>NC_057737.1:37630599-37640258 GCF_004010195.1 Chiloscyllium plagiosum
TCGGTTCAGAAAAGATTTACAAGGATGTTGCCAGGGTTGGAGAATCTGAGCTACAGGGAGAGGCTGAACAAGCTGGGGCTGTTTTCCCTGGAGCGTCGGAGGCTGAGGGGTGACCTTATAGAGGTTTACAAAATTATGAGGGGCATGGATAGGATAAGTAGACAAAGTCTTTTCCCTGGGGTCAGGGAGTCCAGAACTTAGAGGGCATAGGTTAGGGTGAGAGGGGAAAGATATAAAAGAGACCTAAGGGGCAACTTTTTCACGCAGACGGTGGTACCTGTATGGAATAAGCTGCCAAAGGATGTGTGGAGGCTAGTACAATTGCAACATTTAAGAGGCATTTGGATGGGTATATGAATAGGGAGGAATTGGAGGGATATGGGCCAGGTGCTGGCAGGTGGGACTAGATTGGGTTGGGATATCTGGTCAGCATGGACGAGTTGGACCGAAGGGTCTGTTTCCATGCTGTACATCTCTATGACTCTATTACTCCTCGTCGGGAAAGTCATACTCATGCTTCTTGCTGCAGATCATTCTGACAATCTGGTCAATAACCCCCTGGCCCTGCTGTCTCAATGACATGAGTTGGAGTCTGTTAATCTCAAAGTTAATGGTCTTTGAGAACTTTGCTGATCTTTTCTGGATATTTCTCATCATCTATGGAAAGGCTGAATGTGTTAATTTTCATAAGGTTCTCCTTTTTTATCATCTTTTGTTTCTGTTTCCACATATGTTTCCCTGTTGTTGCTCCTTTCTTGGTCTTGATTCCTTCGAAAGTGTTGCTTTAAGAGTAGAAGTCTTGTGGTTGCAGGTTTCTGCCTGTAAGATTATATTTGGGCCAAATAAAGAATTATTATGTCATTTAGACATTTTTTTTATTTTGTGCCGATTTTAAGAAGTAAAACAGTGGAAATGACTAAAGCCTGGACGCAGGTAAGAAATCTTAATGTAGCAGAGCACTTTTTGGTGCTTTTAAGTTGCATTGATTTGTTGGGGAACTTTAGATTTGTGCTTTCAAGACTATTCAGCTGCCTTTTTAAAATTGGATCAGGTGTTTTCTTTCTAAAGAGAGTGGTAGAGCAGTCTGTGCTTCAGGCACATCTATTGCCTTCAGTTTTGGTTCAATTTGTGATTTCCGCCTCAGCATTGTTAATTCATAGAGTCATAGAGCTGTACAACACAGAAACAGACACTTTAGTCCAACTCATCCATGCCACCCAGATATCCTGAATTAATCTAGGCAGTCTTAGAAATTTCTTGTGCATTAAAAGATCGTATGCTATAATCAAAAAGAAATTAACTCTGTCTTGTTACTAATCAATACCTTACCTTCAGATCTGCATAGCTGTATGTACTCATAGAAATTGACACTGCTGATTTTTAAAGATGGTCACCACTGCTAACCATGATATGATTTTTACTCTGGCAGAATATTTTATCTAATTGGCACTGCTTATATTATTACTTATGAACTAGACTTCCAACAGAAGTTAATTACAACTAACTATAATATGCAAATATGACATTTCGTATACAGCTAATTATATGGGCTTACATTGTTACCATTTACAACAGAGCAATATGTTTCTAGTAGCATGTCATGCTTCAAGAGTGTCTGGAATCAGATGGAGTTTGAGACCTTTATATCTTCAGTTGACATGCTATGATACAGTGATGATATCTTGAGCAAAGCTATTATAGGTGTACTGACATACTGACTGTGAGACACAACATGACAATCTTGTAAAGAATTTGTCAGAACTAGGAATGGGGCAACAGTTGTGGATGAAGAATTTAAACAGAAAAGGTACAATGATTCATGAATGCAAAGAAATTGAGACTGTACCTCATTTATGTGATTTTCTTTCTCTTCAATACTTAGGCAATCTAGTTCTTCCAAACTTTACATGGAGAAGATCATGTTTTATTTTTGTGTGTGTGCTTAAGAGGCTTACATGGTTGTCTGTGTGTGTGTGTGTGTGTATGTAGCCATCTTTTACTCTAACAAAAAGAGTCTACTAGTAAATAAGATGTAGTTTATTGCATCCCTGCAGCTATCTACAGTTTTGAATGATAGGCTCATGTCTATCTCTAGCAAAGTTCTAGAAAGGAGTTGACCCCAGCATCTGAGCTACCTCAAGAATCTGTCATTGGGCTGAGTACCATTATTTTAAGGGAGAGCATTGGCTGTGAGCTGAGCATGTGCAGACACCATGTGTCAGTTCTTGTGGTATCATCCAGCCCACTCCTCTGCAACCCCGTAAGACTCTGACTCAGTCACTCAAGAAGCTCCAACCCTCTTCTCTCAATGTTAGTAAAGGCACAGATTCACAAGCAGCAGCTCCTGATGACAGTTATCACTTCTGACAGGGGTGAACATTGAATGAAGTCAGCCTTGTTTCAAACAATGATCAGGTCTTAGTAGAAATGGACCTGAAGGAGTTCATAAGATCTTACCAGTTTATAAATAGAATTTCATGTTCGGATTCAGATTATGTACCTAGCTGAAAGCTAACACAACGCCCAGGCATGCCATCTAACAGGACGCTCAATATAAAGGACTGGAGGTCCAAACTGCAGAAAGTCACCATCTGGTGCAAAAGTAAACTAGTACCTGACCACCCTTCTTAATTGGAAGACTCAAGAATTCAGAGCCAATGCATTATATTCTTTTATTGTAGAAGAAATTTACAAGCATTTTTTGGATTTTCTGCGACAAACCCTGGGGGAAAGTGTCAAAGTGATCATGCGATAACCACATCGTGAGAACCAGTTTGGTGTTGGAAAACAATTGGAGCAGTCCTGTCCAGCATCCAAAGTGAGTTGCAACTTTGCTTACCAACTCCTACCAGTTCATTGGCCAAGATTCCTCAGCTGGGCTATGATAGATTTTCAGGTAGAAGAATATGGGCAGTGTTCCAGGCAAATGGTATGAGTTCTCCAAGTAGGGAATCCATCCATTATTGACTGACCAGGAGTCCAGAATATTTCATCTCGTTGATCTTGGTAGAGGACATAGCAGTGCTGACATGCCCCCATCTCTACAGCTAGTGTTACAGGAGACAGAAGGAAGAGACCATGAGAACTTGTCTCTGTCAGCAGCTACCTTGGCAGGCTTCCAAATCTTGCTGCAGTCTGTAGGTTGGGATAGAGCACATTTCATGATTTTTCTCAGCAGAATTCAATATATTTTCACTCTTTGCAAATAGTATTCCAATCTCTTTATCTACTTCTTCATAAAATGTCACCCTTATGATTTCAAGTGCCACTTCCTCCACTGAAAGCAGAATATCCAGCTGAAGATACCCTCAGAGCATTGCCCATCAATATGCAGCTCCTCCTGCAAATGTGAGAAAAAGACAACACTGGCCCTTCTCATCAATTCCAGTGTATCTTTTCAATATGTTGTTGCATCTATTAGTGCTTCCAGCTCCTCAATAGTGAGACATACAAATGGGCCAGTAACTTTCCTGACATGCACATCTCAGCATGTTCAGGAACATCATGCACTTTCAGGGTGCTAAGCTGCTCTGTCTGCTGACAGTTTCAGATGGGAGACCTGTCAACTTGGTGTTGCACTCACATTACCAGTATGAAGGTGGTAATTGCCCGAAACATCAACTCTCCTGCTCCTCGGATGCTGCCTGACCTGCTGTGCTTTTCCAGCACCACACCTTTTGACTCTGACGCTCCAGCACCTGCAGTCTTCACTTTCTCTTTGAAGGTGGTAATTGAATGTCTAATGTCACTGCAGATCCACAGTGTCGCTATTTCTATGCTCTGCCACCTTCAGCCAGGCTTACTTTGTGTTGATAGCTCGTTCTTTCTTTCCACCCTCAGGAACAAGACTACAAGCCTTTTCATACTACAGCTTGGTGACCTCAAGCACAGTATCTCTGAACCTTGGAAATGTCCTGCCTTGGTGCCTGGCTTCTGGCTCTCCCTCTCACTTCTTATCATTACTGGAGGGTGGCTGCTATCATCTATGTAAATTAGGCTGGCATTTTTAGCATCCAACTTCCTTCCTGTCTCTGAAATCACCAAGTAACTGCCAAACCATGCTCCATTCAATTAGGACTGGCTGATGGGGAAAATCATAACAAATAAGTTCATCCCTCTCAGAATAGGGTCTAGAAATTGTCAGGGTCATAACCTTAAACAGAAAATCATCCCTCGGAACTGGCTAGGCACCAATAACAGGCTGGCAACTGTTTCTACATTTATAAAAGCAGATGTGAACACAGTTCGACAACAAGGAAATATCCGTACAAAAAAAAAGGTAAAGGGTACCATTGATGTATTAGCTGAAGATAATTGTGCTGGGAATATTTCCCTAAAGAGCACTTGCATTGATGACTGGTCTCCAACACCCAGTCATGATTAGAATAATGTATATTAGATAATCTGAACAGTGTGATGTAACTATGATTATTAGTTTACAATGTAAAATGTGTTCCAGATCTTTGAAAACAATTACATTATGATTTTTGATACAAATAAATTAGCATGCTTTTCAGATTCACAGTATCTAGTATGTAAAAACAGTTCTATTATGTACAATGTACATTAATGAATTATAGTCTGAATTAGTTTAAATATCTAAATTATTTTAAAGCATCAATCATAAGTCACCATCTCTTAGACAAACAAATCAATATGATTTGTTTATTAAAGCCATTCAAGTTTATAATATAGAAGAAGAACATATCACTGTCAAGTCTTTGCCAGCCCTTTGCCAGAGGAATCTAAAACAAAACACACTACACTGCCATTTTCATTAGCACAGACTGCCTTGACTTGAATTATTTATTGAATTGTACTTTTAAAAAGGTGATGTGTTCATTGTTGGAGGACTCTGAGGCAAGGCTGTAATAATCCTCTGTATAAATACATTTCTCCTCATCTCACTTCAATAATGCAAATTTAAATTTATGATCTCTGATCTCTAACGATCTAAGCAGAGGATCCAACCTTCCTTCATTCAATCAATGGGTGGAATCTTCCATTTTGCACTCAAAGAATGGCATCTAAAGAAAGGGTATGCTGGCGGCCGTCATTTCTGCTTGAGCTGAGGAGAGTTCTCTTGTGCTATTCAGCTCATTTTATATATATGTACAAGCTATTGCAAGGGTTGAATGGCAAATAGCAGATAGGCAGAAGTTTTCACCCCAGATAGACTCTTCTGGCATTGAAGGCCAAATCAAAAAGACACCTGGACATCCCTTCACACAGTGGAAGCCTTCAGCACAACTAGAGCCTGTGTTAGTTGCACCACTCCCACTCCTACAGTACCTCCTCAGCTGCAAGATTGCCTGAAAAATGGCAGTGTTTATTTGTGCCAATGTGTCGTCACATTCAGAAAGATAGTAAATTGATGCATACAGTCACCATTCTCTTTGATGTTTGCCTTGTAAGCCTGCACCTTGCTGCCTTTGGCAATGATCTTCATCTAGCAATGTTCTCTGCCTCCCCCCAACTAGCATGTGTATCATAGAAGGCTTCATTCTATGTAGCTTCATGGAGCAGTTTCCTGAAATCAAACTTTAATTACATAACAATATTTAATCTTGCCCTGACATGATACAGCTACCAATAGTTTGAGCTTTAATATACTCTTCAGCCACCAACTGTTTCTCTACCTGTAGCTATTTTGGCTTTAACATGGCCCACAGGTACCACCAGCCTCCTTCCCTTTTGAAGCTTGGACTGGATTTGGAAAACCTATACTGTAACTTAATACAAACATCATTTAAAGCCATGTCATAATAATGACAAAGCAGCAAGTGATCACATGAAAGTTCAGGAATAGATGAAGGTTGCCATGTTCTTGCCTGTTATATGTCATTGAGCATCTGAATGGACTGCTTTATCGATTGGATAGAAATTAATTGAGAAGGGTAACTTAATTTCAGTGAGGTGGGCTTTTAATGACATATTAATGAACTGAGGGAGGGTTGATTTTTGAGATCGGAGCACTTAATCATAAAATTTTGTACAACCTGCAAGTGTCTGATTCTTTGACTCCTTCCCAATTAGGTTCACTTGACCATCATTCATCTGCTTTGGATCGAAAAGATTCTGTCCTGTATGTGTGGATGGAGGAGTTTGGTCTTTCAGAATTCTTCAACTCTTATGACTCTAAGTAGCTTATTTATGCCCACCAGTGTCATACCCCAGTCATGCAAAACCAAGTGAGGAGCCTATCTGTTTTAGCAATATATAGTTGGGACATGGCCTCTTCAAAGTGCATAAAGTCTGGAAATGGTGGATGAGGCAGAAACAAGTTTGTAGGACAATGCTCAGAGGTGAAGATGAGCAAGACATGCGACACTAAGTATCATGACATGTTTCAGATATAAGGTGAGTGTCCATTCATCTGTACAGAGGTTGAGACCTCGCACAGGACAAGCCCCATAGTTTGTCATGGAAAATCACAGGCGAAGAATCATTGATACAAAGAAAGTTTGGTTCCTTGTATGATTCTGTTGGAAATATTTACAATAAAGGAAAAGCCATTGCCCTATTAACTTGCCAATAAATTTATGAAGAAGTTGATTTGAACTCACAAGAGAACTCAGCTTCTGAGACCATTAGGCTCTACAGAAGAATGGGAACATAAAATACAAGAAATTTACATCAGGTGGGAAAGTTTGATTTTTGCATATATTGATGAACTAAGACTTGAAGAAGTAAGGTATTAGAATCTCATCAGAAGGATGAGAACAATTTATTGTTTTGCTCCTTGGGATTGAAAAGCATAGGAATGTAATAGGAATCCTAGTAAATGAGAGATAGATGAGATTTAACAGTAGGAATCCGAATAAATAAAAGATAGAAGAGATCTATTTAATCAGTAGCCAATCTCAAAAAGAGTAATCACGATTATGTTCAAAGGAAAACTTTAAATCTGATTGTCATGCAGGTTTATTACCTGACTCAAAATCACAGTGAGCGGGAAATAAAAACATTCTATGTTGACATTCAGAAGTGTTATGATCAAGTCAAATCAACTAATGTGATTACTGTAATGGATGATTTAAACGATTCATTTAATAAAGAACATCAGGAACTTATTTTGGTCAAAATGGTCTTGCATCAAGAAATGAAAGAGGAGAGAGAGTGATAAAATGTGTCAAAAATGATTTGATGGTGGTAAATACCTTAATTAGTCAACAAAAAGATTGTACACTTGGAGAAGTATAGATGCTGGGTATAGATATCAAAGAGATGTGCTGAAGAAGCATTTCAAAACAGTATGAAGAAAATTTATACAAATCCTTGCACAGATATAAATTCATACCATTGTCTCCTTGTTTGAAAAAAAAACTGAAAATACCAAGAAAACAGATATGCAACTGTTTAGACCTTGACATGCAGAAGAATGAGAGCATTCAATTTAAAAATATATAAGAATGAACATTTCAGAATTGAGGAAATGTAACAGAGATCTCAAACAATAAATGAAAAGAAATGGAACAACATGAAAGAGAGTAGACAGCATCCTGCCAAGGAAATATTACCAAGCAAAAAAGAGAAATAGATTAGAAGTGGATGCAACATCCTTGCCAGAGGGTGTCCTGGAGATGTAAAAAATCAGGACACTGGTAACAGTTGGATCTGATCATCACCAGCTGAGAATCTCTGAACAACATTCTCAATACACATGATGACCACAGCACTGAAGGTGATATAGATCATTCTCTGTTATGCATGAGATTGCAACCTTTGAAGCTTTTACATTAAAAGCAGAAATGTTGTCCTTGGATCAATAATACCCAGATATCAACCAATAGTTCCATGACTCAACTAATAGAGTGCAGATTCAAAAATGAAACATCTATCAAAACACAAGTTGCAGTACCACAGTTTCAACATCCAGGAAGTAAAGCTAGAAGGCTAATATTAATACTAATATTAATATTGATATTAATATTAATACTAATATTCATATTAATAATAATAAAAGCTGTCAAGGAAGCCAGGTTATTAATTACAAAAGAGGTCAAAGCAAGAAAACTCTGAATGCGATAAGAGATGCTTGAAGTAAGGTCCAGCAATTGCTAGGTTGCGTATCAATGAAGGATTGTTTTACATCTGGCAGAATATCCCGATGCCGTTCAATTCTGGGGATGTCAGGGACATGTAAGAAGGAATCAAAAATGTAACAGGTCCATCAATAAAGTCATAGAGTCTTGGAGATGTACAACACGGAAACAGACCCTTCATTCCATTTCATCCATGCCAACCAGGTATGCTAAATTAATGTAGTCCCATTTGCCAACACTTGGCCCATAACCCTCTAAACCCTTCTTATTCACAAAACCATCCAGATGCCCTTTAAATGTTGTAAGTGCACCACTTCTTCTGGCACCTTATTCCATATATGCACGATCCTCTGCTTGAAAAAGCTACCCCTTAGGTCCCTTTTAAATTTTTCCATCTCACCCTAAACCTGTGCCCCCTAGTTTTGGTGTACCCTATCCTTGTCCCCCATGATTTTATAAGGTCTATAAAGTCACTCCTCCACCTCAGGTGCTCCATGGAAAACAGCCCCAGCCTATTCAACTTCTCCATATAGCTCAAATCCTCCAACACTAACAACAGCTTTGTAAATCTTTTCTGAACCCTTTCAAGTTTCACAACATCCTTGCAGGAAGACCAGAATTGCTCACAATATTCTAAAGGTGGCGTAACCAATTTCCTTTACAGCCACAACATGACCTGCAAATTCCTACGTTCAATGCTCTGACCAATAAATGAAAGCATACAAAACGTCTTCATCACTATCGTACCTACCTGTGACTCCATTTTCAAAGAACTATGAATCTGCAGTCTAAGGTCTCTTTGTTCAGTAACACTCCCCAAGATCTTACCATTAAGTTTAACATTAAGCTCTGATTTGCCTTTCCAAAATACAGGACCTCACATTGATCTAAATTAAACTCCATCTGCCATTCCTCAACTCATTAGTCCATCTGATCAAGATCCCGTTGTACTCTGAGATAACCTTCTTCGCTGTCCACTATACCTTCAATTTTGGTCTCATCTGCAAACTTAGCAGCAATACCTCCTATGTTCACATCCAAATCATTCATATAAATGATGAAAGGCAGTGGACCCAGTACCGATCCTTGTGGCACACCACTGGTCATGGTTCTCCAGTGTGAAAGGTAACCCTTCACCACCATCCTGTTTTCTACCTTTGAACCAGTTCTGTATCCAAATGATGAGTTCTCCCTGTATTCCATGCAATCTAACCTTCCTGACCAGTCTACCACGAAGAACCTTGTTAAGCACCTTACTGAAGTCCATATTGATCAGGGCCACCACTCTGCCATCATCAATCTTCTTTGATACTTCTTCAAAAAATTCAATCAAGTTTGTGAGACATGTTTTCCCATGCACAAGCCATGTTGACAATCCCTAATTAGCCCTTGCCTATCCAAATACATGTAAATCCTGTCCCTCAGGATTACCTCCAAAAACTTGCCCACCATTGATGTCAGGCTCACCGATCTATAGTTTCCGATAGTTTCCTTACCACTTTTCTTAAATAGTAGCACCATGTTAGCCAAACTCCAGTCTTCTGGCACCTCACCTATCAGTCATCCAAATATCTCAGCAAAGAGTCCAGCAATCACTTCCCTAGCTTCCCACAG
>NC_057737.1:37640758-37670265 GCF_004010195.1 Chiloscyllium plagiosum
AAATCCTCCCGAGCAGCTCTGGCAAATCTCCCTGCCAATATATTAGTCTCCTTCCAATTCAGGTACAATCCATTCTTCTTGTACAGGTCACTTCTACTCCAGACGAGATTCCAATGATCCAAAAATGTGAACCCTTCTCCCTTCACCAATTCCTCACCCATGCATTCAACTGCTCTATACTCCTATTCCTACTAGCTCATAGCACCAGGAGTATTCCAGATTTTACTACCCTTGAGGATCTCCTTTTTAATTTCCTGTGTAACTTCTTATATTCCATCTTCAGAATCTTATCCTTCTTCCTTCCTATTTTGTTAGCTCCAAGGTGTGCAATGACCTCCCGCTGGTCCTGCTCCACTTTGAGAATATTCTGCACTCTCTGAGATATCCTTGATTCTGGCATCTGGGAGGCAACACACCATTCTGATTTTTTGCTGCCGGCTGCAGAAATGTCTGTTTGTCCTCTGACCCGAGAGTCCCCTATCACAATCAATTGTTTGGAACCTGACACCCCTCTCATTATATTAGAGCCACTCTTGGTACCAAAAACCTGGCTGTTCATGCTTCATTCCCCTGAAAGTCCATCACCCCCTATATATCATTAAAAACAAGGGAGGTCATCACTGACTGCAATAAATAGTTGGAAAGATGGGTTGAACAACACCTTTATTTATACCCTAGAGAGAACACCATCACCAAGAATCTCTAGACATTCTGGAAATCCTGCCTGTCATGGCAAAGCTAATATCAAACCCACATTGGAGCAGCTTAAGAACGTTATTGATTTGCTTATCATTGGCAAATCCCCAGGTGCTGATGCTATATGTACTCACCACATCAGGCATAAGAAACTGCACTCCTTCAGTATCTACACAAATGTTTCTGTACCTGCTGGAGGGAGAAGATAAAGCCCTACCATATGTGTGATATTGTAGGTTGTTAATGGATTTACATAATTAGGCTCCACAATCACCATAAATCTGTCATTTGTACTTTTATTTTCTTGAAGTTAAGATCAACACATACCTCAAAAGTTGCAGCTGTATATGTAAGCTGAGTGAAACAGTGTGAAACCAGAACAACTTGGTCAAGAATACCAAACTGCAAATCTATCAAACTCTCATTCACAGCACACTCCTCAACAGTGGTCAGACCTGGTCAACATATGTTAAGCAGAAGAAAAGGCTAATAAGTTTTCATCTTCACTTAGAATTAACATGCTACAGGAGCTCTGTCAACACATGCTCATTGTTAAACCAATGAGATAAGCCCTGGGTTGACCACATATGCAAAGAATGTCTCACAGTGAAATGGCCACTGGATTATGACTTCTTGCGCATATATTCCTCGACTAAAGGTACATCGTAAGCAAGATATGAAGGTGGCAAATACTGAGGGACAGTGGCAAATGGGAGACAGTCACTGACAGGCCATGACCATACAGACTTACTGTTTATAAGGGTTTTGACAGAGGTGAACAGAAATGAAAGAGTACAAAGGTAGATTGAATAAAAGGTTTAATTTGGGGAAAAGCCAGTTTTCTCACTTAGCTGAGAAGAGGTCCCAAAGCAAACAGATGCCAGCAAACTGTGCACCTTCTTGTTACATTGCCTATCTGTAGAAAATTTGGCAGAAACAAACATGTCAGTTTGAGGCTCTTGAGTTGCATTATGCAATGTTTAATACAAAGTTGACTACAACAAAATCCATACCACACTTACAGACAGTGCACTCAAGATTCTAACAGCTCTCCGAAGAGAAACAATCCTCCTGATATCACTATTGCTCTTTATGCAAATTATCCTGTGTGCAATTTAAGAACTCTATTCCATCTATACCTTTACACTGATTTTCTGTAAGTTCAGTTTAAGATGATTATAACTCTAATACAGCCCATTGTTACTAAATGTCTCAGAAATCTCCTTAAATATTTATTCTTCTATTTCCCTCTTATTCTTTGTGGCTTTATTGTAAGGTCCAATTATTATAATAGTAAACTTTGGTAGTTTCATAGTGTTATGAAGTTGAAGGAGTGTACTGTACCTTTAAGACAAAGCAAAAGCTGTTTTGCACTGAGAGCTTACAGGAAGCTGTTATGTGACTGACTAGCAGTCTCACAGTACACTGGAAAATTGAAAATATGTAACATTTGGCTGTGAAACAAATACCTGGATTTTGGTTGTTGTTTTGACAACCATTCGAATTGAACCAATCAGTTTAAATTATGCCCCAGGATACTAAAAACCAATCGATTTTGAATTTATTGTTTTTCCAACATTGAACCAATGAGATGATCCGATGCTGGCGGTAAAACGAAGCAGACATTTTGACAGTTAGACCGTGAGACCAATTGTCATTGACAGAGTAACTGCCAGCAAGGCAGTCTCTATCAAAGGTACCTTTGTCATATGAAACATCCTTGCAGCAAAAGATCGAAGACGACCCAGGAAAATCTTCAGCCAGAGGGAGACAGACACTGTCAGCCACTGTGTGGTTTGAAATTAAGTTGATGTAATTTTAAAAATGGGTTTTTATTGGAACAGTATATTGTTGTCGAGTTGGAGGCAGATAACAAACATTTAAGAAAAAGGAGGCTGAGAGTTGTAAATAGTTCTAGTTTAATGTTCATTTTTAGAGTTAGAGAATAAATTCATACTTTTTCTTTAAATAGTGGAAGTTGGGAATTCCCTGCACAGTTTGTTAACCCAGTCAGTGTTAGGGGCATTAGTCAGAAGGAAATGGGTCTGGGTGGGTTACTCTTCAGAGGGTCGGTGTGGACTTGTTGTGCCGAAGGGCCTGTTTGCACACTGTAGGGAAGCTAATCTAAATAATCCACCCGTTGTTCAGGTCTAGTTCCTGTCACTAAAGTAAATAATTAACTCTTCATCTGCAATTGCAGACCTTATGCAGTTGAACAAGATTGTGGAAAGGTCCTGGCATGAAAATCTGGCAAAACAAGGATCTTGTTTTTTTACCAAACTGGGTGTTAACTTTGGTTTCTGGCAGCTGTGTTTGGATGAGGAATCCAAGCTACTAATGGCATTCTAAAGACTTTTAGCAGATATTGTTTCAATCAGCTGTTCTTTGGGATTGCTTCCACACCAAAGATTTTTCAACACACTATCAATGGCATTTTGGACTATCTAAAAGGAATCAGCTGCTGCATGGTGACATCCATATCCACAGGTCCACTGTGCAAGAACATTACACTTAAGTGCATGCAGTATTGTAGCACTTAAAGGTGCAAAGCTCACATTTAAATATAAACATAAATTCTCAAAACCTACAATCAACATTTTGGGATGCATTATCCAAGTGTAAGATGACCCCCAGAAGTGAAGACTATAAAGGACTTACAAATTACAGAGGTTCTGTATTTTACAAGCATGGTTAATCAGTTAGGTAAGTTCCTCCCTAATTTGGCATATGTGAATAAGCCCCTCCAGAAATTACTTAAGTAGGACCAAGCCGGGTGTCAGGATGAACATGAAAAGAAGCATTTGAACAAATCACAGATACATATTTCAAGGAGCTAGCTCATTCTGACAGATGTTTTTTTCATCATTGCATCAGATGCTTTATGCATTGGTCTAAGGGCGATGCTGTACAATACTGAGAGAAATGGTTCTTATATACCCTTACATTATGTTTCTAATGTACTGAATTCAAAGTAATGATATTCAGCCATAAAAAGTCAAACCATAACTGTCATGTGAGTTTGCATGACATTTTAGGATAACATTCTGGAAATCACATTTACTATCTAGACAGACCAAAAACCAAATATCACCTTGCAATTACGTGGAATTAGCAAAAAATGCCATCCCAAATACAGAGGAATCTTCATTATCCAAAGGATATGGACAGGCAGTATTTCGATCGATTAATCGAATTCCAGATAACATAATTTAGCTGAGCATTGAGACCTTGTGATCTTGCCAGATAATCCAATATTTGGATAATTGAATGCCACATAATCAAGGTCCTCTGTATATTTTAGGCATGACTCATGTTTTGATGGCACTATGTAGTATGTTCAATGTAAACCTCAAACCAGAAAGGACATTGTTCTACATGCCTGAACCACAGAACATCAATTTTGACAAAGATATGGAATTCTACATTCCTTTGACAAAGCAATCTCTACTGACTTCTCAAGGACTCAAGGATATTCAAGTAGCACAAAGTCAATGCAAACTGCATGTAGCCACAGAGTCCTACCTCAGAGACTAGTCAACATATGATACCAAAGACTTTTTCCCCAAATAGGGCTTGGAAAAACATTCACACCCCATGAACAATTTGTTGGTCTATGATGGAAAAAAGTAATCATATACAGAGTCCTTAATTTCAACATTCTTCAACACTTCTCAGTCACAGGCAATTCCTATTCCAGCTTGTCTGCCAATTCCAACAACTTTGCCTTGCTCACTTTTTGTAAAACTCCCAAAGTCACATTTTCTATCCCCAGAAAACTCTTATTGACCAAAAGAGACATTACTATACAAGGCACACCCTCTTTAAACCAACCAAATTCAATATCCAAAACAAAAGACACTAACACATACCACTCACCGCCTTTGAGTCTGACAATCCTAAACCTAACTTGGAATTATAGGTTTTGATCCTGACCAGAGACCCGAATTTATTATGGACCAGACCAGATCCCCTCAAAATATTTTAAGAAGATAGATCAGACCCTAATTTATTCTTATTTCAAAGGTAGATGTGAAGTGTATGTTCCAGATATAATGCAACTGATCAAATTACTCAACGTTGAGCAAAACACAATTTATTTAGACACTACAGTTAAAATACAGACACAAAAAAGAGGAATTTAGAATAACTTAACTATTGGAAAATTTAATCAAACAATGGACACAGTACCTATTACTAGTTGACTATTCCAATGTAGTAACATCCCATGAACACACCCCTTGGCAAAAAGGCAAATTCAGACACAGATTCTTACAAACAGTTTTCCAATCTAGGAGGAAACAACATCAAGAGAGATTTCAAGGCAAGCAGCAGTGAGGAATCATTCACTGAAGCTTCCAACTCTTCTGAGACCCCAAAAAGGTTCTGATATTATGGCTAAAAAGCCTGGTCTGCGAGAGCTGGCCACTCCCATTCAAGCTGCTCCAATAGATTCACACAATCACAGAGATGTACAGCACAGAAACAGACCCTTTGGTCCAACTCGTCCATGCCCACCAGATATCCCAACCTAATCTAGTCCCACTTGCCAACACTTGGCCCATATCCCTCTAAATCCTTCCTATTCAAAGACCCATCCAGATACCGTTTAAATGTTGCAATTGTACTAGCCTCCACCAATTCCACTAGTAGTTCATTCCAATGACGACCACCCTCTTATATCATTCCTTTCATATCATTCCTCTCTCTGCAGGGAAGGGAAGTGAAAAACAGGGGAGTTAGGGAACAATGGGTTATGTCCCAAGAGAAATTAGATATTTCTGTACTATCAGAATGAAAGTCACTAAGTAATGAAGGAGACAATGTCGAAATGTTAAAAGTTCTCATTTTTAGCTGTATTGCAGAGAGCGTGAATGAACTGTATGGGTTCTGCATAGAGGTTATAACCCTCATTGTATTTTTAATTTTTCTCATTTTTGCCTTGGAATTGTGAACTGAAGTTGATGGTGACCTATGGACTGTGAGCAGCATCTTTTTTTTAAAAAAAGGGAAGAACAACTTATGGACCAGACCAAACCCCTCAAGATGTATCGGGGAGATGGTTTTATTTTAAAGGTAAGTGTAAGATGCAATTCAATTTGTCAAACTACTCAACTTTAAGCAAAACACACTTTACTTTTACACCAATGTCAAAATACAAACAATATGAAAAGAAAAGAATTGGCTTAACTGTGATTCTATCAAAATGCTTAACAAATAATAGATAACTATTACTAATTAGGTGTTCCAATGTAGGAACATCCCATAAACATACCCTTGGCAAAGGTAAATTCAATAAAACAGGTTGCCTTACATGCAATTCCAACAGCAGGAAGAGAACACCAGCTTTTAGATGTAACAGAGAGAGGACTAAGAGCTTCCAAACCCAGTTTTAAAACCTCAGCAATTACAGAAAGTTAAGCTAAAAATCTTGTTTCTGAGGGAGCTTGACTCCACCCATTCAGGTTGCTTCTATTATTCCAACTTGAAAACACCCAGGGCCTCACAAATTGTTCACGCTATTGGCTTTTAGCAGATTGCTCAGCACCTCTCAATCTTTATTCATGAAAGAAAGCAGGAGAAAACACATCTCTTACAGCTGTGGTATCATCACAAAACAAACCGGTATTTGTTTATGGGGCCTGGCCTGGAAATTAATTGCACATGATTGTCAGTCAAAAAATTCTAGATGTTTTGGTTTTGGAGATGCATTATTTTCAAGGCTGGCAGATATTTGGATGTTAATGAGGATCATCACAGGGAGGCCAATGCCAATCTATCTAGCAGAGACTATGTTGGAAAACAGAAAGAGAAACCAAAGTTTGAACTATGTTTTAGTTCAAAGGCATATGGCTTGGAAAGCTACAGGACAAAGCTTTCATTGCTTTCTGGTTATCCTCCCACTGTCAACTTGTTGAAGGCTCAGACAATAAAATCCCAGTTACAAGAATTAAATGAACACTCCTCAGAGCCTATGGAAGGCTATTTACATTGTCCATTGTCTTCAGAAATCCAATGTGCCTGTGAATTTATGCATTGCTGGAACAGCTTACGTGAACTGACCAGTTACATCTCTTTTTACTTTCTCTTATAATTTTTCCCTTAACTATGTTTGTTTGACTATGTGAGAGTGGGAGATCACTAAAAGAATTGGGTTTAATTCATAGGCATTAATTAGTTACGTTTTTGTTTAACTTTGTTTTGCTAAAGCTACTGTATTGAAAATACATTGTTAACTTTTTTGTTTAAGTTCTCAATTTGATATCAGGTATTGGTTAATCATGAAGTCTGGCTAGAAATCATTGAGGCAATTGAGGGCCATTACTTGTTTTAATTTACTGTATTGTGAAAACAGGGATAGGGAGGCTGATTTGGTCTGGCTTGCTGTCCCCATGTCCTAACAGTTGAGGACAGTGAGTTAAGGCCCAAGAGCAGTTGAATACCCTGTTGCTGTTAGAACTCAAACCAAGTTCTCACTTGGGATTGCAGTCAGGGCTTAGAAGTCTTGGAGGCTGTGGTGGCTGACAAGAAACTGGGTATCACTGAACTATCAGTACAGCTGAGAGTGGGGATTGAAAATCCACAAGCAGTGTCTTTGTGTCTCAGCTGTCCAAGATTAGAACTCAGGGAAATGTACAAGGGAAGATTTATATTGGTGCAGCTAGCTAGGTTGTGCTTGTGAATAAATACTGGTCTACAGGTTTCAGAGTCCACGGGAGTGTGGATCTAGGACAGTAGGGAGTAGTTGTTGATGCAGTCCATGATGGACTGTGTATTGAGAGGGCGCTTCAAGACTGGATTGGTGAAAGTGAAGAATTGTAATTCCTTGTGAAGTTTAATGAAATTTGATGACCCATTGTTCTCCATAAGACCATTAGACATAGGAGCAGAAATTAGGCCATTCAGCCCACTGAGTCTGCTCTGGCATTCACTCATGACTGATAAATTTCTCAACCACATTCTCACGCTCATTAATGTCTAGGAAGAATGGGATTTGTCTTGATTGCATTTGTTATTTGATGTGTACTGTGAGTGTTCAGTCACAATCTACTACATACATTTACCAAATGTTAATTATGGGTGTTTTAGAAATGTTGTATACGTATTGTAAATTGTATGACTGTAATAACTTGTAAAGTATTGTTGCTTGTTCAAAACTGTGAAATCTTGTCACTTTATTCTGTTACTATGTCTTCTGGATGTCACCTTTTGTCTTCTTTAAAAATAAATATTACTCATCCCTAACCTGATCGCATCATAATTTAGTGATTGCATCTGGCATCATCATAAATTGATGGCATGGTCTGGGTCATAACACTAAACAAATCATTAAATGATTCAGGGAAGATTGAGAAAATGTTAAGTAATGCATATAGGATCCTGGATTTTATAGATAGGAGTGTAAATTACAAAAATCAGGAGGTTATGATAAATCTATACAAAACATAGATTCTGACTCAACAGAAGTATTTTGTTCAATTCTGGGCACCATACTTTAAGAAGGATGTGAAGTGATGAGTTAACGTGCAAGAGGGATTTAGAACAAAGAACATAGCAAAGTACAGCACAGAACTGGCCCTTCGGCCCATGATGTGCTGAGGATTAATCCTAATGTAAAATAAAATAACCTAATTTACACACCCTCAATTCACTGCTGTCCATGTGCATGTCCAGCAGTCGCTTAAATGTCCCACCACTACTATTGGCAACACATTCCATGCATTCACAACTCTCTGCATAAAGAACCTACCTCTGACATCCCCTCTATACCTTTCTCCTAATATCATAAAACTATGACCCTTCTTGCCAGTCAATCCTGTCCTGGGGAAAAGTCTCTGGCTATTACTCTATACATGCCTCTCCTTACTTTGTATACCTCAATCAGGTCACCTCTCTTCCTCCTTCTCTCCAGAGAGAAAAGTCTGAGCTCAGTCAACTTCTCTTCAGAAGGCAAGCTCTCCAGTCCAGACAACATTCTGGTAATCATTCTTTGCACCCTCTCCAGAAGGGCGACCAGAACTGGACACAATATTCCAAGTGTGATCTCACCAAGGACTTGTAGAGCTGTAGCAAAACCTCGCGACTTGTAGACAGTAAATGAAAGCCAAAACACCACATGCTTTATTAACAACCCTATCCACTTGGGTGGAAACTTTGAGCAATCTTTGTACTTGAACACCAAGATCCCTCTGTTCCTCCACACTGCCAAGAATCCTGTCTTTAATCCTATATTCAGCAATCGGGTCCGACTTTCCAAAATGCATCACTTCGCATTTATCCAGGTTGAACTCCATCTGCCATTTCTCAGCCCAGCTCTGCATCCTGTCTATGTCACACTGCAGCCTGCAATAGCCCTCCATACTATCACTGGCACCTCCAATCTTTGTGTCATCTGCAAATTTACTAACCCACCCCTCAACCTCCTCATCCAAGTCACTTATAAAAACTACAAAGAGCAAAGGCCTAAGAACAGAGCCCTGTGGGACACCACTCAACACTGACCTCCAGGCAGAATACTTCCCATTTACAACCACTCTCTGCCATCTGTCAGCCAACTATTTCTGAATCCAGATAGCCAAATCTCCCTGTATCCCATACCTCCTGACTTTATGAATGAGCCTACCATGGGGAACATTATCAAATGCCTTGCTGAAGTCCACATACACCACATCCACTGCTCGACCTTCGTCGACCTGTCTTGTCACCTCCTCAAAGAACTCAATAAGATTAGTGAGGTATGACCTGCCCCTCACAAAGCCATGCTGACTACCTTTAATCGCTCTATGCTTTTCCAAATAGTCATAAACCCTAACCCTCAGAATTCTTTCCAAAATCTTGCTGACCACAGACATAAGACTGATTGGTCTATAATTGCCAGGGATTATCCTATTACCCTTCTTGAAAAGAGGAACAACATTTGCCTCCTTCCAATCCTCCAGTATGACTCCCGTAGAGAGTGAGGAAGCAAAGATCTTCGCCAGCGGTTTAGCAACTTCCTTTCTCACTTCCTGGAGCAACCTAGGATAAATCTGGTCTGACCCTGGGCATTTATCAATCTTAATTTTTGCCAAAATTTCCAGTGCATCAACTTCATCAATCTTGATCTGTTCAAGCCTATATCCCAACTCCTCAAAGTTCTCATTCACAACAAGGTCCCTTTCCTTAATGAAAACCGAATCAAAAATATCATTTAGGGCTTCCCCTATCTGCTCAGACTCCACGCACAAGTTCCCTACGCGATCACTGATCGGCCCCAACTCTCCCTGATCATTCTCCTATTCCTCACGTATGAGTAAAATGCCTCTGGGTTTTGCCTAATCCTTCCTGCCAAACCTTTATCGTGTCCCCTCCTGGGTCTCCTCAGTCCATTTCTGAGCTCCTTTCTAGCAAGCCTGTAATCCTCTAAAGCTGTGCTAGATCCTTGCTTCCTCCACCTTACATAAACTGCCTTCCTTCTTCCTTTTGACGAGAAGATCCTCTGTTTTCATCATCCAAGGCTCCTTAATCTTACCCCTTCTTACCTGTCTCAGAGGAACAAATTTGTGCATCACTCACACAACAACTGCTCCTTAAACAATCTCCACATGTCTGCTGTACCCTTTCTGTGGAGCAATTGCTCCCAGTCTATACTTCCCAAATCCTGTCTGATAGTGTCATTATTTCCTTTTTCCCAATTAAATATCTTCCCTTGGTAACTGCTCCTTTCCCTCTCCAAGGCTACTGTAAATGTGAGGCAGTTGTGGTCACTGTCACCAAAGTGTTCTCCCACCGCGAGATCTGACACCTGTCCTGGCTCATTGCTGAGCACCAAATCCAAAATGGCATCTCCTCTCATCGGACTGTCTACATACTGAGTAAGGAAACCCTCCTGAACACACTTGACAAAAAGTTCTCCATCCAAACCATTTGCACGAAAGAGGTTCCAGTCGATATTGGGAAAGTTGAAATCACCCATAACAACAACCCTGCTACATCTGCATTTTTCCAAAATCTGCCGGCCTGTGAGTTCTTCGATATCTCTACTGCTATTAGGGGGTCTGTAGAAAACTCCCCAATGAGGTGGCTGCTCTCTTGTTGTTCCTAACTTCCACCATACTGACTCAGTAGATAAACCTGCCTCAACAACCTTTGTTTCTGTAGCTGTGATGCACTGTCTGATTAGCAATGCTACACCCCCTCCTCATTTTCCACCCTCCCTGTTCTTTTTAAATGTTCTTAACCCTGGACCATCTCGCAACCATTCCTGCCCCTGTGAAAACCATGTCTCCATTATGGCCACAACATCATAGTCCCAAGTACTGATCCATGCTCTAAGTTCATCGCTCTTATTTCTGACACCCCTTGAGTTAAGGCAGACACACTTTAACCGATCCCTTTGTTTCATCACGTGAGAAATCTTCCCAATAGATTCATTACATCCTGTCACTGCCCCATCTACAACTGCCCCTTCTCAGATATGTAGCTCTGATTCCCACCCCCTTGCCAAACTAGTTTAAACCCTCCTGAACCACACGAGCAAATCTCCCACCCAGGATATTTGTGCCCCTCCAGTTCAGGTGCAACCTGTCTTTCATGCACAGGTCCCACCTTACCCAGAAGTCATCCCAATAGATGAGGTATCTGAAGCCCTCCCTCCTGTACCAGCCTCGCAGCCATGGGTTAAGCTGCATTCGCTGACTGTTCCTCACCTCACTACCACGTGGCACCGGTAGCGAACCCGAAATCACTACTCTGCTCGTCCTACTCTTCAGTTTCCAACCTAGCTCTCCGTAGTCATTTTTCAGATCCTCAATTCCTTTCCTGGCTATATCATTGGTGCTAATAGGTACCACAATTTCTGCTGACCTTCCCCCTTCAGAATCCTGTAAACCTGAGCGGCAAAATCCCAGATCCTGGCACCGGAGAGGCAATATACCTTCCGGGAGTTCCGTTCCTGTCAACGAAATCTACTGTCAATCCATCTAACTATTGAGTCCCCTACTACTAGCGCTTTTCTATTCTCCCCTCTTCCCTTCTGAGCCACAGTGCCAGGCTCAGTGCCAGAGTCCTGACAACCATGTTTTCCCCCAGTAGGCCATCCCCACCATTTACGTAAATGCTTTCAGGAATGAGGAGGTTGGGTCTGTTCTTTGAAAAAAAGAAGGTTAAATTTAGAGAAATGCATTTGTAAGGGCATTGTAGACTATTACTTGCCATTATCTGATGACATATGTTGGAATTTCTTCGAGTTTTAGAGAGTGAAGTTATTAAAGCCTACACACGAAACAGGTTGAGAGGAGGTTTGCTAGATTTTCAAAACCATGAAATCTCCAGACAGTGTAGATAAAAAGAAATTCCTCCCTTTGGAACAATCAGGAACTAGAGAAGTTCCAATTGGTTGCATCCTTGAATGCACACCTGAGAATGCGATGGAAGCAGATTCAATTAAGGCTTTAAAAGTGGATCATTATGTGAAGAGGAAAAATTTGCAGTCCAAAGGGCAAAGATGGAGGAATGGCATGACTGAACTGGTCTGGAAATAGTCAGTATGGAACCAATAAACCAAATGACTTCCCTCTGTGCTACAACTCATTCCATGATTCCATGATGGCAAATCAGCTGCTGCAACTTAAATGTGGCCCAGACTTTTTTTTAAAAAGTCTTATTTCTGGAAGAGGAGAAAGTGAGGACTGCAAATGCTGAAGATCAAAGTCGAGTGTGGTGCTGGAAAAGCACAGCAGGTCAGCCAGTATCCAAGGAGCAGGAGAATCGACACATCGGGTATAAGCCCTTCAACAGAACTTGATTTCTGATGAAGGGCCTATGCCCAAAATGTTGATTTTCCTGCTCTTTGGATGCTGCCTGACCTGCTGTGCTTTTCCAGCACCACACTTTTGACTCTTATTTCTGGAAGACCCAGTACCGGTTTGCAAAAAACTAGCCCAGTTGTTAATATCAATAACTGATCTCAATTGTAAATAAATTTCATTAGCGTGCCACTTACAGATGTGATTCTTATTCTGTTTAGGCTAGATGTTTGCCATTGCTGATGGTACAAAACAGATTATATTATATCAGCCATCTGTTATATGCAGTGCCTGATATTTAATTTAATTGACTGTCAATTGAGGACCATGCCATTAACATTACTTTTGTGCAACTGCCCAAGGTGTATTTTTACTTTTGCGTGTTCTTTTGTATGATGCCAACATTTGCAAAATTGCTGACAATCTAAAGACCATTATACTATAAGATATAGGTTGCGAATTATGCCATTCAGCCCATCAAAACAGCTCCACTATTCGATCATGGTTAACATGTTTCTCAATTCCATTTTCATTCCTTCTCCCTGTAATCCTTGATCCCTTTATCAACAGTGATTTATCTATCTTTGTCTTTAATATATTCAAAGACTTTTTGGTCTCCATAGCCCTCTGCAGCAATGAGTTCCACAGATTAACCACCCTAGCTGAAGACAGTCTCAGTTCTAAAAGGTCATCCCTTCATCAGAGACTGTGCCCTCAGATGCTATTCTCTCATACTAGTTTAAACATTTTCTTTCTGTCTATTCTATCTCGGCTTCTCAGTATTCTGTAAGTTGCTATGAAGTTCCCTCATCCTTCTAAACTCCATCAAGTACAGACCCTGGATCCTCAACCACTTCTCATATGATATGCTCTTTATCTCCAGGATCATTTCTGCAAATGTCCTCTGGATCCCTCCAAGGCAATACAGTTCATTAGATATCGGGCCCAAACTAGCTCACATTATTCCAAGTGTAGTCTGATCAAAATCTTTTACATTCCCAACAGAACATCTCTGCTCTTATATTTTAACCCTCTTGAAATGAATGCCAACATTGTATTTGCCTTCCTAACTGCCAAATGAATTTGGATGTATACCTAAAGAGAATCTTGAAATAGGACTCCCAAGTTCCTTTGTCCTTCAGATTTCCAAAGCCTTCCCCCATGTAGAAAATAGTCTACACCTCTATTCTTTCTTTCAAAGTGCATAACCTCACATTTTCCCATATTGAATTCCATCTGCTACTTCTTTGCCCACTCTCCTAGCCTGTCCAAGTCCTTCTTCAATCTCCCCACTTCCTCAACACTACCTGCCCCTCCACCTATCTTTATGATCATCTGTGCAAATTTAGCAACAATGTCCTCAATTTCTTCATCCACATCATTCATATATAATGTGAATAGTTGTAGTTCCAACATGGACCAATGTGGAACTTCGATAGTCAAAGGCTGCCATCCTGAAAAAGACTCCTTTATAATTATTGTCTGCCTTCTGTCACTCATCCAATTCTCTATCCTTGCCAGTAAATTGCCCCTCACACCATGGGCTCTTATCCTATCAGCCTTCAGTGCTGCATCTTTTCAAAGGCCTTCTGGAAATCAAAATAGACTGCACCCACTGGCTCATTTTTGTCTCATGTGCTCGATACCTCCTCAAAAAATTCTAACAAATTTGGCCTATTCCAACAAAGAAGCCATGCTAACTCAGTCCTACTTCACCATGCACTTCCAACTGCTCCACAATTTTATCCTTAATAATAAACACTAAAATCTTACCCAGAGTTCAGGCTAACCAGTCTATAGTTTCCTGTCTTTTGCCTACTTCACTTCTTAAAAAAAGGTGTTACGTTAGCCATTTTCCAGACCCTCCCTGGCTCTATGATTTCCTGAAAGATCTCCATCAATGCCTCCATAATCACCTCAGCTATCTTCTTCAGAACTTTGACATGTAGTCATAGAGTCACAGAGAGGTACAGCATGGAAACAGACCCTCTGGTCCATCTTGTACAAGCTGACCAGATACCCTTAATTAATTTAGCCCCATTTGCCAGCATTTGGCCCATATCCCTTCAAACTTTTGCTATTCAAGTACCCATCCAGATACATTTTGAATGTTAGAATTGTACCAGCCTCCACCACCACCTCTGGCAGTTCATTCCATCCATGCAGTTTCCTCTGCATGAAAACTTAGCTCCTTAGATTTCTTTTAATTCCAGGGAAAATAGCCCCAGCCTATTCAGCCTCTCCCGACAGCTCAAACCCTCCAACACTGGCAACATCCTTGTAAATCTTTTCTGAACCCTTTCAAGTTTCACAACATTTCCGCTATAACAAGGAGGCCAGAACTGAGTGCAGTATTCCAAAAGTGGCCTAACCAATGTCCAGTTCAACTGTAACATGACCTCCCGATTCCTAAACTCAATGGTCAATAAAGGCAAGCATACCAAACCATGTTCCTGTTCCTTGGATGCTACCTAACCTGCTGTGCTTTTCCAGTGCCACACTTTTCGAATCTGATCTCCACCATCTGCAGTCCTCACTTTCTCCACGTTCACTGTCATATCTACCTGTGACTCACTTTCAAGGAACTATGAACCTGCACTTCAAGATCGCTTTGTTCGGAAACATTCCCCAGGACTTTATCATTAAATATATAAGTTCTGCCTTGATTTGTCTCACCAAAATGCAGCATCTCACATTCATCTAATCCCGCTTGAGCAGGTGATTTAACCACCTCCAGACCTTTCAGCCTCCACAGGACCGTCTCCTTAGTAATAGTCGCTACACTCAGTTCTGCCCTCTGACTCTCTTGAAGTTCTTGTGTGCTGCTGGTGGTCTTCTACTATGAAAACTGGTGCAAAGTACCTATTCAGTTTCTCTACCAGTTTTTGTTTCCCCATTACTACGTCTTCAGTGGTCTCCTCTTGCCTCTCTCTTAACTTTTTATATATCTAAAAACAATTCTTGCAACCTTCTTTTAGATTATTAGCTGGCTCATTCTCATACTCCATCTTCCCTGCCTGCCTCACTTGTAGTCACATCTTCCTGCCGCTGACAACTGACTGAAATGAAGGTAGTAAATTTAAGAGGTGTGAATGCATCCTGAAATATAGCATCCAGGTAACTTCCTCCTCCCTAATGCGCCACAATGTTCGAAGCTCAGACTCCAGCTCATCAACTCTGAGCCAGAGTTCCTTAAATTTGCTACCAATGTATGAACCACAATGGGATCCACCAACTCCCACAGTTTCAACTCATTGCCTGGCCTGGCACCTGTATTTTAATTACTTAATTCTTAATTTGATTTTTAAGAAGTTGTACTGGTCTTTTAGTTTGTAGCCTATAAATATTTCTCATATTTACCTTCAATTTGAAAATAAACAATAGATAGTCAAATTAGCTGCTATCACCAACAAACTTATGGTTTACCTGTGCCATCATTCTTTTGAGCTGGGACCCTGATCCTGGGCTTTAATTTATCCCATTAAGGAAAACTTTATAAACTATGAGCTTAAACAAAAAGCAACCAAAGGCATCTCTTCCCCTTTCCACCTATTTCCCAAATTTACCTCCAAATTCCCCAAACTCTATGCTCAATCGGGCTATGTATCATTCCAGGTGTAAACTCACCTTCCCGACCATTCAAAGTTATCATTGAATCCCTACAGTGCTGAAAGAGTCCATTCAGCTCAGCAGGTGTGCACAGAAGAGCATTGCACCAAAACACCCCCACCCCCTCCCCGTAACCTCACATGGGAATTTTACTATGGCTCACCAACGTAACCTGCACATCCCTGGACACCAAGGTGCAACTACTAGCATGTCCAATCCACCTAACCACCTGAATGTTTAGATTGTTGAGAGAAAAATAATTTGTTTGTATTAAAAATGATTAATAATGATTAAAAATGGATGGTAGAGTCAAAAATAAAACCCACTTCTGCAAATGACAATCGAACAACTAGCGTAGTAATCACTTTTTTAATACCAGAGACTGTTTTATTTTAGCTGCAATTGAATTTGACTGAAACCTGGTATTTACTTTTGGATTAAAAGTCAATTTTGTGATCTGCACAGGATCAATTTAATTAAATTATGACGACCTCTGACCATCAACCAAAAAACAAAAAAAAATTCAAGTTCAATTTATGTCAATTCTGATGCCAGGCACAAAAATATAAGTTCATACACCAGTACTGGTGAAACTGTAGAAGTTCAATCAATTTTATAAGCATTATTATAATGGAATCAAGTAATGTCAGATTCACTTTCATTGAGGAGGTATTCACACAGTGATGTTGACGACACTTAGACGCTGAATTCTATGATACGGTCACTATTTTTTCAGACTATTAGTCTTAGAATATGAGAGATTGAGATTTTAGGGTGGAATCTGTTATAAAAATAAATTTGGAGAGCTGTTATTTTTCCTTATATTTATTGTCAACAATAATATGTGAGACTTTATTTTGAAACGAGGGCATCAGAGTTTTTATACAATGTTTGGTGCACATTGTTTTTAATAATATTAATACCATTTAAAAGTTATATGTCTCTGGAGACTGGAAAAAACAGTGCAGAAAAGAAAAGGAAAAGCAGTCAATTTGCTTATGTAACAATATAATCTTGGAAGCTGCTCATTTTTCAGGGCATGGAGCCCAAAGATTTAAATGTTCAAGTTAAGGAAGACACAGATTTTAGGCTTCTTTCCCTCAGGCCCAATATAATGGGTCATTTTGTTGCTGGATCACAGGTGCTCATGGATTGAAATTCATTTTCCATAATTGCATAAAATGACCATTGGCAACCTGTCTTATTCCTTATCAGAATTTTTTCCCTATGAAGACTAATTTCGACATCCAAATGATTATGATGCAGTAAAATCTATGAAAAGGTAATATGAACTGAAAAACTGAACTCCAAAAATGTTCAAATGAAATTAAGAACAGGCAGTCCAAGGATTCGAATGAGTTCCGTCTTGGAGTCCATTTGCGAGTTGAGTTGTACACACGTTGAAACACAATGCAGAACAGAGTAAAATAGTTGTTCGCAAGTGCATGACATGATTGTATGTAGAGTCTTTAAAATTACACTCCTGCATGGGTTCACATTAATCAAGTATAAGTATTCGTAAGTCAAGCGTGGATAAATTGGGAACCCCCTATAAATAGTTTCACAGGAAATGTTAATCCATTAAGTAAACTCTGGAATAATTACTCCACAGACTACATTCTTATCTGTCACCCCCAACTACACTTCTCATCACTTACACATTCCTTCTCTCTCTCTCCAAACCCTAGTGCCCTGTGGTGCACCAGACTCAACAGTTCCTCTGCTTAGGATCTGCTCCTCACAACCCCCTCCACTTCCCTTATCTAGACCAGCCACCTACCCCCTTCCACAATTTCCAACCTGATCTGCCTCCACCCCCTCCTTCCCCAACATGGATAGGAAAGGTTGAGAGGGATATGTGCTGAATGCAGGCAAATGGGACTAGTTCAGTTTAGGAATCCTGGTCAGCATGGATAAATTGGGCTGAAGGATGTATTTCTGTGCTATATACCTCTATGACTCTAACTGACCCAATTCACTCCACTCCTAGAATCCCACACCTATTCTCACCCATACCCTACCAGAAATAATTTTACCTACTACACCAATCTAGCCTAAATACTGCATCCCTTACCCAGCACCAGCCCCCTCACTTGTATCTTGACACCCTTCCTACCTGACACCCTAAATTTTAGGCATCCTACACACCTGGCATCCTACTCTGTACCCACCTGGTATAAACCCACCTGCTACTCTACCCACCTTGACATCCTATTTCCCCAGCCATCTAGCACTCTACGTCACACTTACCTTATATACCACTGTTAAAGTGACTGTCTGAGATTCTGAACCATTAAATTTCAGAATGTGGCAACTGACTGTTTGAAAATGAGGCAATGTTGCCTTCCCCTGACAGTTCTGCGTCACAGGAGAACTGTTAGAATAGAAGTACAGCTCCACATTTCTGAAGGAGACCTGATTTAAATCGCCTGTCAGAAATGGAGAGCTTCCAATTTCTGTAAAAATAATGGATGGTGTGGCAAATTGTGTGAGACTGTCACAACTCAGAAATCCAGTACTCTCATTTCTGTCATTTTCATGATGACTGGTCCCATACAGTTGAAAATAGTAAATGGAATATACCATAGAAAAATCATTTTTCCTGATATTTATTGTCAACAATAATGTGTGAGAATTTACTTTTAAACTAGGGTGCCAGAGTTTTTGAATAACAATGTTTGATGCACGCATTCCTGTTTTTCATAATATTAACACCATTTAAAAGCTATGTGTCTCTGGAGACTGGAATACCAGTGCAGATTGGTAGGAAAAACTAATATG
Organism: Chiloscyllium plagiosum; assembly: GCF_004010195.1. NCBI lineage: Eukaryota > Metazoa > Chordata > Chondrichthyes > Orectolobiformes > Hemiscylliidae > Chiloscyllium > Chiloscyllium plagiosum. The sequence continues at coordinate 37,659,628 of NC_057737.1, forward strand.
CAGAGAATTGCTTAAATGCTAAAAGATGGAAAGTATAGATTAAGAAGGAACATTTGTTGCCTTGTCAATACATACTGAAGGTTAACTTGCAGATGCAGCAAGGTATTAGGAAGGCTCATGGAATGTTAGCCTTTATTGCAAGAGGATTTGAGTACGTGAATCGGGACGTCTTCCTTTAAACATATAAGAGCTTGGTTAGGCCACACCTGCAGTACTGACCAGAAGACTATAAGACATAGGAGCAGAAATGAGGCCATTCAGTACATCCAGTCTGCTCTGCCATTCAATCATGGCTGCTAAGTTTCTCATCCCAATTCTCCTGCCTTGTCCCCATAACCCTTTATTCCCTTGATCCCATTGATGCTCAAGAACTTATCTATCTTATTCTTTAATACACTCAGTGACCTGACCTCCACAGCCTTCTGTGGCAGTGAATGCCATAGATTCACCACTCTCTTATCTCCTTATCTCTATTCTAAAAGGTCTTCCATTTACTTTAAGGCTGTGCCCTCAGGTCCTACTAATGGAAACATCATCCCAACTCTACTCTGTCTAGGCCATTCATTATTCTGTAAGTTTCAATTAGATTCCCTCTCATCCTTCTAAACTACATTGAGTATAAACCCAGAGTCCTCTAATGTTCCTCATATGTTAAGATTTTCATTCCTGGGACAATTCTCGTGAACCTCCTCTGAACATGCTCCACGACCAATGCATCCTCCCTGAGATATAGGGTCCAAAACTGCGCACAATACTCCAAATGTGGCCTGACCATAGCCTTAGAGAGCCTCAGAAGTACACCCCTGCTTATATATTCAAGTGGTCTCAAAATAAATGCCATTGTTGCATTTGCCTCTAAAACTACTGATTCAACCTGCAAGTTTACCTTGAGACAATTAGATTAGAACTCCCAAGTGTCTTTGCACTTCAGACTTCTGAATTTTCTCCCCCTTTAGAAAATAGTCCATGCCTCTATTCTTCCTAATAAAGTGCATGACCTCACACTTTCCCACATTGTACTTCATCTACCACATCTTTACGCACTCTCCTAATCTGTCCAAATTCCTCTGCAGCCTTCCCGCCTCCTTAATATTACCTATCCCTCTACCTATCTTTGTATCATCTGCAAATTTAGCTAGCATGCCCTCAGTTCCTTCATCTAGATCGTTAATGTATACAGTGAAAAGTTGTGGTCCCAATATTGAGCCTTGCGGAACACCACTTGTCACTGGCTGCCATTCTGAGAAGGACCCTTTTATCCTGACTCTCTGCTTTCTGCCAGGCAGTCAAGCCTTTATCCATACTAGCATCTTGTCTCTAACATCATGAGCCTTATCTTACTCAGTAACCTCCTGTGTGGTACCTTGTCAAAGGCTTTCTTGAAGTCCAAGTAAATAACATCCATTGACTCTCCTTGGCCTAACCTACTTGTTACTTCCTCAAAGAATTCTCGCAGATTTGTCAGGCATGACCTGCTCTTGATGAAACCATGCTAATTTGGCCCTATTTTACTATATACTTCTAAGTATTTAGAAAGCTCATCCTTCGTAATGGATTCCAGGATCTTATCTACAACCAAAGTTCGGCTAATTAGTCTGTAAGTTTCCATCTTTTGCCTTACTCCCTTTTTAAATAGGGGTCTCATGCTAGCAATTTTCCAGTCCTCTAGGACCCTCCCTGATTCTAGTGATTCCTGAAAGATCACCACAAATGCCTCCACTATCTCTTCAGCTATCTCCCTTAGGCGGTTTAGTCCATCTCATCCAGGTGATTTATCCACCATCATGCCATTCAGGTTTTCAAATATCTTCCCCTTGGTGATGGCCACCATACTCAGCTTTGCCCCTCACTGTCTTGAAATTTTGGGAAATTATTTGTGTCTTCCACCATGAAGGCTGACGCCAAGTAATTATTCAGATCCTCAGACATTTCCTTGTTCCCCACTATTATCTCTCCAGTATCATTTTCCAGAAGCCCAATGTTCACCTTTGCCTCTCTCCTGCCCTTTATATATCGAAAGAAACTCTTACAGTGTTTTTTATGTTACTGGCTAGCTTACCCTCATATTTAATCTTCCCTCTCCTTAATTTTATTTTGTTGCCCTCTGCCGGTCTTTGTAAGCTTCCCACTACTCTGGTTTCCCACTGCCGTTCACTACATTTAGTGTTTTCTCTTTTGCTTTTGTTCTATCCCAGACTTCTCTAGTCAACCATGGTTGCCTCATTGTCCCTGTACCACGCTTTATTTTCCTCAGAATGAATCTCTGTTGTGTCATCCTAATTACTCCCAGGAACTCCTGTGATTGCTGTTCTACTGTCTTTCCTGCTAGACTCCTCTCCCAGTCAATTCTACTTAGCTCCTCCTTCATGCCTATGTTGTTGCCTTTATTCAGCTGTAATACCATTACCTCTGATTCTATCTTCTCCCTCTTAAATTGCAGAGTAAATTCAATCATATTGTGATCACTGCCTCCTTAGAGTTCCTTCATCTTAAGTTCCCTTATCAGGTCTGCCTCATTGCACAACACTAAATCCAGTATTGCCTGTTTCCTAATGGGCTCCACCACAAGCTTCTCCAAGAGGTCATCTCATAAACATTCCACAAATTTATTTTCTTGCAATTCATTACCAACCTGACTTTCCCAGTCCACCTGCATATTGAAATCCTCATGATCACTGTAAGTTTGCATTTCCTACAGATCTTTTCTATGTCTTGGTGTACCTTGAGCCCCAGCTCCTGACTACTATTTGGAGGTTTTCCTCAATTCTGCCCACACAGATTATATACCATGTAGCCCTACTTCATTTCTTACTATTGATTTAATTTAATTTCTTACTAATAAGACAATACCACCCCCCCCTGCCCACCGGCCTATCTTTTTGATAGAATATTTATCCTTGAATATTCAGTTCGCAAACCTGATCCCCTTGAAGTCACGTCTCCATAATACCCACCACATCATACTTGCCAATTTCAATCTGCGCCACAAGCTCATTTACCTTACTCCTTATACTGCCTGCATTCAGATATAACATCTTCAGTCCTATAATAACCGTCCCTCTTCTCATTGTCACTCATTTGTCCTGTGTGCTTGTTGTTTGATTGTTAAACCTCTCCAAGCACTTTGTCCTATTTGTGTCTGTGCTGGAGATTTTCATAACCTGTCCTGAGTTCTGCACTGTTACCTCTTCCTATAATTTGGGTTTTCTAATTTCGTCAATAACTGACAGTCCCCGCCCCGTTTAGTTTAAAGCCCTATCTGCAGCCCTAATTATGCGATTCACTAGGACTCTGGTCCCAGCAAAATTCAAATGAACACCATCTCACCAGAACAGCTCCCTTCTTCCCCAGTACTGGTGTCAGTGTCCATTGAATTCAAACTCATTTCTCCCGCACTAATCTTTGAGCCACACATTTATCTGCTTAATCTTATTGACCCTGTGCCAATTAGCTCGTGGCTCAAGTTGTAATCCAGAGCTTATTACCTTTTACATTCAGCTTTCTAATTTATATCCTAACTGTTTATTCTCCTCTAGCAGAACCTTTGCCCTACTTTTATCTATGTCATTAATACCTACATGGACAATGTCCGCTGGATCTTTTACCCTCCCACTCTAAGTTCCTCTGAAGCCCAGATGAGATATGCCGAACCTGAGCACCAGGCAGGCAACACAACCTTCACGACTCTCAATGCTGGTATTATGAAGATGTGGGTGTACTGTATCTTTAAGAAAGTTAAAAACTAGCAGAACTACCTGACAGCACCAAGTGTTCTGAACAAGATGCAATGTAAACTTTTGGTCCAGCGGCTAGTGTAGCTGGTTGCCAGGAGACAAAAACAAATTTGAATTGGGCTAATCGGTTTAAATTATACACATAAAAAAACAGACTTCAATAAAGTTTCAATTTAGTATATTGACAATATTAATACTTGAACAGTTGAGGGAGACCTGCCAGAAGACCAACAGATATAGGCTGTTAGTAAGAACTCTCTGAGAGGTACCTGTCTTGAGAAGGAGTTTGCACAGAGCAAAAAACATTGGCACCAATCTGGAGAACAATTCTACAGGGGAAGATACAAAAGGAAGATTTGACAGCTACCTGGTTTTGAAATTTGAATTTTCAGTAAATCGTAATTGGGGGGGTTATCAGACTAGTCTTATAGAAGGGAAAATAAAAAATAAGGTAGAGGAAGGAGTTATAAATAGTTGTTCATTACTTATTCCCTGTATATCTTAAGAAAAAAAGTTGTTCATTTTTACTTTAAACAGTTCTTGGCCTCTCGAATTTTCACAGATTACCGCATGGAGTAAATCTTTTCTGTGTTAAGGTTTAAATTAGCAGGAGGGATTTGCCCTGTGTCGTAACAGCTTGGGGGTTCATAATTGGGATTTGAACTGGTTTAGCCAGGTTTGAATGGATTTGGGAGTATGAAAAATCCCAGCGGATTTAAACACTTGCAGGTTAGTGTCCGAGATCTTTAACTAAAACGTAGGTAAGACAATTTGATTAATTTCTGAGATTTGTGGTCACTGTGATTAAGAGTGAGAGAAATGACTCTTGAAATTGCTGAAGAGATTCTGGGATTTGAAGATGATTCTCAATTTTGCCAAGAAAGTTTAGAATGAAAGAAGAACGCCATACTTTTAGAATTAGCAAAGAAATTAGATTTGGGTTTAACCATGGACAAAAGTCAAGCTGAAATTGTAAGGGAATTACTCCAACACGTAGTGTGTCAGAGAAACAGACAAGTGCAGTCAAGGTAGAAAAACTTTAATTACAATTGATAAAAATGGAGTTAGAAGATAAACAGAGAGAGTGAGAAGAAAGAGAGAGGTTATTAACTGAGCAAAGAGAGAGAGAGGAATGGGAGAGAGAAAGAGAGTGAAGAAAGGGAGAGAGAAAGTGCGAGAGAAGAGAGAGAAGAAAGAAAAAGAGAGAGAAGGTTCGCAGATGAGCAAAAAGACAGAGAATTTGAACTTGAGAAGTTGTGACCGAGTCAGCAAAGTCAAATTAAAAGTGTGGAGATTAAAAGGGAAAGTAGTGATATATACAAATATTTCAAAACTCAGCCACATTTTGATGAGGAAAATGTTGAAGCCTTCTTTATTTCATTTGAAAACTTGGCTAGGCAAATGGAGTGTTGGAGGATTCATGGGTAATACTAGTTCAGACTAAACTGGTAGGCAGAGCTAGTGAGGTATTTGCTGCACTGTCAGATGACAGGTCAAGAGATTATGAAGAGGTTAAATAGGCTATTTTAAATGCTTATGATTTGGTACCAGAAACATATACAGAGGACCCTTGATTATCCGAATGAGATGGGCAGGCACTATTTCGCTCGGATAATTGATTATTCGGTTAATCGATTCAATGCCTTTCCTCTGGGGCTCGGAGTTTTCTATTATGTCGGCTCCCCGTTAAGGAGACTAGCAGCAGCACAGCATGCGCGAGCCCTCGACCACCCCCCAAACCCCATCCAACACTGCCTCCCAACATCGCGCCCCCCCCGCCCATGCCCCTGACAGCCCCCAACACCATATCCCGCCCGCCCCAGCTCAGACTTACATTGAGTTTGAAAGAATTAAACATAATCATTTTTATAGGTGGATGTATGCTTTAAAAATAGATAGGACCTTTGAGATTTTACAGGTGATTATTCTGCTGGAGGAGTTTAAAAACTCACTTTCAGAGATGGGAAGAATTCATGCGGAGGAAAAGAAAGTTCAGGAAGTGAGAAGGGCAGCAGAATTAGCAGATGAATTAGCACATTTTGGTGCATAAGACAGCTTCTGGCCAGAATTTCATCCTGTGATGGATAGAAATTTTGAGAAGGGGAGATCCTACACTCGAAAACCAAGAGCAAAGAACACTGTCAAGAATTTACCGAAGGATAAAAAAGAAGCCCAAGAGGATGGAAAGCAGGTGAAAGGCCTTGGAGCTTCCACTGTGGGAAAGTGGGATGCATAGGATCATAGTGCTAGTCATTAAAGAAAGGCACTGAGGGAAAATATGTGGCAAAAAAGTTCAGCCAGTGGCAGGAGTGAAGGTGGTAATGGAGACTTCAAAAAGAGCTGAGGAGCTGGAGGAGAGTGCACAACGTAGACAGGGGCTGGGTATAGAGTTGGTACCTGATCTCCACAAAGAATTTGTCGCTGTAGGTAAAGTTTACTCAGAAAGAACAGTGGGCCGAAGGACAAGAAGTTTTAATTTTGAAATATGAGGATCAAACCAGTCACTGATACTAAAGGATGAGCGAATATGCACTCTTTCTGATCTGTTAAGCAAGAGTGCGGTAATTTGTGGGATAGATGGACAGAAATTTAGTGTTCCCCTATGTAAGGTCAGATTGGAATGCCAACTCAAGACTGGGGAAGTTACAGTGGGAGTGATTGACAGAGTGTCAGTTCCAGTAATTCAGTTTGTTCTTGGGAATGATTTGGCAGAATCCAAGGTATGAGTGTCACCCCTTGTTGTGGAGAAGTCCAAGGAAGACCAAGAAACTGAGAAGTTAAAACAGAAATATCCTGGTATTTTCACAGACTGTGTGGTAACCAGATCCCAATGTCATAAGTCACAGCATGAAGCAAAAAGTAAAGAAAATGATGAAGGAGTTATGGTTCAGTTAGCGGATACCCTGTTTGACATAATGGTGCAGGAAAAACCTGAAGAGGCAGAGGGTCAGACAGAAGTGTTTAGTCCTGAAAGGCTAAGAGACTTGCACAGCAAGACAAGACAACAAAAGATATATTTGTGGATGCGTACTCTGAAAAGAATTCCAAAGGGTTATTATCTGAAAGATTGAATCCTAAGACGGAAATGGAGATCACAGCAATGCAGAGGAGAAATGGGCCAAAGTACTCCAGATTCTGTTGTCTGCAGCATACACTCAGGAAGTGCTACGGGTAGCACATGAACTCCCTATAGGAGGTCACCGAGGGGTGCAAAAGACTCAAGTTAAGATACGAAAGCATTTTTATTGGCTTGGAATGTACAAGGATGTAGTTAACTTTTGCCGAACATGTCACTGATGCCAAATGGTAGGTAAGCCACAGACAGTAATAAAATCAGCACCTTTGTTGGCAATTCCCACAATTATAACCCTTTCACGGGGGTATTAATTGATTATGTAGGTCCCCTCCCGAGAACTAAACAAGGGAACCAGTACTTGTTAACCATAATGGATGTCTACCAGATTTCCAGAATTCCATTATGGAATATCAAGGCAAAAAGATAGTAGATGAATTAGCAGCTTTCTTCACATGGTATGGACGACCATAGAAATTCAGTCAGACCAAGTTTTACTGCTAGGCCGTTTAAGGAGGTTATGGATAGCTTAGGTATACAGCACTTTAAATCTAGTGCGTATCATCCTGAATCCCAGGGAGCTTTAGAAAGATGGCATTAGACCTTGAAGACCATGTTAAGAGCATATTGTCAGGATTATCCAAATGATTGGGGTAAATGTATCCCACTTGTATTGTTTGCCATTAGAGATGCCCCTAAATGAATCTACTCAGTTCACTCCCTTTCAATTAATATTTGGGCATGAAGTGAGAGGTCCTTTGAAATTAATTAAAGAAAAAAATACAGGACCAAAGTCAGAGATCTCACATTTGGACTATGTATCAGAGGTGGAGAGACTAAATCGAGTAGGTGTGTTAGCTGAACAGCACTAAAAGAAGGCACAGTGTAGAATGAATCAGGTGGCAGATAAAAGCTCTGAGATAAGGACGCTTTCCCGAGGGGATGACGTGTTAGTACTGGTAGCAGTGAAAGGAGATCCCTTCAAAGCCAAGTGTAGTGGTCCCTATCAAAATCAGAAAAAGTTGAGTCAGTTGAACTATCTAGTAAAGAAGCCACATAGAGAAAATAAGGTATCGGGTATATCATGTGAATATGTTGAAACATACTATTTCGAGAGAAAGAACTGGAGAAACAAATGTTGTTACTGCCCCGCCGAGTGAGGAATCATATCGATTAAAAAAATGAAAAAGTCCTTGAGGAGTAGGATAGGTTAGGGAGCTATCTGTCTCGGGAGCATAGGACACAGTTGAAAGATTTATTACTGCATTATAAGGGCATATGTAAGAATCAGATGGGGAGGACCAATGCTATGGTACATGAAGTACATGTAAGGAATACTGCTCTGATAAAACAGCACCCCTATTGGCTTAATCCTTTCAAAGCCAGATGGGTCCAGATGAGGTGAAGGACATGCTGGACGAGGTATAAATGGGAAGAAGTTGAGATTATGTGTATGTTAGGGTAATGTGTTTACAAAATAGAAAAAAAATGTAGCCATCTTTTCATTATGATGGTTGATTATTTTCTTAAGGGGGAGGTGCTGTGAAGATGTGGGTGTACTGTACCTTTAATAAAGTTAAAAACTAGCAAAACTACCTGACAGCACCAAGTGTTCTCAACAAGATACAATGTAAACTTTTGGTTCAGCAGCTAGCATAGCTGACTGCCAAGAGACAAAAACAAATTTAAATTGGGCCAATCTCAGCTTAAATTATACCTCCAAAAAATACCAGACTCCAATCAAGTTTGAATTTAGTACATTGACAATATAAAAAACCAATGACCCAATCCAATGATTTAGGGAATAAGACCAAGGAAACTTGAATGGTTGAGGGAGACCTGCCAAAAGACCAACAGATGTAGACTGCGAGTGCACACTCTCTGAGAGGTACCTGTCTCGAGAAGGAGTTTGCACAGAGCAAAAAACATTGACACCGACCTGGAGAGCAAATCTACCGGGGAAGTTACAAAGGGAAGATTCGACAGCTGCCTGGTTTTGAAATTTGAATTTTCAGTAAATCTCAATCGGGGGTTTATCAGACTAGTTTTATAGAAGGGAAAGTAAAAGATAGGTTAGAGGAAGGAGTTGTAAATACTTGTTAATTAATTATTCTGTGTTATACTTTAAGAAATAAACTTGTTAATTTTCACTTTAAATAGTTCTTGTCCTCTTGAATTTTCATAGATTACTGCAAAGGGTAAATCTTTTCTGTGTTACAGGTTTAAATTTGTGGGGGTGGGGATTAACTCTATGTCATAACACCGATCACAGAGAACAGTGTCTATGCCTCTATCTATACTATCCCCAATTACACTAACACTTCTCTTTTCTCCCCCACCTTGAATGGCTCTCTGCACCATGGTGTTGCGGTCAGTTGGTTCATCCTCCCTCCAGTCTCCATTCCCGTCCATACAGGGAGCAAAACTCTTGAAGCTGTTGCACAAGGACAAGGACTGAGGCTCCTGAAACTCTACCTCTTGGATCCCTCTACCTTCCTCACTCACAGCCACACCCTCCTATCCTTGACCACTGGCTGAATTCGAGTTAGTCAGTCTACAGGGTGTGACTGTCTCTAGAAACACAGTGACAAGGTAACTCTCCCTCTCCCTGATGTGTCATAATGTTTGAAGCTCAGAGTCCAGCTCATCAACTCTGAGCCAAAGTTTTTCCAGAAACCAAAATTTACTGCAGACATATTCACTGGGAACCACAATGGGGTCCACCAGCTCCCACATCATGCAGAAACAACAAATCATCTGACCCTCCATCTTTATTTAATTTAATTAGTTCTGAATTATTTAAAAAATTATAACTTTTTATAGCTCTGTTTATGCAAATTGTAATCAATAAATAAGTTGTATCCAATACATTAAAAAGGTTTAATTTAACACAGATTTGAATTTAGTAGACGCCTTATTAGCCAATCAAATCACAAGCCTCCTGTGACATTACCTTTCACTTTCCCACTCAAACTCGATCACAATCACTTACCTTCCCAGGCAGCTCTCCGCTCAGCTCATCTCCTGAAATGCAATTTTGGTCTTCTTATCTCAAAACATGTTATTGTAATAGAGGAGTGCAAAAAAAGTTCACCAAACTTGTTCCCAGGGTGGCAGGAATTTCCTGTGAAGAGAGAGTAGGCAATCCACCTGGACACCCCACGCTGGCCTATTACCTGCCCTCGACCTCTTCATTTCCAACTGCCACCGGGACATTAACCGCCTCAACCTGTCGACCCCCCTCCCCCACTCCAACCTCTCATCCTCACAACGCGCAGCCCTCCAATCCCTCTGCTCCAATCCTGACCTCACCATCAGGCCAGCGGACAAAGGGGGCGCAGTGGTAGTCTGGCGCACTGACCTCTACATCGCTGAAGCCAAACGCCAACTCGAGGACACCTCTTCTACCCGCCCCCTTGACCATGACCCCACCCCCCATCACCAAACCATCATCTCCCGACCATACAGAACCTCATCACCCCAGGAGATCTCCCACCCACAGCTTCCAACCTCATAGTCCGGGAACCCCGCACTGCCCGGTTCTACCTCCTTCCCAAGATCCACAAGCCTGACCACCCTGGCCGACCCATTGTCTCAGCATGCTCCTGCCCAACTGAACTCATTTCTACCTACCTCGACACTGTCCTATCCCACCTAGTCCAGGAACTCCCCTCATACGTTCGTGACACCACCCATGCTCTCCACCTCCTCCAAGACTTCCGTTTCCCCGGACCCCAACGCTTCATCTTCACCATGGATATCCAATCCCTCTACACCGCCATCCGCCATGACCAGGGCCTCCAAGCCCTCCGGTTTTTCCTCTCCAGACGT
>NC_057737.1:37671218-37684675 GCF_004010195.1 Chiloscyllium plagiosum
CACTCCACCCTCTCCTCCCTGACCTATCACCTTCATCTCCTCCCCCCCTCACCTACTGTACTCTATGCTACTCTATCCCCACCCCCACCCTCCTCTAGCTTATCTCTCCACGCTTCAGGCTCTCTGCCTTTATTCCTGATGAAGGGCTTTTGTCTGAAACGTCGATTTTGCCTGTCCTCGGATGCTGCCTGAATTGCTGTGCTCTTCCAGCACCACTGATCCAGAATCTGTCCCAGTATTCCCTTCAACTTTAAAGATTGAGAAGTGACCTCATTGAAACCTATAAAATACTTACAGACATAGACAGGATAGGTGCAGCTAAAATATTTCCCCAGGTTGAAGAGTTTAATAACCAGGGGTCACAATTTAAAAATGAAAGAGTGCAACTTCAGTCCAAGATGAGGAGAAATTATTTTACTCAGAGGGCTGTGCACCTTTAGAATTTTTTGCCATGGAGGACACTGGAAGCTTGGTCTTTTGAGTTATACAGTAATAGAGCCATAGAGATGTACAGCACAGAAACAGACTCTTCGGTCCAACTTGTCCATGCTGACCAGATATCCCAACCCAATCTAGTCCCACCTGCTAGCACCTGACGAATATTCCTCCAAACCCTAACTATTCATATACCTATCCAAATGCCTTTTAAATGTTACAATTGTACTACCCTCCACCACTTCCTCTGGCAGCTCATTCCATACACGTACCACTCTCTGTCTGAAAAAGTTGCCCCCTCACCCTAAACCTATGCCCTCTAGTCTGGACTCCCCCACCCCAGGGAAAAGACTTTGTCTATTTATTCTATCTATGTCCCTCATAATTTTGTAAACCTCTATAAGGTCACCCCTCAGCCTCCGATGCTCCAGGGAAAACAGCCCAGCCGGTTCAGCCTCTCCTTATAGCTCAAAGCTTCCAACCCTGGCAACACCCTTGGAAATCTTTTCTGAACTCTTTCAAGTTTCACAACATCTTTTTGATAGGAAGGAGACCAGAACTGCAAGCAATATTCCAACAGTGGTTTAATCAAAATCTTGTACAGCCGCAACATGACCTCCCAACTCCTGTACTCAATACTCTGACCAATAAAGGAAAGCATACCAAACGCCTTCTTCACTATCCTATCTACCTGCCACTTCACTTTCAAGGAGCTACAAACCTGCACTCAAAGGTCTCTTTGTTCAGCAACACTCCCTAGGACCTTACCATTAAATGTATAAGTCCTGCTAAGGTTTGCTTTCCTAAAATGCAGGACCTCGCACTTATCTGAATTAAACTCCATGTGCCACTTCTCAGCCCATTGGCCCATCTGATCAAGATCCCATTTAATCTGACATAACCTTCTTTGATGTCCACTATACCTTCAATTTTAGTGTCATCTGCAAACTTACTAACTATATTGCTTATGCCCACATCCAAATCATTTATATAAATGATGAAAAGTAGTGGACCCAGCACTGATCCTTGTGGCACTCCACTGGTCACGGGCCTCCAATCTGAAAAACAACCCTCCACTACCACCTTCTGTCTTCTACCTTTGAGACAGTTCTGTATCCAAATGCCAATTCTCCCTGTATTCTGTGAGTTTGTTTAAGGTAGGTAGATTTCTGATTACCAGTGGCATATAAGGTTATGGAATTGGGGTGAGTAAAAGGCATTGAGGTGTTTGATGAGCCATGACCGTATTGAATGGCAGTGCAGGCTCAACAGGTTGAAAGGCATCTTCCTGTTCTTAGGTCTTATTTTCCAATTTGCCAAAACCAGAATTGTCCACAAACAAATGTCTTCAAAAGCAGATTCCTATAAGTGCCATAAATCTATTTCAGTGCAATGCTTTCCTTTCAGTTAAAAAAAATGAACCCAGATCTAGTTCAAACAACAAGGATTTCTCTCAGACTTTTCTAAAACTTTATAACAGAAACAGACACTTACCTAGTTTTATCACTGTGCCATTTTCAGTTTTCCCTTTTGTTACAGTGTCACTTTTCCTGAATGTCACCTAAGGACCTCAGTGCTAAGTTATGCACGAACACAAGGATTAGGAGAAGTAGACTACTTTCCCCTCAAGCCCATGTTGCTGGTTTGGCCATCCATATTTGCCCCCGAGAAGTCCCCAAACATCTTCAATGCTTCATGATTCTGTTCATCATAATGTTAGAAATGGGGATTTTAACTGATGTGCAACAAATTTGTTCATTCAACACTCCTCAGGTACTGAAGAAGTCCATATCCGTATACAGCAAGATTAATGGAACTTTCATGCTTGAGCGTACAAGTGGCAGGAATGTTCATGCTACAGAAGTTTATTGTCCATACCCAACAAGAGAGAATCAAACAATCTCCCCTTGATATCATTGCTGAATCCCTAAATATCAACACCCTATAGGGTTACCATTAACTATAAACTGAACTGGAACAGCTTTATAAATGCGGCGGCTGGAAGAGCAGATCAGAGACTGGGAATTCTGCAACCAACAACCCACTTCCTGAATCCCCAGTGCCTGTCCATCACCTACAAGACACAAATCAGGATTGTGATGGACTTAAATGGATGAATGTAGCTTGAATAACACCCAAGCAGTCAACTTGATTGGCACTTCATCCACAACATTAAACCTCCCTCCATTACTGAAACATGGTGACAGTAGTCCATACAATATACAAGATCGATTTTGGAAACTCACCTAAGCTCCTTCGATAGTACCTTCCAAACTTGTGAGCTCTACCACTTAGAAGGACAAGATCAGCAGATACAAGGAATATCACCAACTGCAATTTCCCACCAACCCACACATCATCCTGGCTTGGTTCTTTGCCACTGAGTCAAAATCCTGAAACTTCTTCTCTAACAGCACTGTGACTGCATCTATTGTTGTCAGATCAAAACTGTACAAAGTACTTCTGATACTCAAAGCCTCAGTCACCTCTGTATTTCCCTCCCTGACATATAGGACATATTTTACAGAACTCAACTATGTCTTTATGAAGTCTCAGGATGTAAAATACCTGTTTATTGATGCTTTCTATGTTTTCTCCCATAAGAATTTCAAGTGCTACTCACAATATTACCTTCCAATATCAGGGTGTTACCCTTAGTTGGGATGAACAATGTCCAATCTTCATCCACATGTATAGTGGGGATGTTTCTACTTTCTCATCAGAATTCAACACTCTGAAACTCCTTTTGCTTCAGCCTCATTGTGAGCTGTCTGTGCTAAATTATTTATTCTGGTTCTGCTTCTTGAGCCTCAATTTAATGAAGACATGCTTCTTTTGAATAATCTTCATTCTTAAATAGAATTTTGGATATCTTCTTGTGGCATTACTGTGAATTCTGAGAAATTACTTTGTTTAGCCAATGCTTTGGTCACTACACATGATGAAAAAATATATGGGATCTGTTCTTGCAATTGTCTGGTCTCTCCAGCCTCATTTCAGATCTTCCATGATTATAGGTAAAACTATAACTCTCAATCCAGACAAATCACACCTCCAGTGTATATCTAATCTGTCCATGGGCAATTTCTTAACTACCCCCAACTATCTCTCGTCCAGACATCAGTCTTACTCCAATTAGACTTTGTCCAATATATTCTCTAACTATCCCATTATCCAGTACTTTGGCTTTCATTGACCACTCTGGAATGAAAACTAAATCCTTCCTCATTAAATCAGGTCAAGTAGCCTTATGTCCCATTGTTATAGTTATGGGCATGACTGCCTCATTTACCTTTTTACCTTGCCTCATTTAAAGACAAATGGGTTATCTTCCCTGATATCGCTCAATTACCTTATACGCCTTTTCTGCACTCACAGCAATGTTTACATTCAGTTGCTAATTTGTAGTTGCAGCTACAATTTCATCTGTGGCATTTTCCTTTTGAGGTTCCTGTTACAGACTTATTCTTATGAACTCCAATAAGATTTCCCTCACTTTCCAACATTCTGAATGAAATGTCTCACTTTGTTATATTTCGACCTTCTAATTTTACCTCCACCCTCATTTCTTTCCGCTGTGGTCTAAGGCACCAATTTTTGGTCATCACCAGCTATCTATTCATTCCCAATCCAAATGCCATCCTTTCATCCTTCCATTTTTTAATCCCTTTTGAACTTGAGGGGTGTGGAAAAAAAGTTTCGTTTTTAGGTCATAATCTTCAGCTATTACTGCTACTTGTCTTCAACATGCATTCTTATTACGGAAAGTAATGTGTTTTCAAATTCCTTACAGAATGATCTAAGGACTTTATATGTGGTTTCAGCTCTGAATGCTTTTATTACTTTACTCTTAATTTCAATGTAGGTATGTCCAGGCTGTTTCCTTAACTTCTGAAATCTTTACCTGTATGCCTAAGGCACTAACTCATATTTAAGCCAATATAATCTTTTCTGCATTGTCATAAAACCTAGAAACTTCCTCTTACAATGAAGTGTAAATTTCCTTTGTACTACTTGTCAACTTACTTGTGCACAGTTTTGGGCCGGTATCTCAGGAAGGATATACTGACCCTGGAGCGTGTTAAGAGAAGGTTCACGAGACTGGTCCCAGAAGTGAAAAGCTGAACATATGAGGATTCTGGGTCTATACTGATGGAGTTTAGAAAGATGCGGGGTATCTAATTAAAACATACAGAATACTGAATGGCCTGGACAGTGTAGACGTTGAGAAGATGCTTCCATTGGTAAGAGAGACAAGGACCCAAGGGCACAGTCTTCGAGTAAAGGGAAGACCTTTTAGAACAGAGATAAAGAGAAACTTCTTCGGTCAGAGAGTGGTGAACCTATGGAATTCATTGCCACAGAATCTGTGTGAAGCCAGTTCATTGAGTATATTTAAGACTGAGATAGATAAGTTCTTGAGTATCAAGGGGATCAAGGGTTACAGCAAGAAAGCAGGGGAATGGGGTTGAGAAACTTATCAGCCATGATTGAATGGTGAACCAGACTTGATAGGCTGAGTGGCCTAATTTCTGCTCCCATATCTTATGGTGTTGTGGTCTCACTATGTATTGGCAATAACTGGTTTTGCTTTAGCCAATTCATTCTCTCACTATTTTCTCAAAAGACATGGAAAATGCTTCCACATTCTTTTTCGAAGATTTTAGTGAGGCCTGTACAAACCTAAGCATTTCCTTACTGGACCTTTTGACTCAGATTCTCCTCAACAGAGCCTACACGAGCATTTGATGTCTCTTTGGTCAACTTCAGCATTTAAATTTTAAATTCACAATCTCTCTTTTCCTTTACCTTCTGCAGTTCTAATTCTGGCATGCTCATTTCCATTTCCTGCATTATTAATTCAATTTTTTGTCTCTTCCCTGTTGAATTCCATCTCCACCTTTTCTTAATTTTAGTTTGCTTTATTTTTTTCCCTCGTGCTCAAGCTCCTTCAACTGTACCTGAATATGGCTTGATTCCGATATTTTACTACCTAGAGTATCTGGCATCCCTTTCTAGCAAACACAAATGCAGTCTAATGCTTCAATTCTATTTGCTCCCTTAGCTTCAGCAAGAAAAGCTACCCCCAATTTATGTGCCAATTCAATTCAACTAACTTTTAGAAGTTCACATAAGTTTGTCAAGGATATCTTAAACATCTAAAGGCAATCATTTGCAATTCAATGCCATTTCTATTTGCAGTCCAGAGCCTGGTGTTTTCTTTATCTTTGACATTTACCATTACCACGCCCAAATCCCCGCTGTCGCTATTTTTGAAATAATCTGATCACAGGATACCACTCTTTTGTTTTGACCTATTTTGGGAAAGTACGTTGATTTCAAGTTACACTACAAAAATTGATGTTTTAATCAATGAATGCAAAGTCCCTAACTTACCTGTCAGATTCAAACTAACAGAAAAAACTGACCAGGTTCCTGTACTTAAATAAGTAAATTCCATTCATAATTAAATAGCTATGAACATACAGGTCTCCTAGTTAAAACTCTAACTCCCTTCTAAAACACTTACACATGTATAGATAGGCAGACACAAATAAGCAAAAACAATTAGTTTTATGCACAGTATGAAGAAAATCTGGGAACCACAATTTAGTAACACCATCCTTCAGGATTTGCTAAGATGATCCTTTTGTTTGCCAGGATTTTTTTGTTCTTCAATCTCCTTTCTCAAGAATTTTCACTTTTTTTTTAAACAGGAGGCACAGGACACTTTATACACTAACTGCAAAATACCTTACTTACTGGATAAAGGCAATAGTTTACAGCAACTGATAGTAGGTGAGACTTCAGGTATTTTTACTTCAGAGAGGGAAGCACAACTCATCCTTCTAGAGGTCTAAAGACTTCACACTGTATTATTCACATTCACATGTTGTTCAGTTAACCAGGAACCCAGAATTGTCATCAGGTTGATGATCTTTGGGCTCCATGTCCAATTACAATTGAATATACATATCAGCTACCTGTTTATAAAATCCCTAAAGTGCAGAAGCAGGCCATTTGGCCCATCAAGTCGACATTGACCCTTCCAAAGAGCATCCCATTCACACCCACTTCACCTACCTTATCCCTGTAATCCTGCATTTCCATGGCTAATCCACCTAGCCTGCACATTCCTGGACACTGTGGGCAATTTAGCATGGCCAATCCACCTAACCTGCAAATCTTTGGACTGTGAACTTTATTGGCAGCCAAATCTCACAACGCATACACAACGCATCTCAGAACCATTTAAAAAAAATCTTCCTCCACTTCTTGAATAAAGCAGTAGTTTAAAACTCACATACAATTAATTATAGTAATTTGTTTTTTAAAGTACAGTCATTCTTTCTGCAGTTTTTGGTTACAAGACAGTACTTTTTTCCATTTCCACAATCAAAATCACAGAAAATAAAGTTATATGATTTTTACTTTATATATCTTTTGTGAAAGAGGTAACTCTCCTCTCGGGGTTGCAGTTTTATGATGGATCCAGCCTTCCTAGCATAGAATAACTATAATATTAACATGATGACTTTCTTCCATTTGTGAAGAGAAGGAAGGAAGAACCTTAAAATACCTTTTAATGATCTTCCATTTGGTATTTGATCAACATATTTCTCTCTAATTACAGGCAGAGAACAACTCTTTTCAAATTACTAACATTTCAATAACCACATTTCTTGTGGTTTTGCAAAGGAAGACATTGGATTATGCTCAATGTCTACAATGTGAGATGTTGCATTTTGGTAAGGCAAATCTACTAAATAGTAAGGTCCTGGGGAGTGTTGCTGAACAATGAGACCTTGGAGTGCAGGTTCATAATTCCTTTAAAATAGAGTCCCAGCTAGACAGGACAGTGAAGAAGGTGTTTGGTATGCTTGCCTTTATTGGTCAGTGCATTGAGTATAGGAGTTGAGAGGTCATGTTGAGCCTGTACAGGACATTGGTTGGGCCACTTTTGGAATACTGCATGCAATTCTGGTCTCCCTGCTATAAGAAGGATGTTGTAAAATTTGAAAGATTTGATTACTTACAGTGTTGGAAACAAGCCCTTCGGCACAACAAGTCCACACTGACCCTCCAAACAGCAACTCACCCAGACCCATTCCCCTACATTTACCCCTTCAGCTAACACTATGGGCAATTTAGCATGGCCAATTCACCTAACCTGCACAATGTTGGACTGTTGGAGGAAATCGGAGCACCTGGAGGAAACCCATGCAGACATGGGGAGAATGTGCAAACTCCAACCAGACAGTTGCCTGAGGCGGGAATTGAACTTGGATCTCTGGCGCTGTGAGGCAGCAGTGCTAACCACTGTGCCGCCCACATGACACCGTGCTGCCCACATAGTGGGTTCAAAAAAGATTTACAAGGATGTTGCCAGGGTAGGAGGATTTGAGCTATAGGGAAAGGCTGAATAGGCTGAGGCTATTTTTCCTGGAGTGTTGGAGGCTAAGGGTTATGAACCTGATAGAGGTTCATAAAATCACAAAGGGCATGGATAGGGTGAAAAGACAAGGACTTTTCCTGGGGTGGAGGAGTCCAAAACTAGAGGACAAAGGTTTAAGGTGAGAAGGGAATGATTTAAAATGGACATAAGGCGCAACTTATTCCACGCAAAGGATGATGCATGTATGGAATGACCTGCCAGAAGAAGTAGAGGAGGCTGGTACAATTACAACATTTAAAAGTTTTGTGGACCAAGCCAGACCCCTTCAAAACATTTCAAGAATGTAGACTGGACCTTAATTTTGTTAGTTGCTTTAAGCAGGTGTAGAGTAGATATTTCATGAGAGAATCAGCTGGTCAAACCACTTAGTTTCAAACAAAACAGAATTTATATACACAATTACCAAACGAAACACAAACAAAAGAGAACAGAATACCAATAACGTAACCTATCTGAAAACCCAACAGATCATCCCAATTTAATGATGCCTGGCACAAAAAGTAAAATCAAGCACACGGTCTTACAGGAGAAAAGTTAGAGAAAGAGGAGGGTCGGCATGGACTTCCTACTTTGGATCCAGAAGCTTTTCCAACTGCCTGACCGCCTTCAATTAATATCCATGCTGCCAAAACCAAATTAAACCAGAGAAAACCTGAGTTTGGAGAACTGGCCAGTCCCCTTTCATTGTACAAGTTGTTTTTTTAAACTTGAATGCCTTTTTCCTGAGGCAGTATCTGTTAGCTATAATCAAACTGGCCTTAAAACCCTTCAACTTAGACCTTTTAGAGTCTATGTCTTTTTCGACCTCTGAAAAAAAACAAGGACAATATAACCTTGTTAAATGAGCAGCATCGTCACACTGCCAATATCCAAATATGGCTTCAATTTAAAACCCTTCAATTTTGAAATGCTAGTACTCTACCCTGACGCATAGACACTACATTGACCGTAACCATGAAACATGCACTACCACATTTTGTTTCAGTTTGTTTGACTCCTGGCACTGTTTCTCATTCAAGTCTTGGCAATACAGCAATCACATTCTCTCATCCTGCCTCATGCACAATTTTCAAATTGAATGGCTGTAACAACAAGCTCCATCTAAACAGTCTGGCAATTTTCTCCTTAAGTTTCTCCAGAAACTTCAATGGGTTATGATCACTGTATATGATTGTCTTAGATACGTTACTGGTAACATACACATTGAAATGTTTTAACGCTCAAAGTCTCCTTCTCAATTGTCAAATATATTTGCTGACGAATATTCAATTTCCTGGAGAAGTATTCAAGAGCCCTTTCTATCTTCTCATTGTCTTCCTAAAAGAGTACAGTATTGACACCTACAACACTTGCATCGATAGCCACCTTAATTGGATTTGTGTAATTAGGTGTGGCTAATACTGGGGCAGTGGTTAACTTAGCTTTCAGACTGTCAAATGACTTTGGACAGTCTGCTGTCCACTGAAACTTCTTGTCCTTCTTTAGAAATTCAATGAGTGGAGCAGCCACACTGCTAAAATT
The DNA here is from genome assembly GCF_004010195.1 of Chiloscyllium plagiosum. Lineage (NCBI taxonomy): Eukaryota > Metazoa > Chordata > Chondrichthyes > Orectolobiformes > Hemiscylliidae > Chiloscyllium > Chiloscyllium plagiosum. The sequence goes on from NC_057737.1 coordinate 37,680,631, forward strand.
TGGTATGAATTTTTGATAAAATCTACTCAATCCCAGGAACCGTAGTACTGCTCTTTTTGTCAATGGTAAGGGAAACTCTCCAATTACCTTTGTTTTTGCAGATTGTGGGGCCATTTGTCTATATCCAATAACATGACCCTGGAAGGTGACTTGGACTTTAGCAAATTCACTTTTAGCCAGGTTTATCACCAAGCCTGCCTTCCAAAGTTGATTGAACAAGTCTGATAAATGTTGCAAACGTTCCTTCCATGTGTGACTAAACACCACCAGGTCATCTACAGAAACAACACAATTGAGTAATCCAGCAATTACCTTATTGGTTAGTCTCTGAAATGTGGCTGGTGTATTTTTCATACCAAAAGGCATACGTTTAAACTGATACAGTCCATTTGGCGTTACAAAAGCTGAAATTGCCTTCGCTCTTTCTGAGAAAGGTACCTGCCAGTATCCTCTCAGCAAGTCCAAATTAGATATATAAGTTGCCCCACTTTTTCAACACAGTCTTCCAAATACAGAATCAGATGTGCATCAGTCTTTGTAACTGCATTGACTTTGCGATAGTTCACACATGACCGTTGGGTACCATCAAGTTTTGGCACTATTGTTTTGGGTGAGCTCTAGTCACTGTAACTCACTTCACTTTTGTCATCTTGGAGCATGCATTCAAACACCTTTTGAGCCTGTGCCAATTTTAGATTATGCCTGTAAGGACATTGCTTAATCTGAACAGCAGCTCCTATATCTATATAATACATAATTAAGTTAGTACTTCCCAGCATATTTCCTCATATCTCCCCATGTGATAGTAATAACTCCTTCAGGTCATTTCAATTTTACTCTGGAAGGTAACTTCCTCATTGTCCAATTTAATTTGAGGAATGCCCAGTTCAGAATCCTCTGAACTTCTTTAACCAATAGCACATAATCCTCTTGCTTTCCTTCTCTGTCACAATACCCTTTTGAGCATATTCACATGACACATTCTGTGAGATTTCTTTCTGTCATGAGTCCTTATGAAATAGTTCGCCTGATTCAATTTCCTTTCAAATTGATAAATCCATTAAACTTTGCTTTTAAAGGTTCACCTATCACTGGAAATAACACCAACACTTTATCCCACTTATCAAAATTGCAAGTTTTTGATTTTTGTCTGCTTCCCATTTCATTGCATGCTGTGATACTTTTAAATGCTGTATAGTCAACTACCCCACTCTATTTAATCGTTCCCTAAAATCTGACACATAGTCCAAATATGTGGTCTCTGAATACTGGCTTACAAATTTCTTAAACAATTTTAGCAGTCCTCTCACTTCATGCCCACAAACTAATTCAAATGGACTTAATTTGGTTGATTCAGTTGGTGTATCTCTGATCGCAAAAAGTACAAACAGAATTCCCTAATCCCAATCATCTGGACAGTCTTGACTATAAGCCCTCAACAGGGCTTTTAATGTCTGATGCCATCTTTCTAGCACTTCCTGCAACTCTGGATGGTACACAGTAGATTTGGATTGTTTTATTCCGAAGCTGTCCATAACTTCCTTGAATAATTTTGATGTGAAGTTTGACCCTTGATCTGATTGTATCTTTGTGGGTAGCCCGTATCTAGTGAAAAATTTGAGTCATTCCTCTACAATCCTTTAGCTGTGAGATTGCGGAATGGAACGGCCTCTGGAAATCTAGCCGACACGCCCATTATTGTTAACAAATACTGATTCCTACTTCTTGTTTTAGGTAGGGGTCCTATGCAATCAATTAAGGTTCTTGTAAAAGATTCGTCAAATGCAGGAATAGGTATTAAAGGTGCGGATTTTATTACTGCCTGTGGTTTTCCAATTATTTGATATATATGACATGTCTGGCAAATTCAACTATATCCTTGTGCAGTCCAGGCCAGTAAAAATGTTTTTGCATTTTAGCTTGAGGTTTTCTCACTCCTAAATGACCCCCTAAGTGGCAGCTCATGCACTAATGGCAACACTTCCATTCTATAACCACCGGTAATATGACTTGATGCACTTCTGCTCATTTCTCATCTGCCTGAATATGTGATGATTTCCTCACATGTGATGATTTCCATTTCCTCGTTCAGACATCATTTTTAAAATAATAACATTCAGAGATACATTCAGATTCTTGGTCTGTGTATGCCTTTTGATTCAATTGCTACAAATTTTCATCATTCTGCTATAACTCAATTAATTCATCTGAGCTAAAGCTGTCTGCTGTGTCATCTATCTGCTCCTGGCTTGTCTCAACCAATTGATCAAACGTGATTTCTGTTAATTCCATGTCAACTTTCTTGCCTGTGCTCTTTAATCTCTCCTGTTTCAACTGGTGACTTTGTGACCTCATTATCACACAGTCAGGAAAAATCCAAGGATATGTGTCCTGCAATTGTTCAGTTGCCTGAATTTCCACTAGTTTTTCAACCACAGTAGGCAGCACTCCTACCGGTGAATCAGCAGTGCAAATTGTATTCCTAGAGCTGAGAGTTTGTCCAGTATTCCTACCACAACTTCCCCACTTTTCACTGAACACTTTAACCTCATTTTACATAACTGAGCACTTCTGATCTCACCATGAATTCCCGTTAGCAATACCTTTACTGGCAATAGTCCTTCAGAGGTACATATCTCATCATCTTCATAATCATCAATCATTTCAGCTGCCAATCTTGCTGTTTTAACTCTCCGCTCTTCCACATGAGTTCTCCCTATTTCAAAAAGTAAATTTTTAAACTCCTGTCTAAGTGCCAATTTCTGAAGTTCAAACTCCCTCTCTTTCCCCATTTCCTCTCTCTCCTCTCTCTGTTTCCCTTCTGCTTTTAATTATAATTCCTTATCTTTTGCCTCTAACTCAAATTGCTTCATTTTCAATTCAATTTTAGCCATCTCTAAAGATTTTGATGGTATTTCCAACAAATTTAAATGCTGAGCTATTACTGTAATTACCTCTCCTTTCCTCACAGAAGGAGACAGTTCCTACCCCAGCTTGACTGCTAATTCCAGTAACTTGGCCTTAATCACTTTTTGCAAGACCACCCGCAGAAAACTCTTGGTAAGTGAAAGAGCCATTGACATCCCAAACACTATTTAAAGCAACTGAAGTCAACATTCAGAACAAAATACATTAACACGCTACCACTTGCTGCCTTCTGGTCCAACAACCCTAATCCCAAATCGGAACTCTAGAACAAATTCCGCAAAGACCCTCCAATCTGTTATGGACCAAACCAGACCCTCTCAAAACATTTCAAAAAAGTAGCCTGGACCCCAAATTTGCCAGTTATTTTAAGCAGGTGTGGAGTGGATATTCCACAAGATAATCAGTTGGTCAAACCACTTAGTTTTAAACATAATAGTAGGTATTTTCAAAGTTACCAAAAGAAACACAAACAAAAGAGAACAGAATACCAAATAACTTAACCTATCTGAAAACCCAACAGATCATCCCAACTTAATGGTGCTGTTCGAAATACTTGCAACAATCCCCAGAAACACCCCTTGGCACAAAAGGTAAAATCAAACACAGAGTCTTACAGGAAAGAAGTCAGATAAAGAGGAGGATCAGCCTGGACCTGTTTCTTTTGGTCTAGCAGCTTCTACAATTACCTGACTGCTTTTAGTATATAGCCATACTGCCAAAAACCAAATCAAACTAGAAAAACCTCAGATGGGAGAATTGGCCATTCCCCTTTCATTGTAGAAGTTTTTTTTAAACTTTTATCTGAGGCAGCATCTGTTAGCTACATACGTTCCCACATACATTCGAGACACCAACCATGCCCTCCACCTCCTCCAAGACTTCCGTTTCCCCGGCCCCCAACACCTCATCTTCACCATGGATATCCAATCCCTCTACACCTCCATCCACCATGACCAGGGCCTCCAAGCCCTCCGTTTTTTCCTCTCCAGACGAGCCCAACAGTACCCTTCCACCGACACTCTCATTCGTTTGGCCGAACCGGTCCTCACCCTTAACAATTTCTCCTTCGAATCCTCCCACTTCCTCCAGACCAAAGGGGTAGCCATGGGCACACATA
>NC_057737.1:37685479-37689396 GCF_004010195.1 Chiloscyllium plagiosum
CTCCCTCACCACCAGACGCCTGTAGGAAGAACGCCTCATCTTCCGCCTCGGGACACTTCAACCCCAGGGCATCAATGTGGACTTCAACAGTTTCCTCATTTCCCCTTCCCCCACCTCACCCTAGTTCCAAACTTCCAGCTCAGCACTGTCCCCATGACTTGTCCGGACTTGTCCTACCTGCCTATCTCCTTTTCCACCTATCCACTCCACCCTCTCCTCCCTGACCTATCACCTTCATCCCCTCCCCCACTCACCTATTGTACTCTATGCTACTTTCTCCCCACCCCCACCCTCCTCTAGCTTATCTCTCCACGCTTCAGGCTCTCTGCCTTTATTCCTGATGAAGGGCTTTTGCCCAAAACGTCGATTCCGCTGCTCCTTGGATGCTGCCTGAACTGCTGTGCTCTTCCAGCACCACTAATCCAGAATCTGTTAGCTATAATCAAACCTAAAACATAAGCCCTAAAACTCTTCAACTTAGACTTTTTAGAGTCTGTGTCTTTTGCAGCCTCTCTGAAAAAAGACCAAGGAGAGCCTAACTTTGGTAAAGGAGCATCACTGTCACAAAAGGCATCTGGACAGGTATGTGAGTAGGAAAGGTTTAGAGGGATGTGGACCAAATTCTGGCAAATGGGACTGGATTTATTTAGGATATTTTGTTGGCATGGACAAGTTGGACCAAAGGGTCTGTTCCCATTCAATACAGCTCTATGACTCTATAGCCCAATTCACTATTTCAGAGAACCTTTGCAAATCATTCATGAATTGTGCTATCAGTAAAAGGGATGTATTGTACATAGATTTCCAGAAGACATTTGGTAAGATGTCACATTGAAATTTTTTCTGAAAACAAAGGTTCATCATGTAGGTGGTAACATAATGGGTATGAGGAGAAGATTTAGAACATAGAACATAGAATTGTAGAGCACAGTATAGACCTTTCCGCCCTTGATGTTGTGCCGACCTTTTATCCTACACTGTGATCAAACGAATGTACATACCCTTCATTTTACTGTTATCCATATACATTTCCCAGAGTTGCTTAAATGTCCCTAATGTAGCTGACTCGATTACCACCACTGGCAGTGCATTCCATGCACCCACCACATTCTATATAAAGAACCGACCTCTGACATTTCTTCTAAACCTTCCTCTAATTACCTTAAAATTATGCCCGCTCATGGCAGCCATTTCTGCCATTGGAAAAAGTTTCTGACATTTCATTCTATCCATGGCTCTTATCATCTTGTACACCTCTATCAAGTCACTATCACCCTTCCTTGCTCCAAAGAGAAAAGCCTTAGCTCCCTTAAACTTTCTTCATAAGACATTTCTCCAGTCCAGACAGCTTCCTGGAAAATCTTCTCTGTACCCTCTCTGAAGCTTCCACATTCTTCCTATAATGAGACAACCTGAATTGAACACAATATTCCAAGTGTGGTCTAACTAGGGCTCTAGAGAGCTGCAGCATAACATCGCAGCTCCTAAACTCATCTCCCTGCCACTGATTTAAAAACTAACCTTGAGGGTCAGGGCCCTCCATTTTTGTTTCAGCAGCAGGAAGAGTGTAAATATCAACCGGGGGTAGACGGGAAGGTGAATCACTGATTGTAAAACTTATGTCATGAAAAGGCGGAGTGCCTGCTGACCAGGACCGGACATGGGACTGCTGAGTAAGTGAAGTAATATAGTTGGGTGGTTGTGTTACTCGAAAAACTACTTAGGTAATGTCTCCCATTCATCCTCCTCTAATCAAAAACAAAGGTTCTGTGTACCAGATTGTAAGGTAATCAGTTTTTTAAAATTCTTTATTTTTCTACAATCTCTTTGGGAATTTAGAATAGTAGGGGTGGTGGTTAGGGAGTTGAATGTTCCTCCTGTGGAATGTTGCCTCCCAGGTGCCAGGGCTTGTGATGTCTCAGATTGTGTTTTTGGGATCCTTGAGGGGGAAGGGGACTTAGATGACTTTGATCTAAATAACTTAGATGAGGGCGTAGAAGGATGGGTTAGTAAATTTGCGAATGACACTAAAGTTGATTGAGTTGTGGTCGGTGCTGAAGGATGTTGCAGGTTACAGAGGGGCATACATAAGCTGCAGAGTTGGGATGAGGCCTTTGAGAGTAGTAATATTTGGATTTTTCCCGGTGCTACGAGCTAGTGAGGGCAGAAATAGGAGGATAGAGCAGATGAATGCATGGCTGAGAAGCTGGTGTATGGGAGAAGGATTCACATTTTTGGATCATTGGAAGCTGTTTTGGGGTAGAAGTGACTTGCACAAGAAGGACGGATTGCACCTAAATTGGAAGGGGGCTAATATACAGGCAGGGAGATTTGCTAGAGCTGCTCTGAAGGAATTAAACTAGTAAGGGGGAGAGGGGGAACCAGGGAGATAGTGAGGAAAGATTTCAAACTGAGACTGGTACAGTTGAGAACAAAAGCAAGTCAAACAGTCAGGGCAGGCAGGGACAAAGCAGAGAACAAGATAGGACTGATAAATTAAACTGCATTTATTTCAATGCAAGAGACCTAACAGGGAAGGCAGATGAACTCAGGGCATGGTTAGGACATGGAACTGGGGTATCATAGCAATTACAGAAACATGGTCAGGGATGGTCAGGACTGGATGGTCAGGACTGGCAGCTTAATGTTCCAGGATATAAATGCTACAGGAAGGATAGAAAGGGAGGCAAGAGAGGAGGGGGAATGGCGTTTTTGATAAGGGATAGCATTACATCTGTACTGAGGAAGGATATTACCAGAAATATATCCAGAGACGTTATTTGGGTTGAACTGAGAAATAAGAAAGGGATGATCACCTTATTGGGATTGTATTATTGACCCCCTAATAGTCAGAAGAAATTGAGAAACAAATTTGTAAGGAGATCTCAGTTATCTGTAAGAATAATAGGGTGGTTATGGTAGGGGAGTTTAACTTTCCAAAAATAGACTAGGACTGTCATAGTGTTAAGGGTCGAGATGGAGAGGAATTTGTTAAGTGTGTACAAGAACATTTTCTGATTCAGTATGTGGATGTACCCTCTAGAGAAGGTGCAAAACTTGACCTACTCTTGGGAAATAAGGCAGAGAAGGTGACTGAGGTGTCAGTGGGGGAGCACTTTGGTGCCAGAGAACATAATTCTATTAGTTTTAAAATAGTGATGGAAAAGGATAGACCAGATCTAAAAGTCGAAGTTCTAAATTGGAGAAAGGCCAATTTTGATGGTATTAGGCAAGAGCTTTCAAAAGCTGATTGGGCGCAGACGTTCGCAGGTAAAGTGACAGCTGGAAAATGGGAAGTCTTCAGAAGTGAGATAACGAGAGTCCAGAGAAACTATATTCCTGATATTTCTGAAAACATAGAACATGAAAGGAGAGGCTGGTAGGTACAGGGAATGCTGAATGACTAAAGAAATTGAGGGCTTGGTTGAGAAAAAGAAGGAAGCAAATGTCAGGTATAGACAGGATAGATCAAGTGCAGTAGGAGTATACGTAAGAGAGAAATCAAGAGGCAAAAAGGGGACATGAGATAGCTTTGGCAAATAGTTAAGGAGAATCCAAAGGGTTTTTACAAATACATTAAGGAAAAAACGGTAACTACGGAGAGAATAGGGCCCCTCAAAGATTATCTGCTCCCAGGAGGACCAGTTCCAATACCGTACAACCCAGATGGCCTCCTTCTTCAAAGACTGCAATATCCCCCCAGACGTAGTCGATGATGCCCTCCACCACATCTCCTCCACTTCCCGCTCCTCCGCCCTTGAGCCCTGCCCCTCCAACTGCCACCAAAACAGAACCCCACTGGTCCTCACCTACCACCCCACCAACCTCCATATACAGCGTATCATCCGCCGTCATTTTCGCCACCTCCAAACGGACCCCACCACCAGGAATATATTTCCCTCCCCTCCCCTATCAGC
>NC_057737.1:37689756-37691122 GCF_004010195.1 Chiloscyllium plagiosum
GCCTATCACCCTCACCTTAACCTCCTTCCACCTATCGCATTTTCAACGCCCCTCCTCCAAGTCCCTCCTCCCTACCTTTTATCTTAGCCTGCTGGACACACTTTCCTCATTCCTGAAGAAGGGCTTATGCCCGAAACATTGATTCTCCTGTTCCTTGGATGCTGCCTGACCTGCTGCGCTTTTCCAGCAACACATTTTCACCCCTCAAAGATCAGCAAGGTGGCCTTTGTGTGTAGCCGCAAGAGATGGGTGAGATACTTAATAAGTATTTTGCATCAGTATTTACTATGGAAAAGGACATAGAAGATATAGAATGTAGGGAAATAGGTAGTGACATCTTGAAAAATGTCCATATTACAGAAGAGGAAGTGCAGGATGTCTTGAAATGCATAAAAGTGGATAAATCCCCAGGACCAGAACTCTGTAGGAAGCTAGAGAAGTGATTGCTGGGCCTCTTACTGAGATATTTGTATCATCGATAGTCACAGGTGAGGTGCTGGAGGCTGGCAAACGTGGTGCCACTGTTTAAGAAAGGTGGTAAAGACGAGCCAGGGAACTATAGACTAGTGAACCTGATGTCGGTAGTGGGCAAGTTTTGGAGGGAATACTGAGGGATAGGATATACATGTATTTGGAAAGGCAAAGACTGATTAGGGATAGTCAACATGGCTTTGTGCATGGGAAATCATGTCTCACAAACTTTATTGAGTTTTTTGAAGAAGTAAAAAACGATTGATGAGGGTATAAAGGTGGACCTGATTTATATGGACTGCAGTAAGGCATTTGACAAGCTTCCCCATGGGAGACTGGTTAGCAAGGTTAGATCTCATGGAATACAGGGAGAACTAGCCATTTGGATACAGAACTGGCTTAAAGATAGACAACAGAGGGTGGTGGAGGGTTGTTTTTCAGACTGGAGGCCTATGACCAGTGGAGAGTCACAAGGGTCCACTACTATTCATCGTTTATATCAATGTTTTGTATATGAACATAAGAGGTATAGTTAGTAAGGTTGCAGATGACACTGGATTTGTAGTGGACAGCGAAGAAAGTTATCTTAGATTTCAATGGGGTCTTGATCAGATGGGCCAATGGGCTGAGAAGTGGCAGGTGGAGTTAATTCAGATAAATGGGAGGTGCTGCATTTTGGTGAAGCAAATCTTAGCAGGACTTATACATTCAATGGTAAGATCCTCGGGAGTGTTGCTGAACAAAGAGACCTTGGAGTGCAGGTTCATAGCTCCTTGAAAGTGGAGTCGCAGGTAGATAGGATAGTGAAGAAGGCATTTGGTATGCTTTCCTTTATTGGTCAGAGTTTTGAGTACAGGAGTTGGGAGGTCATGTTGCGGCTGTACAAGATATTGAT
>NC_057737.1:37691237-37736026 GCF_004010195.1 Chiloscyllium plagiosum
GTGGTACGTGTATGGAATGAGCTGCCAGAGGAAGTGGTGGAGGCTGGTAAAATTGCAACATTAAAAGGCATCTGGATGGGTATATGAATAGTAAGGGTTTGGAGGGATATGGGCCAGGTGCTGGCAGGTGGGTCTAGATTGGGTTGGGATATCTGGTCGGCATGGATGGGTTGGACCGAAGGGTCTGTTTCCGTGCTGTACATCTCTATGACTCTATGACTGTATAAATGAAGTTTAATGCAGAAAAATGTGAGGTGATTCGGTTTGGAAGGAGCAGCAGGGAGATCATGGTGTCCATGTACATAGATCCCTGAAAGTTGCCACACAGATTGAGAGGATTGGTAAGAAGGCATATGGTTTGTTAGCTTTTAATACTAGAGGGATTGAGGTTCAGAGCCATGAAGTCATGCTGCAGCTGTACAAAACTCTGGTGCGGCCGCACCTGGAGTATTGCATACAGTTCTGGTCACCGCATTATAAGAAGGATGTGGAAGTTTTGGAATGGGTGCAGATGAGATTTACTAAGATGTTGCTGGTATGGAGGGAATGTCTTATGAGGAAAGGCTGAGAGACTTGAGGCTGTTTTCATTCGAGCGAAGAAGGTTGAGAGGCTCTTTTCAAAGTTTAAACAAAATGGGGTGAATGAATAAGAGACAGCAGTAAACAATCAATGTAACGCTACATTGTGCATATTATTGATTAGCTTTATGATATATTGATGATATTCATGAATTATTTCATTTTCACATGATTCTGCTTAGCCATAGTTGGACCTGATTTCTTACCACGATGACAGTATACTGTGCATTGATTCCCAACATACATTAACAAATTGCTTAGTTATTTAGGGTCTTAAGAGAAAACTATTCCTTGGTTAACTACTTTTCAGCTCAGTATTTTATCCAAAATTTGCTTTAATAACCCTATGTTTTTTAAAAAGTTTTGTTTTGTGGAAAATGAGACATGAAATGTAAAAATGTAACAATTGAATGTATCTACATTAGTAAATGCCTGGCATCCTTTGATGTCAAGACACTGACTGGTCAAATCTGGTTCACGAGATCCTTTCATTTAATTGACCAGAAGCTTATCCTGCTTATGTGCCTACTTATGCAAAATTCAGACTTTCAGCTACAAGTATTTATACTTAGCACACCCAAAAAATTAGTAAACACCAGTAAAGTAGTATGCGTTATGGACACATTAAACTTGGAGCATTTTTAAAGTGAGATGAACTTCTAGTTTCAACTTGATCAAGTGTGAGATACTGATAGATAGATAGATAGATAGATAGATAGATAGATAGATAGATAGATAGATAGATAGATAGACAGACAGACAGACAGACAGACAGGACACAGATATGATGACAGTGATGCCACTGTTTAAGAAAGGTGGTAAGGACAAGCCAGGGAACTATAGATCAGTGAGCCTGACGTCGGTGGTGGGCAAGTTGTTGGAGGAAATCCTGAGGGACAGGATGTATATGTATATTTGAAAAGGCAAGGATTGATTAGGGAGAGTCAATATGGCTTTGTGCGTGGGAAATCATGTCTCACAAACTTGATTGAGTTTTTTTGAAGAAGTAACAAAGGGAATTGATGAGGGCAGAGTGGTAGATGTTATCTATATGGATTTCAGTAAGGCATTCGACAAGGTTCCCCATGGCAGACTGGTTAGCAAGGTTAGATCTCATGGAATACAGGGAGAACTAGCCATTTGGATACAGAACTGGCTCAAAGGTAGAAGATAGAGGATGGTGGAGGGTTGTTTTTCAGACTGGAGGCCTGTGACCAGTGGAGTGTCACAAGGATCGGTGCTGGGTCCACTACTTTTCATCATTTATATCAATGTTTTGTATATGAGTATAAGAGGTATAGTTAGTAAGTTTGCAGATGACAGTAAAATTGGATTTGTAATGGATAGTGAAAAAAGTTATCTTAGATTTCTGTGTATATGTGTGTCCATGTGTATGTGTGTATAGGAGTGTGCGCATGTGTGTGTGTGTAGGGGTGTCTGTGTGTATCGGAGTGTCTGTGCGTGTAGGAGTGTCTGTGTGTGTATAGTGGGGTATAGTGTATTACGCGTGGGGACACCTCCCACCTTGTACATGGCAGGTACTCATGTGTCTCAGCCAACGTTGTCTATCTTATACATTGCGGGCAAGGATGCCCTGAGGCATGGTACATTGGGGAAACCGAGCAAAGGCTACGACAACGGATGAATGGGCACCACACAACAATCAACGGACAGGAGTGTTCCCTCCCAGTTGGGGAACACTTCAGTCATCCAGGACATTCGACTTTGGACCTTTGGGTGACCATCCTCCTAGGCAGCAGCAAAAAGTGGCCGAGCAGAGGCTGATAGCTAAGTTCGGTACCCATAGGGAGGGCCTCAACCGGAACCTTGGGTTCATGTCACATTACACGTATATTTTGTGGGGTGAATTTGTAGGGTTACATTGTACTTTGCTCAAAAGCTGCATGCATTCATGTAGAACTCTGAGCTCAAAAACTGCATGCATTCATGTAGAACTCTGAGCTCAAAAACTGCATGAATTCATGTAAAACTCCATTATCTCACTTTTTAGATTAGAATCAACCTAAACATCATGGCATTAACAGAGAACACAGGGGGCTAACACCTTCAACATATTGTCTAGCTATCGCCCAGCTAACTTGAAAATGCAACTTGTAAAAAAAAGGTTTTGTGATTTACACATGAAAGAAGTGAAACTATCATGGTATTCAAAGAAATGAAAGACTCAACAGACAATCAATTTTTCAATGTATAATTTCACTTATCTCACACTGTAAATTTTTGCTATAAATTCTGTGTGTTAGGATTGAGCCTTCCACTATTGCCTGAAGGAGCAACGCTCCGAAAGCTAGTGTGCTTCCAATTAAACCCGTTGGACTATAACTTGGTGTTGTGTGATTTTTAACTTTGTACACCCCAGTCCAACACTGGCATCTCCAAATCATACCTGCCCTGAGTTTAATTGAACAGAGTTATGAAAATAACAGGGTCGCCACATGGCACCTCCTTGCTAATTAAATGATCCCTGCCTTCAAACTCACATCGGGAGTGGGTATTCCACCTCACCCAGCATTTTCTTTTAATGCATCAGATTAAATTTTCAATATATAGGGACATTTGGAATTTTTACATACGTGTTGTTATAAACTTGGTGGAGACCATGAACTACATTTTTATTTTTAAAATTTCAAAATCCAGGCTATTTACAAAAATAATGAAGCTATAATATTCCATGATTTAAAACTGAAGAATTTTTAACTCTACAAAAACTAAACAAACACTAAATATTTTCTTTGATAACCTCATCCTTTATTCTAACATGCATTATTAATGTAAATTAAGCATGAATAACAGGCAAATTCCAATCAATGATACATTATAAACTACCCATCATATGTCAGATACAACTAAGATAGATCATACGAATTGGCTCAGCAGTCCACACAGCTTATGGACAATTAAACTCAGTCATAAAATAATTCAAAACTCTGCCTTTCTTATAAAGAAATTCAGCTTCAGCCTCATTCCGAGACACTAGTAAACCACAACGAACTCAAATTCCATAAACGTTGTTTTCAAAATATTTAGTAGATCTGCAGAATACCCTCTGGTCTCAGAAACAGCTGAAGCAATTTGTTCTCATCTTCTGGATCTGAACTCTGTCAACTTCAGCTTGCCTGTACTGCACCACTGGATCATCAAATGCTACACTTGAGCTTGGATGATTCTACATCCATTTATATAGCCTCAACCAGTTTCAATCTACATAGGATGTTTAGTTTCCAAATCTCAAGGTTAGTTTTTCAATCCTGAGAAATTGAAAGAAAATGTTTTCTATCTCTTCTTTCTTTAGTTTGCCTTTCAGTTCCTGTTTCCAGCAAAGGTAGTTCTCTTATAATGCCGTAGTTGCATTCCAGCAAAACCTCACTTAATATAAAATCGCTTAATAAAAATAATGGGGTCTATGGGAAAATTGGGGTTGGGGCAGACTAGCAAAAAATAACACTCACAATTGCTCAAAAATCACCCAAAAGCCAAACACAAAGTTATATCACAGCCTGAATGAAGGTTTAAATCATATTTATTAATGAAACAAATATAAAGTCAGCACATTATATTGAAAAAATATCATTAATGCAGGGATAGTGGGTCATCATCATCACCACCACCTTCAGGTGGAGTTGTGGTTGTAAAAGTGGGTGGCTATGGTTGAGTATCTTCTGACTGTTTCTTAGGGGTTGGTTTAGATTGTGTAAAAGAACAAATTAGGAAGGCCAGTGGTATGTGTAAGAGTCATGCAATCCTGCAGAAATTGTACAGGGCTTATACAGGAATTTTAGAAGAATATTCAAAGGCAGAACATTCATTAGTTTAATTTTTGAGATGAGGCTGCTCAATTTATAGTACTGAATCTCTCATATGCTCTGTTGGCAGCTACCATCAGCACATATGCAGAATGGCATGAAGGCTTCAGCACTGACATCGGTGCATGTGGAGAACAGTGCGGAGACTTCAGTGCTGACATCGGAGCATGTGCAGAACGAAACGTGCAAATTAATTGTCGCTGGAATCGTGCTATTGCAAATAGAGTTAAGCATTCTTGAAAATACTATTCCCTGTTTCTTCAGCGACATTATAGCCAAATCGCACTGCCGAAACTCATTTTATACAGGAACTACCTGCATCCAGTTTCAGTCCAGGCACATCTCAAAAGGATACAAGCTTTGAAAACACAGGTTCCATTAAATTGCAAACAAGGAAGAGTGCACAGAGTATGAAAGATTTTAATTTCAGGGAGTCATTCATCAGTTGACAGGCAAAATGTGATGTATATTTGTTCATTAGTTCAGGCCTCACAGGAGTAACAATCTGAAGCACATGGTTCAGCTTCAAGCTTCCAATGAGCTTTTGGTGTAAACATAGACACCAAAGTTTGTTGCTGGTTGGGAAGGTGGGATATTAGCTAGTTTCTTCACAGAAGGTCTCAGCATGGATTTGGGCTCACAGAGGCCTCAATTAGCCTCCATGTTGGACAAAGTATTTTTGATAGTTTCTTGTGGCTCTGCAATATTAAAAAAGTTAAAAGAATCAAGGTCAGGTCATTAAACACTAAAACTGTTTGGTGCATTGGTGGTCTGGTGAAATTCTTTCTTTTACATTCACTTGTACCGTGTAAGTTCCCCAACAAACTGTGAATATTGTTAAATTTGTGGAATAAGATTTTCCAATGGTTGCTATATTTGACTGCTTCAAAGGTTGCTACATTCAATCCTGTCAAGGGAAAAAAGGCAGATCTTATTGTAAGATTTTCAAAAGAATAGTCAGGTCAGTTAAGGGTTGTGGTCATTTTTAGAGTTAGAGGGAAAACTAGATACCATGTGGCAAAAGTGTTGTTTTTAGCTGTTCTGCAGAGAAGGTGTTTGGAGGCCATTGACTCTGATCATAAGGCCATAAGAAATAGGAACAAGTGTAAGCCATTTGGCCCCTCATGCCTGCTCCACCATTCAATAGAATCGTGAATGATCTCACAATGCTCATGCTTCATGCCTTTTCTCTGTAACACCTTGATTCCCCTGCTGATCGAAAATCTATCTTAGCCTGAAATATACACAGGGAATTCTCTGCCTAAGTGGGGTTAAGGGAGAGCCCTTCTATTGCTCCATGAAATTAAACTACAAAGAAGTCCTGGAACGTGTTAGATGCAGCCAAGTGTGTGTGGGTGCGGGGGGTGGGGTGGGTACAGTTCATGAAAAGCATGCAGACCATTATTATTTCAACGTAACTGAGAGTGGGGGATAAAAGCAACCAAAAAAATACTTTTTGGTACGGTGGAGAAACATTAAAGCTTAGAAAAATACAGTGGCAAGAATAGTTTGGCGAAGGTGAATTTATGCTCACAAACATGTACTGGAGTGCACTTTCCAGAATCCAGGTGAGTACAGGCCCAGGAAAGGTGACTGAACTGCCGGGACATGAGAAGCTGTTGGGACAGTCAATGATGCTATTGCTTTTGAGGAAGTTCTAAAGTTGGGTTTTCAAAAATGCTGAATTAGAATTAGAATCCCTTGTAAGTTTTAATGAGATATGATGATCCACAGCGTCACTACTGTTTTTGGGGTTGCTGAAAAATCAAAAGAATTTGTCTTTATTGCTACTTGATGTGCTTTGTGGATATTTGACCGTAGTTTCTCTATTACTTTGGATGTTAGAATACACATTGTGACTGTACACAATTACAACATTCAGGAGATATTTGGACATGTACATAGAATGGAAAGGTTTGCAGGGTTATGGGCCAAATGCAGACCAGTGGGACTATATCAGTTTAGGAAACTTGGTCAGCATGGACGCATTGGGCTGAAGGGCTTGTTTAAATGCTGTATGACTGTATAACAAATAGGTTGTTATACTTTTTAACTTTTTATATTGTATTTTTGCTTATTCAAAACAATGAAATCTTGTGACTTCACTCTCTCAGTATCTCAAACTTTGTTTATTTTAGAAAAACCCTCATCAACTTGTTGTATAATTTGGCAGCCTGGTCCAGGATCAAAACATAGTACCACCACCCATTTGAGCCTTAAAACCCTATCTAGGAAATGATAAATTTCTTGAGACTTCTATTTATGAACTACAAACTGCATCCTACCTGAGGCTAACAAAACAATGCTGCTTCTCATCTCACAACATAATAGTAGCAGCCAGAATGCCAGTATAAATGTGGCAGTAAGCAACTCAGGACCAGAATATTCAGCATCATTCATGACTCATTAGATATTGAAACAGTCTGAGTCCATATACAGCAAGACTTGGACAACATCTAAAACTGAGCTAATAAATGGAAAGTAACAGTCTTGCCACATAAGTGCCAGTCAATGACCATTTCCATGTACCTAAACCACATGGGCCTGCAGCAATTTGAGAAAATGCCTCTAAACCAGTTGTTCAAGTGAAATTTCAGGGTGGTCAATGAATGTGATGGCCTAGTCAGTAATACCCACATCTTGTGAACAAGTAAATTAAAAAAAAAACAATTTAGGCTGTTACCACCTTGTTAAATCAAAATGGAAAAATTTAAAATTGGCCATGTTTCCAAACCCAGATCATATTCTGCAGGCATTTACTTCAAACATAGTAAAATTAAAGCTTATGTTTTACATTTTTTCCACATAAATTTGAATGGTAAAAATAATACAACAAACTTGGCAAATGCAACCAGATGGAAAATGTTGTTAATGCAATAATAGAATGGAAAAAAATAGAAACAATTGGGCTGGACATGATGTATCACTAGATGTCCTGCACTAAAGAAAAATCAATATTTCAACATCGTGTGAATCCAGATTTTCTACGTCTGTTTTTTTCTCAAATTTTCTCCTCCAGTTGAAATAGCAAGCAGTGACTCCCAGAAAAAGAAAAAAGTTCTACTTGTCACATCTTCAAGGCAGCTAAACAGATCTGTACCTTTTTATGGAGTGAACAAACAAACGTAATAGATTGAAGGGATGTCAGCTCACTTCAGTACTGTATTTCCTATCATGCAAAGTGTGATATGGGAAACAAAGTCCTGGCCTGTTCCACTGGCATCTACACAAAAAACAGGACAAATCCAACCCAGTAAATTACTGTCCTATCAGTCTATTCTCGATCATCAGTAAAGTAATAGAAGGTATCATCAATAGTGCCGTAGCAACCTGTGACTGCTCAAATGAAATAAAAATCATTAAGAAGGGATGCCAGAAATACAGGCACAGCAAGTAAACATGGTATCAAAACTGGCAAAAAGAAAAGTATGCTGGGAATGCTTGAGCCTAGACAGACATAGAAGAGACAATTCTGCCCAGGGACAAGTCCTTGCAAGAACTAAGCCCAGGCAACTGAAAACCAGAGAGGCACCAGAACACATTAGGAAGTGTGAAAGGGAAATTAAACTCTTCCTGACAAACAGACGACATGAGATGCATGGCACAGACTTGCATAAGTAAAAGACTCGATGTATATTTTGGGATGAAAATAGACTTCCAGGCCAAAGGACAGACACATAGAAAAAGTCACTGTTAAACAAGCCATCGAGAGCCATTTGCAGCATTTCAAGATGATAAAGCCAATTAATTCAATATTTCTGGTTGGTCAAATCCTTGGAAGGCTTCAGAGATAGTCAGGAGGGTATAAGAACCCAGCCTGGCAGGACTTGAGGAACCTCACTCGCCAGTCGACCTCGAGGCATGTTGGAATACAGCAATAACCAGAACAGCTCACTCTCTGACCAGAGAGGGAATTAACCAGGGAAGAAAGGTACAAACTGAACAATTTGGCAGACCCAGCAAAAGTTACGAGTATCTGGGAAATATTTTAAGTTTCTAAAGAATTGTAAAGTTAGAAATAGAGTTGTTAAAAGTGTAAAATTTAACTTTTAACCTTTGTTGTCTTCAAATAAAGTTGCAACCTAGTTCACCAACTGCAGACTCTTGCTGTGTAGTCCTTTTCTGATGCTAAGGTGCATGGGTAAATTAATATTGTATACACGGGTCAAGAAGGCTGTAGGGTATTAGACAACAGTGCTATCAAGCAGCACCTGTTTAGCAATAACCTGCTCACTGATGTCCAGGTTGGGTTCTGTTAGGGCCACTTGGCTCTTGACTTCATTTTAATCTTGGTTCAAACAAGGACAAAAGCACTGAATCCCAGAGATTAGGTGAGAGTGACAGCCCTTGACTTATGTAGCAACAAGGAGACCTAACAAAACTGGTTTGGAGAGATATGGGCCAAACACAGGCAAGTGGGACTAGTTTAGTTTGGGAACATAGTTGGTGTGGACTATTTGGACTGAAGAGCCGGTTTACATGCTGTATGCCTCTATGAGGCAAACTTTCCATTGTCTGATGTCATACCTGACAGATAGGAAGATGGTTGTGGTTGTTAGAGATTGATCACCTCAGTACTAGAACACATCTGCAAGAGGTCCTCAGAGTAATGTCCTTGGCCCAACCATCTTCAGCTGCTTCATTAATGATTTTCCCTCCATCACAAAGTAGGAATTGAGATGTTTGCCAATGACTGTACCATTTTCAGCACATTCATAAGTCCTCAGATACTAAGGCAGTTCATGTTCAAATAAAACAAGTTCTGGACAATATTCAGTCTTGGAATGATATGTGGCAAGTAACATGTGTGCCACACAAATAACCATCCGCAATAAAATACAATTGAACCATCATCCCTTGACATTCAATTGTGCCAGCTTAACTGAAACCCCAACTATTAACATTGACCAGCAAATCATTTGCACTACCTATACAAATACAGTGTCTACAAGATCAGGTCAGAGACTAGGAATAAAGTGATGAGTAATTCACCTGACTCCACAAAGTCTGTCCATCATATACAAGGACACAAGTCAGAAGTGTGATGGAGTAGTCTCCACTTGAGTGGATGGGTGCAACTCTAAAAATACTCAAGAAGCTTGACACTATCCAGGACAAAGAAGCCCATTTGATTGCTACGCATCAACAAGCATCCACTTCCTCCATCAAACTGATGTCCAGTGACAGCAGTGTGTACTATCTACAATACGCACTGCAGAAATTCATCAAAGATTCTTACACAGCACCTTTCAATCGCATGACCACTTCTACCTAGAGGAACAAGGACAGCAGGTATGTGGGAACCTGTAAGTTCCCCTCCAAGCCACTCACCGTCCTTCACTGTCACTGTGAATTCTCTCCCAAGGAGCATTGTTAGACTATTTAAAGTACATGGACTGCAGCGGTTCAAGGAGGCAGCTCACCACCATCTTCTCAAGGCAACTGGGGACTGGCAATAAATGCTGGCCAGCCAGATACACCCACGTGAGTATCAAAATAAGTTAAATAATTTTTGGCCATGAGTGTACATTCACATTTTCACCCTTGTTCCAAATATCATCAGGTGGAACCAGACGGTTTTCATTACCACCTCTATCTCCTGTTGGTGTAATTTAAAATACTGTTCTTGTGATATAGCCAAGCCTTATTTAACCTTGACTAAAGTTTCTGTCAATTTTTGTACAGAGTAAGAAAAATGTTTTATGCTTTTTTTCCAACTCATCCCTAATGCTTCCAGTATTGTTAAAGACCACTTCCCTCCAATTGGTGTTTATCTGCTCTCTCAATTTGTTCCACTAAAGAGGGGAAGGTGGGACTAGTCTCTGCTGCCCAGAAATATTTACTGCTCTGTAGAGCAGTTGGTGACAATTGAATAGATGAGTCAGATGTCACAGCTGATATAAGGTCAAACTAGTAAACTGGAAAGTGAGATCTTTTAAGTTGAAAGTTATTAGTCGATAGGATACTTCTCACTTTTGTATCTGCATTCTAACTTCCCCAATTTGTTGTACCACTCAATTTCCATATGCAAAGCAATTATCCCTCTTAGCTGGCTGGTCATTATCATTTTGAGCTTTCATAACTAACCCATTAAGCCTTAGCTTCATTTTTGAAATGAGACACCAACACCCAAATTGTGCATGTTAAATCCTGATCATTTTGTAAAGAGCCAGTTTGGATTTGCTGTCTTTTCCTAAGGATATGCTTCAAGGATGAGGTGACTAAATGTATATACATTGGACAGTTAATCAATTGTGCTCTGCATGTGTGGTTTCATAGCCCATCTTCATTGCATTGCTTCAGGGGTCAGTTAACTTAGTAGGCTGTATGACTAGTTTGCAATGCAGATTGACACAAATAGTACGGGTTTAAATCCTGCATTAGCTGAGGTTACCATAAAGGACTCTCCTTCTCAACCTTACCTTTGCCTGAGGCATGGTGACCCTTAGGTTAAACATCAGTAAATTATATCTCTCTAATTCAAGAGCACCCTTGTGGTCCAGTAGGATTATGATAACTTTTTTTGTTCAAAGTATTGCAAGCACTTTTACCTTTTATTGGTCCAAATCACCAATGTCCATTGTATTTATTATTTCGGTTCCCTTATTGAACACTTTATCACATCATTCCATAAACTTCTTTTCTTCCTTCAATTTTTTTCCCTTTATACTCTTTTATTTTCTCTTGCTCATACCAGGGCCTGAACTGGTGAAACTTGTGCCTGCTCCTTTTGCTCAATACTTGTTTAAGTAATTCTCTGGATAGCCATTGAGTTCAATCATGGTGTCATGCAGGTAACCCTATTCCTGTCAAATATATTATTACAGTTCGTACTGTACTCTGTCATAGAAGATCCATTTTTTAAAATCAACATGAGACCATTTTCCAGACCAGGTCTTATTTCTGGATATGGGGTTTTTGTAATGGATCCCCAGACCACATAGTGGTGGGTCAGGTTGGCTTTTCTTTTGTAAATATCTCGTGTTATTTTATTTGAACTTCACATATTATAATTAACTGAATATTATTCATCTGATTCTAAGTCTTCAGTTTTATTTACTGTAACACACAACTCTAGGTGAAATCTTGTTTGGCTGAATTTAGTATAAAAGGTAATTCTTCACTTGTTGATAGCCTGCTTTTCTCTGGATGTAGGTTTGCTCACTGAGCTGGAAGGTTCGTTTTCAGATGTTTCGTCACCATATGAGGAAACATCTTCAGAGAGCCTCCGGAAAAGCATCAGTGGTGTAGCCCACGTTCTGTTTATATGCTTGAGTTTTCTTGAGTTGGTGATGTCATTTCCTGTGGTGACACCGTTTCCTATGGTGATGTCATTTCCTGTTCTTTTTCTCAGGGTTAGTAAATCGGGTCCAAGTCAATGTGTTTGTTGATAGAGTTCGAGTTGGAATGCCATGCTTCTAGAAATTCTCGTCTGTGTCTCTGTTTGGCTTGTCCTAGGATGGATGTGTTGTCCCAGTCAAAGTGGTGTCCTTCCTCATCCATATGTAAGGAAACTAGTGGGTCATGTCGTTTTGTGGCTAGTTGATGATCATGTATCCTGGTGGCTAGTTTTCTGCCTGTTTATCCAATGTGGTGTTTGTTACAGTTCTTGCATGGTATTTTGTAGATGACATTAGTTTTGCTTGTTGTTTCAAGTCCATTAGCTGCTGTTTTAGTGCATTGGTGTGTTTGTGGGTGACCATGGTGCCAAGGGGTCTGAGTAGTCTGGCAGTCATTTCTGAGATGTCTTTGATGTGGGGGAGAGTGGCTAGAGTTTCTGGACATGTTTTGTCTGCTTGTTTGGGTTTGTTGCTCAGAAATCGGCGGACTGTGTTCATTGGGTACCCATTCTTTTTTAATACACTCTATAGGTGATTTTCCTCTGCTCTGCATAGTTCCTCTGTGCTGTAGTGTGTGGTGGCTCATTGAAATAATGTTCTAATGCAACTTCATTTGTGCATGTTGGGATGATTGCTTCTGTAGTTCAATATTTGGTCTGTATGTGTTGTTTTCCTGTAGACACTGGTTTGAAGTTCCCCATTGGCTGTTCGCTCTACTATGACATCTAGGAATGGCAGTTTGTTGTTGTTTTTCTCCTCTTCAGTGAATTTTATGTCAGTAAGGGTGTTCTTGATGGTCTTGAAAGTTTCCTCTAATTTGTTTCGTTTAGTGATGATGAAGGTGTCATCTATGTAGTGAACCCAGAGTTTGGGTTGGATGAATGGCAGAGCTGCTTGTTTGAGTCTCTGCATCACTGTCTCTGCTAAGAACCCTGGTATTGGAGATCCCGTGGGTGTTCCTTGGTTTGTCTGTAGGTTTGTTGTTGAAGGTGAAGTGGGTGGGTAAGGTATAGGTCCACTAGCTTGATGATACTGTCCTTGCTGATGAAGTTGGTGGTGTTTGGTGTTTGTGTCTTTGGTTCTTCTAATAATGTAGTCAGTGTTTCCTTGGCCAGGTTGATATTGATGGATGTGAACAGGGCTGTTACATCAAAGGAGACCATTATTATATCATCTTCTATCTTGGTGTCTTTGATGGTCTTCTGCTTTTCTCTATTGGACATGTCACACATCTCACCTCCCTTTGTTGCCTTTTCCACAATTTTGTTAGGGCCAATATCTTTCGCAAAGTCATTTTCAACAGTGATGCAGCTGCAGAAAATGTTGTCCACGTAACAGATTTGGTTCACTCAGTTAATGTGCATGGTTGTCTTTCCTGTTGCCATAAGTCTGAGTCCAACCAAGATCATTAACCACAGCAAGTCTTCCTCCCCTCATGTTTCCTGATTATCTGCCAAAAAGATCAAGATAGCAACTTTATCTCTCTGACTGTCTATGTATTTTGCTTTGCCCAGAGAGACTCGAATCCATCAATGTCTGTGCAGACTAATTAAACCTATATTTTTTCCATTTACAGAGATGAGCCTCTGCAGCCTCACCAACCATTTCCATCCCCTTTGCAGTGAAATTGGCATGCGGGGTTCAGAATTCAGATGTGTTCTCTGAATTTCTTAGTGTTCTAGAAGGAAGAAACTTTCCTGACTCTTGGAGAAACAAACAATCTGTCAAGGTCCTCTCCAAATTCTTTCATCACCTGCATCAAGCATTGAGGCTCCCAAAAACCTAATTCAGTCCTTTGATCTGTCAGACCACTGATTCTGCATTCCATATGGGCAAGAGCATTACCAAGTGGCTTTGTTAAAAATCACACAACACCAGGTTATAGTCCAACAGGTTTAATTGGAAGCACACTAGCTTTCGGAGCGTCGCTCCTTCATCAGGTGATAGGAACCTGATGTTCTGTGATTTTTAACTTTGTACACCCCAGTCCGACATCTCCAAATCAGGTGGCTCTGAGTATGTTTCTCCCAATGCATCTAGAATCACACAATGCTGATGTTTGCTTTATTTCTTGTAAGGTTTTAATTGGTTCAGGTAGTATCACCCTTCATTTCTTTGTTCAACACAACCTTATATACTCAGCACGTACTATACTATGGGACCCTACATACTTTTGGGTGCAAGCAGGTCCCAGTTTGCTGGATATTGATCATAACATCTTGTCCTACATTTAATTAAACCAGTTTTATCCTACCATCAAAATATGCCTTCTTTTGTTTCAGTTTTTTCCCCATGTGTACTGCTGATACCTTCTGGAAATTGTGCAATTTTACCAACAATTATGTGACAAATTTCTCATGGTTTAAGACCAGTAATTGTGGTTCAGAAAGGTCCAGTCCATTGAGGCCTTTATTCCTCTCATCTGCTGTCCTATTATACAAAATAAATCCAACAGTGCTGGATACCATTTTTGTCATGATCATCAGAACATATGGCAAGACCATGTTTCATGTGGAATTATTTTGCTGCACTGTTTTTCTCAGTATTCCGTTCAGGGTTCTGATCTTCATCTCCTAAATCTTACTTTTCTGGGTGCGATAAGCTATATGGAATTTTTGTTCAATCACTAGCATTTTCATCACATTCTGCATTACACTGGCAATAAAGTGGGACCCTTGGTCTGCTTCTGTACATCATGACAATCTCCATTGGCTAAGTACATGTACCAAAATATCAGTAATGATTTGTGCCACTTTGGTTCCAATAGGAAAACTTCTACCCACTTGGATGGAGCAATGGTTCTACATAATTTGTAAATTTGTCAAAATCCATTCACTGGCCTTCTGTGTTTTAGTGTCCTATTTTGTGTATAATGATCCAGATTATTCTGAGCATACATCAAGCAATTTTTCACATAGTGTTTCCCATTCCATATCGCTAATTAATTATTTTAGCTTCGTGACCATAGTTTCCACTCCTGATGCCCTTGGACATCACAGTATTGAGAGATTATCTGACTCCTATCCTGCATTGGTACTATATACTTTCCTCTTTTAGTTACCAGTCCGTCTTCTATTTGTATCTTGGGAATACCCCTCAGGCCATTGTCCTGCCTTCACCCATTTTAACATAGGTCTTGGTTCTGTGCTTCTATTAGGTATTCCACCTCACCTTACTCACCTTCGAAGTCTTCCAGTGCCATAACTAAAAATGCACTTGGATCCCAAAATTCTTGGGCCCTATCTTTGCTAGTTTGTCTTTTTTCTTATTTTCTCTGGGAGTTTCTTCGTTATGAGCCCTTAATTATATGATATCAATCCCCTTCTTCTCTCATTGTTGTTACCACTTGCAGACTACAAGAGTTTTCCATCTGCTAAAACAAATCCTCTCACTTTGCACAAAAGTAAAAAGTCATTCAAGCTGCTACAGGTATACATACTGAAAGACCATATGTCCACAGGCGGTTGACATTTATCTGGTTACATTCGCACAAGCAACTGTTGCCAATTCTGCCACTTGTGCATTCATGGTTGAGGCAATGTCCTCTATTGTTCTTTGACAAATATTCCACACCCTGTTGATCTCATCCTATCCTGCACTGTGGAGTATCTAACAACAAAAACCTTCAGTGTTGCTGAAGTAGTGTTGAAAAGTGTGGCGCTGGAAAAGCACAGCAGGCGAGGCAGCATCCAAGGAGCAGGAGAATCGATGTTTCAGGAATAAGTTCTTCATCAGGAATGATAAAGGGCTTATTCCGGAAACGTTGATTCGCCTGCTCCTTGGATGTTGCCTGACCTGCTGTTCTTTTCCAATGCCACACATTTCAACTCTGATCTTCAACATCTGCAGTCCTCACTTTCTCCTAGCTGAGAATAGTGTCCAGTTGAAACACATATCTAATAATTTAACCAAATCATCTTACCCATGGAGAATCCTTTGCAGATATGTGGTCTGTTGCCACAAAAGTAGAAAAAGGGCCTCATGTTCCATCAAGTTTAGATATTTCCTCCCTGAGATCAGCTAATTGGCAATATGCTCAAGAAAGTGGAATAGATTAGAATGCCATCACCCCCTCCTGTTCATCATATGCAGTCCATGGACAGGGACTCTAAGCTCTCTGGAGCAGACCAACCAGTCGCTTCCTTTCATACTTGCTCCACTTTGTCCTGTACTGGTACTGCCATCAGTTCAGATGTTAGGTAAGAAGGTGTGGGTTCCTAATTTGAGAGTCCTTCCAGATCATAAACAATACCTTCCCTATCTCCTCACTGGCTTATCTCATCCATTAAATCCTTCCAATCTGTACTGCCACAGTCCTGTGTGTCTCTAATTGTGCATATTATGCCCTGTGGACTCAGAATTGGGACTGTGTTTTATCTAGTTTCTTTCTGACACCTGTGATTTGTTCTCTAATGGCCTTGCCTCTTAGACTGTATCACAATGTCATCGAGGTAGCCTGCAAATCCACACACTTTTGTCTATGTGTCAGATGTTCCTTTACTTTTTTTGTTTCCCCTCTCAGCCTTAATACAAGTGTTTCAGCCTGAGTTTGGAATTGAACTAAAATGAACAACCTACATCCAATTATTTTCTTTTGCTTTTATCACCCTTTCTTACCTTTCATTTTTCTCTTGTTACAATGCCTCTTACCATTATTTGTCTCTTATTTTACTTTATTTTAATCATATAATTCCATCAAACATGATGTAGTTTCAATAAGCTTTGTTAACTTCTGTGCTCATCTCCTCTTTTCTTCATATGCACGCTTCCCATACAATTCACCCCTAGACCCTGGGCCTATCAATTATCAATATATTTTATTCACTTTGGCAATTCTTGTTAACTGTTTATGGAATTCTAACTCATATTCTGGCAAAGCTGCTGACATTTCAATTATCCATTAGACTTTCACCAGTTTGCCTATTAATTTTGATTCAAACTCAGAGTGATTCTTCAAATCGGATTGAAAATTACTTCCCATCTAGGTTACCTTGTCAAATGATACTTACACTGTTGCAAAGTTGGTGTTTGTAAAATTCTGGGGGGAAAGCATTACATAATCCTTTTAAAAGACAGTGCTTTTTCTGTGCTTAGAGATTTTTAATGGATGTCTGTAAGCAGCAGCTTGAAAGTTTGCAAGTATACAGAGAACTCGAATTGAAACATTTGTATTGGAAGGCCGTACAGTTAACAGGCCAAGCAGCGGTTTTACATGTTTTTGAATTTATCCAATCAATTTGAACCAGGCACTTAGATATCAAAACTCTATTAAATTTAAATCTGATGGCTTTTACAACATAAGACCAATCCTCTTGTAAGAAATATTGATATGCCATCAAGGGTACAAAAGAAGGAGGCAGTTGGACAAAGACCCCAACGCTAACTGCCATCTGCTAGAACTACTGGCCCTCAGCTCTCAAGAGAGAATTGTTGGCTGTCACAGCCTCATCTATGTATGAGGGAAAGCACTATATAAATAACAACAGTACCAATGACACAACTAGTGAATATTCCTGACAGAAGAAATAATGGAGAAGGTGTTCTTAACAGAAGAATCAATGGAGAAGGCACAGAACATAACCTGGCTGTAATTTCAAGAGACTAAATTCTATATTTTTGTCATATGAGTGGAACTTCTATTTATTGGAATAGCAGATTATTAGAATCTTGTTTTATTTGGGAATAGTTGGTTGTAAGAAATGTATTCGCTTTGTTAATAGTTTAGTTAATTTATTCACTGTTAGAGTGAGATAAATAAATTGTTACTTGTTGATTTTAAAGTGAGTGTAAGGGATTTATTTTATTTAACCACTAGAAGTTGATTTAAACAAGGTTACACCACTTTTCACACTCCTTTTTACAGATTATAGGGCGAGGTGCTTCTGTTTTAATCCTCAGGGACGTCAAACCCCCCTTTATAACAACACACACAGATAGATACAAAACTACCTCATAGTTTATTAAGACCATCATAGAATTATAGAAGCCCGACTATGGAAACAGGCCTTTCAGCCCATCGAATCAACACCAACCCTCACAAGAGCATCCTACCCAGGCATACTCCCCCTACACAATCCTGTAACCCTGCATTTCCCACAGCTACTTCACCTATATGACACAAGTTTGGACACTGTGGGCAATTTAGCATGGCCAATCCACCTAACCTGCACATTTTTGGACTGTGGGAGAAAACCAGAGCACCCAGAGGAAACCCATGCAGACGCGGGGAAAATATGTAAGCTCCACACAGGTAGTCGCTGAGGCTGGAATGGAACAAGGGTCGCTGGTGCTATGAGGTAACAGAACTAACACTGAGCCACTGTGCCACCCCATCTTATTAGAATAAAATGTGATAAGTCTCTGTCTCAGACTCATTGAGTCCCAGACTAAGGGCTCCTTCGCAAGTGGTTTTGCTGAAAATTGTCTCTGTCCCTGAGACTGTGTCCTCTTGATGTCTCCACCTTTCAACTGCTTTGTGGAGATGGACACGTATTCTTTGACTACTAAATATGTTTCAGCCAGTCATTTGGCGACCAACTCATTATTCCACATGTAGTATTGTTAGCTTTTTTGAAAAAAAACTTCTTGCCTGGTTTTGAAATTAACTCAGCTCAGTATGATTCTAACAGACTTCATATGATTTTCCATTCTTAGCTGAGTAGACACAACAGCTCACTTCCCACAGTTCTTACATTTGGTCAAGTTGTTCAAGATCATAAGATCACCTGACAAGATGTCGTTAACTTGATGCTGACAGTCTTTTCCAATTCATAGTTCTGTTCCAGCAGTAAGGGGATTAGAAAACAAGGAAAAGATTCCAGATATTTACGAGAGTTTAATGAACTCAGGTTGAAATAAACAAGACATAGAATCGGTTTGGGTAAAGATAAGAATTATGAAAAGTAAGAAGTCACTTGTGGGACTAATTTATTGGGCTACTAACACACATTACCCTGTAGGACAGATATGCAGGGGCAGATAACAAACAGAAGGAAATACATGAGACTTTTAAGGAAGTGCCACAATAATGATGGGTACTTTAATCAACATACAGATTAGGTGAATCAGATTCTAAAATCATTTTTCAGTCGCCTTTTCAAAGTGTAATCGTAACAATTTCTTAGAGTTTCTAGATCTAACCGGGGAGCAGGCTATTCTAGGCCTGCTAACAAACAATATGATTGAATTAATCAACAATGTTATGTGAAAAGGGCCTCGCGATAACAATGACCATAATCTGATAGAATTCCACGGTCAATTTGAAGGTGACATGTGTGGCTTTAAGATTAATATTTTAATCCTGAATTAAGATCATTTTGAAAGGTGTAACAGCAGAAGTAACTAAAGTAAACTGGCAAACCAATTATAGGTAGTTTTGTATCTGTCTGTGTGTGTTGTAGAGATGCAGTGGATGACTAAAGGAGATAATTAGTTCTAAAATTTATTCAAATAAGAAAGGAAAACTGAGAAAAAATGCAGCGTGTGAGGTAAACAAGGAAATTAAGGAGATAGTAGATCAGGCAGAGTTCCAGGATTACAACAGGAACATTTTCAATTGGTTTCTCATCAACAAAATGACTTGCTCTTTATCCTTTATACATTATCTAATATTGCTTTATATATTCATGCTTTTGTGCATAGGGGTGTGTGTTCATCTGTGGAACTGATGTCTTTACATTTGACAATGGAAACAAACCTTGAACATGCCTGATTAATAACAATTGCCTCTGCATTCTACTGCCAACCAGTGTTTATTTCAGTTAACGTTTTGACACTAGCTCCACTATATAATCTCTTTCATAAGCTTTATTATTTGGACCTTCATAAAAATGCTCAAAATCCAAGGATAGATTGTGCACTGGATTGTCATTGTCAATTCCATTTACTTAACACAGAAGATCCCAGTAGAATAGGAGTATCAGACATCCTGTTCATCCTGAGAGCTGGCTCTGAGGCAGCTGAATCAGTGTCAAAGACTCTCCACATGTAAACAAAGTGTGACTTGGTGACGGGATTCTGGCCTCGTAGTGTTATTTTAGTGGTGGAGAGAGAAAAGCACACTTCTGAACAAATTCACTTGTAACAGTCATCTTTGAATTAGGCTATGTAGTTCTGGCATCATGCCATAATTTGGGAAGCTTGACCAGTTCAATCCTGCTGTTGAAGGGTAGGCCCAGGATATGGAAAGAATGTGTTACTTTGTCCAGGCAAATGACATTGGAGCAGATGAAAAGCAATGAGTAATTCTTCTGACAGCTTGTGGACCCACAGCCTTTTGGTTTTTAGGTGCCTAATTTTCCCTGAGGCACCAGACACTAAAACATTTCAAGATTTGATGGATTGAGGTAAGGAATATCATGACCCCAATCCTCTTCTAACTCTAAGACATTATCGGTTTTATTTGGCAATTTGAGAATCAATACAGATATCCCTCACTTTTCAAACATTTTACGAAAAGTGCACATTGCAAGAGTGGCGCCACCAAGCATCTTCCCCGGGAACTACATCCAGCATCTTAGCATCAAGCCGCCATAGCCTTGAATTGTGTCCGTGAGCATCTGTGCTTTACCTCGATTTAGTTCGCGCGTCGTCAGCAAGATGTGTCCTAAGGTAACAGAAAAGCACATGGGGCTGCATGGTGGCACAATGGTTAGCACTGTGGCCTCACAGCGCCAGAGACCTAGGTTCAATTCCCGCCTCAGGCGACTCTCTAAGTGGAGTTTGCACATTCTCCCCCTGTCTGTGTGGGTTTCCTCCGGGTGCTCCGGTTTCCTCCCACAATCCAAAAATGTATAGGTTAGGTGAATTGGCCATGCTAAATTGCCTGTAGTGTTGGGTGAAGGGGTAAATGTAGGGGAATGGGTCTAGGTGGGTTGCGCTTCGGCGGGTCGGTGTGGACTTGTTGGGCCGAAGGGCCTGTTTCCACACTGTAATCTAATCTAATCTAAAAAAAAAGCCTAAGAGAGCTCATTACGCTGAGTGTAAAACTGGACGTAATTAAGCACCTTGATCATGGTCAACAAAATAAAGACATTGTGAATGTGTTGAACTTGCCTGTGTCCACCATTCATACTATTTACCAGCAGAGAGAAAGAATCTTGAAAGCTGCTGAAATTACTCTTGGTTCTGGTAGTAGTAAAGTGGTCTCTTTTAGTTGGCATCCAGTAATGGTAATTGTACTGTTTCCAGATCTCTCGCAAAGCTGCTTCCGAATGGTAAGTCTATTGGTTGACTGGATTGTAGAATTCGTGGTGTTCTGTTAAGTTATCTTATACTTAAGGAGAAATTAGTCAGTCTTTTTAATAAGCTGAAACAGAAAACACTTGACAATAGTGATGAAAGTGTTGCGAAAGTAGAATTTAAAGGTAGTCACGGGTGATTTGATTGGTTTTGAGGCAAGGGCAGCTTCATAGCTTAAAAGTTACTGGAGGGACTACTTCGGCTGATACTGAAGCTGCCAAAATGTTCCCAGAAGAACTGAAGAAAATAATTACAGAAGGTGGTGTTACAAAACTGGAATTTATTAGAAAATATTGCCAAGCAAGACATTTATTTTGATAGAAGAAAAGCAGGCTAAGGGACACAAAGCATCAAAGGACAGGTTTACCCCAATGCCTATTATTAATGCCACTGGTGATGCTGTCCTTCGGCCTCTACAAGTGTACCATTCAGAAAATCCGAGGTCACTTAAGTGCGTTGATAAGAATACAGTTCCTGTTGTGTTTCGTTCGCATCCAAGCGGTTGGAATACCCAAATGATTTTTTTTCTGAGTACATTAGTACAAAAGTAGATCTTTTGTTGGAAAATACTGTAGAGAATATAACCTCGATAATAGGTGTCTTGTGATTATTGAGAACTGTACTGCTCATCCACCTGGCATTGCCGAGTACAACGGTAACATTCGTGTTGTGTTCTTACCAAAAAATATGACATCATTGCTGTAACCATGTGACCAAGGCCTAATAGCCACAATTAAGGCTTACTACACGCAAAATGTGATGTGTTTCATTGTAAGTGCCACTGCGCAATTCGGAAGCAGCTTTGCGAGAGATCTGGAAACAGTACAATATAAAACTGGCAATCACCAACCTTGGAGATGCTCCCAATAGGTTAACAGCCTTGATGAGAAATAGTGTTTGGAGAAAACTGTGTCCCAAAACAGTGAACTATTTTAAAGGCTTTGAACCAACAACAGTAAGTATGACAATAGTGATTTTGGCTAAGGATGCTGAGTTTGTGGAAGTTGATGAAGATGATGTTGAAGAGATTTTGGCATTCCAAGACCAAGAACTAACAGATGAAGCATTGGTCCAATTGCAAGAGGAACTGCACGTGAAGCACTTGCATGAGATTTTTGCTATGCTTGACAGTGTTGCAATGATTGCGGAAAAATATGACTTTAATTTTGAAAGGACACATATGTTTAAGCCAGGTTTGCAGGATGTTTTGAGTGCCTACAAAGAAGCGTATGATAGAAAAATGCGTGAGGCAAAGCAGTCATGCATAATGTCATATTTCAACCCTTCCACATAAGCCACAGCAGACGACAAACCTCAACCTTCAACAATGAGGCAGGCAGCCATAGAAGAAAGTGTAGACATTAGTGACCTGCCTGTCCTGATGGATTCAGATGACAATGAGATATTCATAAATGACTCTCTTCCTCTCTCTCCTAAACCCCAGTCTCCTGTGTCTCCCACCATCCCAACCTCCGACGGCCTTTACTATACATTAGTGTTAGTTTAGGTTTTATCTGTTATTTGGTATGATTTGGCAGGTTATTTTTTTCAGTCTGGGAATGCTCAACAAACTTTCCCATATAAATTAATGGTAATTGCTTCTTCGCTTTACCCCATTTTGGCATACTAACGGTTTCATAGGAACGCTCTACTTTCGGATAATGGGGGATACCTGTAACAGGAGTTTTGACTAGGTTAAGATGTCTGGCAGAGGAATATGGCTTTGATTTAATCCTTAATGAGATGCTGAGAGACCATTTGGCATGTGGGATTAATGATATAACCATGCAAAAATTCCTACTAGCTGAGAACCATTTAGATTTCAACCAGGCACTACAACTAGCTTTATCATTAGAAAATGTAGCAAGTGGAGCAAATGAAGGTATTCTTATGGATATGGTCACCCTTGCCAATCCAACTGAGCTTGGGGAGCACTACTTGAGTGAAGGCAATTGCTTAGCCTCTCTCAGGACATATCCTAAACAGGGGGACTCTAGGTCAGCCCACAGCAAATCCCAAAACAAAGCCAAGCCTTGGCCAAATTTTGTTCAGGATCCGGACTGCCAAGTCACTGCAGTTGCTGGCAGTATGTGAACTCAAGACAGAAAACGAATCTGACTAGACCTAAATTGACTAAGAGAACTCATAGATCGGTATCCAGGAGAGGGCATGCCCTATAAAGTCCAATTCCATCTGATTTGGAACAGTTAAATTGTTTAGCAAAATCAAAATCAGAAACAATCAAGATAAATGTCCTGTTAAATGGTAACCCAATTCTAATGGCCA
This sequence comes from Chiloscyllium plagiosum, assembly GCF_004010195.1. Taxonomy (NCBI): domain Eukaryota; kingdom Metazoa; phylum Chordata; class Chondrichthyes; order Orectolobiformes; family Hemiscylliidae; genus Chiloscyllium; species Chiloscyllium plagiosum. Next base: position 37,714,507 of record NC_057737.1, read on the forward strand.
TCGATACCAGCACAGCTATTTCAGTGATCAAAGAACAAGCCTTTAACTAAATTTGTTCTGGATTCCAATCCTTAAGTTGATGTAAGACCTCGGCTAGACTGAGAACTTATACCGGGGAAACTTTGCAGATTAAGGGGACAACTTTGGTTTTTATGAGAAACCACTGGTTCAGTAACCACTGATTATAGTAGCTTCCTGAGGAAGACGCGGACCCTCTGAAAGCTTGAGGTTTCAAATAAACTTGTTGGACTATTACCCGTATCATGTGATTTCAGATTAATGAAGGCAAAGTGGTGGCCATTGTTCACACGGAGTTAAGTTAGACTTTTGACAAGGTTCCTCATGGTAGACTGGTTAGCTAAGATCAGATCACATGGAATCTAGGGAGAGCATTTGGATACAAAATTGGTTTGAAGATGGGAGACAGACGACAGTGGTAGAGGGGTGCTTTTCGGACTGGACGCCTGTGACCAGAGCTGTGTTGTAAGGATCGGTGGCCACTGTTTTTCATCACTTATTTAAATTATTTGAATGTGAAAATAGGAGGTATGGTTATTTAATTTGCAGAGGACACTAAAATAGGTGGTGTAGTGGACAATGAAGAAGATTATCTCAGAGCACAGTGGGACCTTGATCAGATGGAGTGATGGTGGGGGAGGTGGGGTGGGTGGGAGGTGGAAGATAGATTTTAAATTAGATAAATGTAAGGTGTTGCATTTTGGAAGGCAAATCAGGGCAGAATGTATACACTTAATTGTAGGTCCTTTGGAGGGTTTCCAAACAGACACCTTGGGGTGCAGGTTCATAGTTCCTTGCAGGTGGAATCACAGGTAGACAGGATAGTGAAGAAGGCATTTGGTATGGTTGTCTTTATTGAATTCAGTATAGGAGTTGGGATGTCATGTTGCGGTTGTATAGGGCTTTGGTCAGACCACTTTTGGAATGTTGCTTTCGGGTTCTAGTCTCCCTGCTATAGGAGAGATGTTAAATCTTAAACCATTCAGAAAAGATTTACAAGGATGTTGCTAGGGTTGAAGGGTTTGAGCTATAGGGAGAGGCTGAAGAGGCTGGGAAAAATTACCTGGAGCATTAGACGCTAAGGGTGATTTTATAGAGGTTTATAAAATCAGTGAGGGACTTGGTTAAGGTGAATAGCCAAAGTCTTTTTCCCAAGTTAGGGGAGTCTGAAACTAGAGGGCATAAGTTTAAGGTGAGTGGTGAAAGATTTAAAAGGGATCTAGGGGGCAACTTTATCACCAGGATGGTGATGTGTGTATGGAATGAGCTACTAGAGGAACTGGTGGGAACTGGTTCAATTACAACATTTTGGATGGGTACATGAATAGGAAGGAATTAGAGAGATAGAACAAAGAACAAAGAAAATTTACAGCCCAGGAACAGGCCCTTCGGCTCTCCAAACCTGAGCCAATCCAAATCTACTGTCTAAACCTGTCCGTCAATTCCTAAGCATCTGTATCCCTCTGCTCTCCACCTACTCATGCAGCTGTCCAGACATGGGCCAAATTGTGGTAAATGGATGTCTGGTCAGCATGGACTAGTTGGACTGTAGGGTCTGTTTCCATGCTGCACAACTGTATGATCATTTAAGGACAGCTCCGGCATTTGAGGAATTTTTCACAAGAATCTTGATTGATTGCATAGGTCTCCTACCTCAAACAAAAAGTGGGAATAAGTATTTATTAACAATAATGGATGTGTCGACTGGATTTCCAGAGGCAATCCCATTACTTAACATCACAGCTAAAATGGTTGTAGAAGAATTACTTAAATTTTTTACTAGATACAGACTATCATTAGAGATCCAGTCAGATCAAGAATCATACTTCACATCCAAGTATTCAAGGAGACTATGGATAACTTGGGAATAAAACAATTCAAATCTACTGCATACCATCTGGAATCGCAGGGAGCACTAGAGAGATGGCATCAAACACTAAAGACCATGTTGCGGGCTTATGGTCAGGGTTATCCAAGGTGATTGGGATGAGGGAGTTCCGGTTGCACTTTTTGCGATCAGAGATGTACCGAATGAATCGACCAAATTCAGTCCATTTGAATTAATTTTTGGGCATGAAGTAAGAGGACTGTTAAAATTGATTAAGGAGAAATTAATAAGTCAGTATTCAGAGACCACCCATTTGGACTATGTGTCAAATTTTAGAGAATGACTAAATAGAGCTGGAGAGTTGGCTAGACAGCATTTAAAAGAATCACAGCATACAATGGAACAGGAAGTGAATAAGAAATCACAAATTCATAATTTTGCAATTGGGGATAAGATATTGGTGTTACTTCCAGTAACAGGTGTGCCTTTAAAAGCAAGGTTTAGTGGGCCTTATCAAATTGAGAAGAAATTGAGTGAGGTGAACTACTTGATAAGGACTCCAGACGGGAAGAAGTCTCACAGATTGTGTCATGTGAATATGCTCAAAAGGTATTTTGAAAGGAAAGGAAAACAAGAGGAGAAGGTGTTACTGATTACAGCACAGAAGGAAGAACCAGGTTCAGAGGATTCTGAATTGGACATTTCTCAAATCAAATTGGACAATGAGGAAGTTGTCAAAAATTGAGATAAATTATCGAGTTACCTTCCACAAGAAAATCAAAATGACCTGAAAGAGTTATTACTACCTCGTGGGGAGATATGTGGAAATAAACTGGAAAGTACTAACCTAATTGTGCATGATGTAGATATAGGAGATGCTGTTCTGATTAAGCAACATCTTTATCAGCAATACCCTCTAAAGTTGGCACAGGTTCAGAAGGAGATAGAGTGCATGCTCCAAGGTGACATAATCAAAGTGAGTTACAGAGACTGGAGCTCGCTCATAGTCAGGGTGCCAAAGCCAGATGGTACCCAACAGACTATCACAAAGTCAACGCCATTACAAAGACTGATGCATATCCAATTCCACGGTTGGAGGACTGTGTCGAAAAAGTGGGACAAGAAACTTACATTTCTAAGTTGGACTTGCTCAGAGGCTACTGGCAAGTACCTCTGTCGGAGAGAGCAAAGGCAATTTCGGCTTTCGTAACACCAAATGGACTATATCTGTTCAAAGTCATGTCATTTGGTGTGAAAAATGATCCAGCCACATTTCAGAGACTGACTAATAAGGTCATTGCCGGATTACCCAACTGCATGGTGTATATTGATGACCTGATGATTTTTAGTCACTCACGGAAGGAACATTTACAGCATTTATCGGACTTGTTCAATCAATTTCGGAAAGCAGGCTTGGTGGTAAACCGAGCTAAAAGTAAATCTGCCAAAGCCCAAGTAACGTTCCTGGGCCATGTTATTGGACATAGACAAATGGCCCCATGAAATGTGAAAATGAAAGTAATCGGGGAATTTTCCAAACCGTTGGTGGAAAAGGCAATACTAAGGTTCCTGAGATTGAATGGACTTTACTAAACGTTTGAGCCGAACTTTAGCAGTGTGGCTGCTCCACTCACCGAATTGTTGAAAAAGGGAAAGAAGGTTCAGGGGACAGCGAACTGTGAAAATGCATTTTACAGCCTAAAAACTGTGTTAACCACTGCCCCAGTATTAGCCACACTGGATTACACGAAGCCTTTCTAGGTAGCTAACGATGCCAGTGATGGGGCTGTTGGATGATGACGAGGGAATATAAAGACTCATCAGGTATTTTTCCAGGAAGTTGAACGTTCGTCAACAGAAATATTCAAGGGTGGAGAAAAAGACTTTAAGCTTGGTGTTAGCATTACAACATTTCAATGTTTATATTATCAGCAAAGCATCTGAGACAATCATATACACTGATCACACATTTGTGGAAAATTTTAAGGACAAAAATGCCAGACTGTTTAGATGGAGCTTGTTGTTGCAGCCATTCAATATGGCAATTGTGCATGTGGCACGTCGCGAAACGTGATTGCCGATGCATTATCAAGACTCGAATGAGATATGGAGGTGTTCAGTGGTGGGTGTGCCATGGCCTGAATTTGCATGTGCTTGTGCATGTTTGCATGATTCTAGTTAGTATAGTGTATATGTGTGTTTAGACTACTAACTGGGTTTTGAAGGGTTAAAAGTGAAGCCATCTTTTGATATTGATGGTTCATTTTTTCTAAGGGGGGGGAGGTGTCACAAAACTAGTCCCTGTTTTTCTAAAAGCTGTTCCTTTGCTCAAGGAGACTCTGTCCTTGATGTTTTTCAGAGGGGCAATAAACCGGGCCGGACTCCGGTCAGTCTGGTTGGGTACAGAGATGAAAAGGATTTTTAGAAAGCTTTTGTTTAAATGCAAACAGATAAGAATTCAGGCCAATGTGGTCATGCTTTAGAAGTGACCAGTATAAAGAAAGAGGAGTGGTCAGCTCTTTAGCTTAGCTGAGCTGTTTTTTGTTGCGTTTTGAACTGTGGAAACTGTCCCCCTTTTCTGCCCTTCAACTTCAACTTGTAAGCATGTGTTCCATTTATACTGGGTTTTAAAGGGAGTTTGGTTATTGGGACTGTTGTGTGTATTCAGAACAGCATAATTAAGTCTAGTTAGATAGGCTGAGTTCTGAAGAGATTCTTTACTGTATTCGTTGTGTTTTATTGTGTAAGTTTAGGAATAAATTTTTCATCTGTTTTAAAATCTAGTAGTCAACCTAGCTATCTTACTCTGGGTAATTTTCACTGCACACTTACTGAAACAAATTGCAAAGTTAGGTCTAGGGCTGCCTGCTTAAGAATGTTTTGAGTGGTCTGGCCTAGTCCGTAACAGTGTTATGCTCTTCAGAAGGTCAATGCGGACTCGGTGTGCCAAATGGCCTGTTTCCACACTGTAGGGATTCTATGATTCTTCCCGGATGCTCTGGGCACAGGAGCCAAGCTACTGTGCATTACACATTGTCTGCATCTGAGGCAGAGCTGGAGGAACCTGATCCGGTGCTTAAACAACCCAGGAGAAGCTAGAATAAAAGAAAGACTGTGTCCACGGACTCAGAGAGGAGGATGTAATGATTGTAATGAAGTCAACCAGGTGGATCTCAAGAATAAGTTCCTTGATTGGAGCTGTTAATATTGTCCAATCAGGGAACCTTGGATGCCTGATAAGAACAGAATGTCCCTCCCTTTCACTGTTTTGATCACACAGCACTGCCCTTTGATGTGAAGGGCAGTGTTTGTCACTGGCCACCCGGGTGTTTTCCTGTCTTCCTGGTGGTGGAATTTGAACAAAGATTCATGCACTTTGTGTCTTTCATTATGTCTCACACCTGCACACAGGGGAAAAAAATAAGCACTAAAAAAAGAAAAAAAGAAAATAAAAAGAACAGAATGTCAGACATCATGTTCACTCAGAGGTGATTCTGAGGGATCTGGATCAGTGTCAAGCATTTTCCACATGTAAATAAAGGGTGTCTTGGTGATGAGATTCTAGTCTCTGTGGAGTTATTTTGGTTTCCCTCCCTAAGAAGGACATTAGTGAACAAGATACATTTCTCCTGAAGTCGAAAATGGTTTCATAGTCATTGTTAGATTTTTAATTTTAGATTTTCATTGAATTCAACATCCACTAACTGCCTGGCTCCCCAGATACACAATCTGGCAATAATAGCACTCAGCCATCTCCTTCATTTCATCTCCTTTCCAAAGGCATAAAACAATACTGAAATATATGATTGCATTGGAATATAACTTGTAAAAGTTTTGGATAAAGGATTTACACATTATGTTGAAAGATTACCAATAAATCCAGAAGTTTCTGAAAGCAATATTGCTTGTTTTTTTAATAAAGGTAGCAATACATATTTAGAATCATACAGCACAAAAGAAGCCTTTTGATCCATTAAGTCAGTGCCAAGCTATCTATACTAATCCCACTTTCCAACATTAAGTTGAATGCTATAACATTTCAAGTGCTCATCCACATACGTTTTAATGGAGGTGAAGATTCCCACCTTTACTGTCCTCCCTAATATTCCAGATTCCCACCACCCTTTGGTTAAAGTCTTTTCCTCAAATCCCCGCTAAACCTCCTGCCCTTTGCCTGAAAATTGTGTCCTCTTGTTATTGACTCTTTATTTCCTCGGCACTTCTATATCTTAATCATGGTTTATTTTGCAGCACTGTGGGAGTATATGGATCATGTATACATTGGTTGTGGACATTTTCATCCCTTTCTAGTTATTTGAGAAATCTTTTGTTGTGCTTTTGATTGTACTTCAGCTGCATGCTCCTGATCTTTGGACACTTGGTGCAAAGAGGTGTGGGCAGATTGGAGGTTAGACTTGTGAGTCTGCCTCTGGGTCTGGACAGGCTGGTGATAAACAGGTCTAGTCAGTGAGCTGTGGACGGAGTCATCTCTGCCAACTGCCTGAGCCCGGGTGTCATTGGAGACAGAGCATCCAGTGTCCATCAATGCTCTTGATGCTTTTAGAGGGAAGTGGGCACTGCAGGAAATACAGTGCTTTATTTCCTTCTCCAATTTTTTTTTGATTTAGTCCCCTCCCTCTCTCGCTCGCTTTCTGATGTCAGCATTGCCCTTAACAGGTTTTGTTTGTAAATTGCCATTGGCCACACAGGTATCTCCACACTGGTGGAGAAAAAAATATAATAATAAACTATTTGCAGCGGTGGCTCCATTTTTTGTGTCACTATATAAAAAGATATAATTGGGGTAATTTGGGGAAAAAAAATAAAAATAAAATGGGCTCTCCTTTAAGGGCCCTAAAAGGAAATTCCTTAATCAAGTCCCTCCTCAGCCTTCTCTGCTCAGGAGGAAATAACCTGAGTCAATTTATCCTCTCTTCACAGTTAAAATTCTGTTGTAGCGTGTTGTAGCCCAAAGATGGGAAAGTGAAAATTCTCATAAACAAAGAAAATCCTGGTCAGTCTCCTCTGCTCTCCTCTCCAGTTCAATCACATCCTTCTTATTATACAGTGATCAGAACTGAACAGAGTACTCCAGCTGTAGCCTAACCCAAAGTTTTGTACTCCTCCAACATAATCTCCCTGCTCATATAATCTATGCCATGACTGATAAAGGCAAGTGTCCCATATATCCTCTTCATTCACCTGCCGTCTTAAGGGATCTATAGACAAGCACCAAGATCTCTCTGCTCCTCTGAGCTACCTTGTGATCTATCACTCATTCACTACTCCCTTGTCATGTTACACTTTGGAAAAAAGTATCATGTCACACTGTTCAGGGATAAATTCTGCCACTGCTCTGACCAAACTGTCTATAACCTCCTGTAATCTGAGACCTTCTTCCTCATTATTTACCACCCAGTCATTCTTTGTTTTCCACAAACCTAGTTCGCATCCACACCTACATTCTCATATATATTGTTTGTATGAATCACAAATAGTAAAGGGACACAACACAGAACCCTGTGGTACGCCACAGGACACTGGTTTCCAATCACACTAAACAGACTGCTACTACCATCCTCTGTCTACTAACAATAAGCCAATTTTGGATTTTTCTTGCTAATTATAATGGATCCCATGCACTTTTACCTTCTTTACTAGTCTTCCTTGTGGGACTTTTCCAAAGGTTTTGTTGAAATCCAAACAAACTACATCAATTGCACTAACCCTCATCTACACACCTAATCAACCTCCTCAAAAAATTCAAACAAATTTGTTTGGCATGACCTCGGTCTGATGAAACCATGTAGACTATCCCTGACCAAACTTTGCCTCTCCAAGTGGAGATTAATTCTTTCCTTTAGAATTTTCTACAATAGATTCCCTAGCACTGATGTCAGACTCACTGGTCTATAATTCTCTGGTTTAACCCGGCCACCCCTCATCAAAAGTGGAACCACATTGACTGTCCTCCAGTCCTCTGGCACTGCCCCTGTGACCAGAAAGGAATTGAAAATTTGGGAGTTTCCTCCCTCATGTCCCACAGCAACCTGGGCTACAATCCATCTGGACCTGGGGATTTGGTCAATTTTAACCCTAACAAAACCTCCAATGTCTCCTCACTCCCCATGTTTACTCAAATTCTGCACCTGCCTTCTCCTCCTCCTCCCAAGGGAAGACAGTACACTCCCAGAAATGTGACTGGCTTCTCTTTTATTCTTAACCTCTACCACAAAGCCTTAGTTGAAGGGCTTCCAAGATATCGTCCATCCTTATTGCAGTGACTGACTATTAATTAATAATGCAACACCATCACTTCCTCTTTGATAGCCACACCGGAAGATCCTATACCCCAGAATAACTAGCTGCTAGTTCTGCCACTTCTTCAAACATATCTTTGTGATGACAACATTATAATAATTCCACATATTAATCCACACCCATAACTTATCTCTCTTAACAATAATACTTCTAGAATTAGAGGCCAGCCAGCCTCTCCTTCCTCCTTTGAATCTCAACATGGGCTCAACTGTGTGTTGGTTCCTTTACTATACTGTATGTCCTGTTCAACTAAGATTCTGTGTCTTGTCCCTGTGCTGAACTTGTTTAAACTTCTCCCAACAGCACGTGCAAACCTACCCACAATGATACTCAGTTCTAAAGAAGGGTGACCAGACCAGCTAAGTTTCTCCTTGCTACCCACAAGGATGTTGGTCCCATTCTTGTTCAAGTACAGATTGTCCTGCTTGTACAGGTCCCACCTTCCCCAGAAATGGTCCCAGTAATCCAGGAATCTCAGACCCTTCCTCCTGCACCAACTCTTGAGCTAAGCATTTATCTACCCTATTCTCCTATTTCTGTACTCACTAACATGTCACACCAGGAGTGCACCAGAAATTACAACCTTCAAGGTCATGCTTTTTAATTAACTACTTGGCTCCTTGAATTTTTAACGCAAGAGCTCATCCTATCGAAAACAGTGGTATCAACTTGTACTGCAACATCCGATTTACCACCCTCCCCTTTCAGGGTGTCCTGTAGTATTCAATTTATAATCCTGACTTTAGAGCAACACATCATCCTAGGGTCATGTCTGCAGCCTCACTATAACCTACCATTACTTCCTTTAGAATCTTGTTCCTTCCTCATTGTGCAGCGGAATCACCCATGGCATCCTGAACATTTCCTTGCTGCACTCTCTCAGTTTAAGTAGATTAATATCTCTGCTACATTAGTAAAATGAAACATTTAATATGTATGTAGTAAACATTTATATAAAACATTATTCACAATATTTCTAGTCTATAATAATTAGACTGCAAATTTCTGCTTATAGTTTATTTTCTAATGGCATGGAGGCCCAGAATGTTGCATTGGCCAACAATGAACAGAAATTCTGGTCCATGAAATATGCCTTAAAATTTTCCGTATAATCTTCTCAGCAGCCTACAAGAGACTCTTTAAGGATTATTGTTTTGCCTGCATTCCACCTGTACAAATTGGTAGGGTGTATCCTACCTGCTTACATCTCAAAATTCTAAACACTTTTGTAGATTAAATGACCTCCTGCGATAGACAGACAGGTGTGCTGATCACACATTACATGACCTGACTCAAACTAGTGGCAGCTGGAGCATCTGTGTAAATGAAGCAGTGGTGAATTGTTGATTTTTTGTGAAGGGGACTAGTACCTCATTTATGTCTCACAAAGCGCTTGACTCTATTAAGTCTATTTAATCAATTTTATTGTGGAATCATTCCATTAACTCTTGATTTCTCACTTATGAGGCATTTCAACTTCATTTTCAAGTTACTTTTCTAGCAATATGAGTTTACATGTTGCATTACTGCGCTTTGACAATTAGATTTTAAATGTTGTTGAACATTAGGATGCAAATTACTTTTTAAAAACACTGGCTTCATTCATAGAATCCCTACAGTGTGGAAGCAGGCCATTTGGCACATTCAATCCACACCAACCCTCAGAAGACCAGCCCACCCAGACCCACCCAAAACCCTATTCCTGTAACCTTGTATTCTTGCATTTCCCATGGCTAATCCACTTAACCTGCACATCTTTGGCCTGTGGGAGGAAACCAGAACACCTGGATGAAACCCACATTGACACAGGGAGAATGTGTGCAGCTCCACACAGACATTCACCCAAGGATGGAATCAAACTCGATCTTTCACACTGTGAGGCAGCAATGCTAGCCTCCATACTGCACATCATTTAAGGGCTGCAAGGGAGATCTTCAAGCCAAAGAACAAAGCAATATCAGAGGGTGGAAGTCCTATCACACACAGTTGGGGTATCGTTACCATCTTCTTGATTGTCAATTTTCCCGTTTGCTAAACGGTGGGTCAATCTGGTTGCTCACTTGGAAGGACATTCATTAAGCCCCTAAAGATGTTGAATGAAGCTTTTGTGAGGTAATACATGGCAAACAAGAGTTAACACATTCAGCCATCATGACAGTAGAATTGGTTTAGAGATCCAATTTTGTAACTTGGATAGGGAGAGATAAGAAATTGTATGACTGGAAGAGAATACCAGGCTGGAGGAAGGAGAGCAGCAATTTGGCGGTTTGCTAACAGAGAAGCCATGTTTGGTAGTGACAGGAGATGGAGAGTTTTTTGTGAGGGGGAACAGTGTAAGGGGTAGAGTTCACAAAGAATGCTTGTAGAGGTACTTGTGGAACGAGTAGTTCCCATTTCCTTTTATTGTTAAGTTTCAGTTCATCAGGTAATTGGTGTAGCAGCAGAGTAAGTTTTAAATGGGGCTCCAAAAGTGCGATATCAATGAAGTATCCTCAATGGTAGAATACCTGTGGTGTCACAATATCCACCAACAAAAGTAGAGAAGCCTCATGTGCTGTGTGTTGAAAATATGTTGTCCTTATTTAAGACCTGAACCATCAACTCCCGACTGTCATACAACGAGTTAGTATCAAAGCTATCAAAAAACTATCAAAGAAACAAATATTACACAGCATTTACAACATAGACATAAGTCATTTGGTTGCATAGCTCTATGCTGTGTTTAAGTTTCATGCAAATCTTTTCCCAACTCAATGTGCACAATTGAAGTATCCTTATTCTTTTTCCCTTTTTTTAATCTAGCTCTTCACCTCACCTCTCCACATGACAGCAATTTCCACATTCTAATTGCACTGAGTAAAAACATTTTTTCTGAATGATGTATCAAAGTTAAGAGTAACATCCTTCTTTATAGTACCTAATTTTGTACCCTCCCAGAAGTGGAATCATTTCCTCTATCTTAATTTCAGGACCCCTATCAGGTCATCCCTCAGCCTTTTTCTACAGAAAACTGTCCCAAACCGTTTCGTCTTCCACAGTCGAAATTATTCACTTCTTAGTATCAGCCCTTTTAAGTCTTTTTGGTATGTTTGTTCAATGTCCCTAAGTCTTTTATTGTATTCCCAAAAACATAACATTGCAAGATATTTGAAATATGATCTCACAAGCTTCTTCATAAATTTAACATAACCTATTGCCTCTCAATGTTATTCCATGGAAGACAATCCCAGGACTTTGTTGATACTTGTGGTTCTGATAACTACTCATACTTTTTAAAAGTTTGAGAATTATCATTGGATCAGTTTGTTACTCTCAGAATCAGATAATATAAGGAGCACAGAAAGAGGGCTCCAATAACACTCATCTTCTCCCCATCACCTTACATTATCTCCCTTTCTAGATAATAATCCAAATTCCTCCTGAATGTTTCCACTTCGTTTTCAGGCAGTGTATTCTCAATCTTAACTGCTTGAGAGAAAACAAAATGTTTTCATGCAATATGTCTGAACTGCTTCTTTAATCTCTTAATTCTGTGCCCTCTTATTCTCAATCTTTCCACTGTTAAAAATAGTTTTCCCCATTTACTATCTAAACCCCTACTATTAAATACTTCTATTACGTCATCTCAACTTTCTCTCAAAGGAAAATAGTCTCAATATCTCCAACTATTACGCAACTGAAGTTCTTATCCCTGGAACCATTTGAGCAAATCTTTTCTCAGTGCCATCATGTCTTTCCTAAAGTATGGTACCTTGAATTTGATACAATACACCAGGTGGGGTTAACCTGCAGTATGCCGGTTGTTCATTGCATTCCTTCTCTTGTACATTATCGCCCATTAATATAGCCAAGGACATTGAGTGTTTTATTAACTACTCCAATAACCTGAGCTGCCATCTTCAATAGCACAGATCTGTACAACCAAAATGAATTCCTTCACACTCCTTTGCCTTAAATTTCATCTGCGACTTGTCCATCCATTCTGCTAGCTTCTCTAAGTCCTTTAAAAATTTTACACTGTTTTTGTCACAGTTCACAATGCTTCAAGGTTTTGTATCATGCACAAATTTTGAAATTGTGCCCTCTGCACCAAAGTCTAGGTTATTAATATGTATTAGGAAAATGAATTGCAACATTACATTCTGGGGAATTCTGCTACACACATTCATCGTGTGTCTGTAAAACATCCACTAACTATTATCCACTGTCTGTCACTGAGCTATCTTTGCAATTATGTTGCCTGTATGAATTTGTCCCAAAACTCATTTACCCCAAGCTTGGCAAATCCACTAGAATTCTTTGAGGATGTAGCTAGTAGCGTTGATAAGGATAGCTAGTAAATGTTTATTTATACTTCCAGAAGGCTCTCAACAAAGTCCCACATAAGATATTAATGTATTAAAGTGCATAGGATAGCAGTCGTACAGTGCAATGGATAGAAAATTGTTTAGCAGACAGGAAAAAAAATGTAGGTATAATGCACCTTATTCTGAATGGCAGACTCGTGGGACGTCAGCTATTCACAATATATGTTAATGGTTTGATAAGGGAACCAAATGTAATATCTGAAATTGTGCAGATCACACAACTGGTGGAAAGGTGGAAAGGAGGATGCAGAAATGTTGCAGTTTAATTTTAACAGACTTAGTGAGTGAACAAATACACGGCAGATGCAATATAATGTGGATAAATATGAGGTTATTGAATTTGGTAGAAAAATTAGGAAGGCAGTTTATAATTTGGCTGTGAATTGAGAGAGGGGAATGTTCAATGGGACTTGGGCATCCTCGTGCACCAGTCGCTGAAAGTAAGTGTGCAGATGCAGCAACCAGTAAAGAAGGCAACTGTATGTTGACCTTTATTTGCAGATTCATTTGCAGGAACAAGGATGTGTTACTGCAATTATAAAGGGCATTGGTGAGGCCACACCCACGTGTGCAGGTTTGGTCTCTGTATCTGAGGAAGGATGTCTTTGCTGTCAAGAGAGTTGCAGTGAAGGATTCCTGGGGTGGCAGGACTGATATGTGAGGAAAGATTGAGTTGGTTAAGATTGCGTCCACTTTAGAAGAACAAGGGGGGGGATCTCAAAGAAACATATAAAATCCTAGTTCTGGACTCCCCAACCCCAGGGAAAAGACTTTGCCTATTTATCCTATCCATGCCCTTCATGATTTCGTAAACCTCTACAAGATCATCTCTCAGTCTCCGACCCTCCAGGGAAAACAGCCCCAGCCTGTTCAACCTCTCCCTACAGCTCAAATTCTCCAACCCTGGCAACATCCTTGGAAATCTTTTCTGGTAAATCCTTTCAAGTTTCACAACATCTTTCCGATAGGAAGGAGACCAGAATTATACACAATATTCTAACAGTCGCCTAACTAATGTCCTGTACAGCTGCAACATGACTCCCCAAGTCCTGTACTCAATACTCTGACCAATAAAGGAAAGCATACCAAATGCCTTCTTCACTAGCCTATCTATCTGCGACTCCACTTTCAAGGAGCTATGAACCTGCACTCTAAGGTCTGTTAGTTCAGCAATACTCCCTAGGACTTTACCATTAAGTGCAAATGTCTGCTAAGATTTGCTTTCCTCACATTTATCTGAATTAAACTCCATCTGCCACTTCTCAGCCCATTGGCCTATCTGTTCAATATTCCATTATAATCTGAGGTAGCCTTCTTCGCTGTCCACTACACCTCCAATTTTGTTGTCATCTGCAAACTTACTAACTATTGGCCCATCTGGTCCAGATCCTGTTGTAATCTGAGGTAACTTTCTTCGCTATCCACTACACCTCCAATTTTGTTGTCATCTGCAAACTTACTAACTATACCTCTTATACTCACATCCAAATCATTTATATATAAATGAAGTGAGTTAGGTCAAAATGTTGTATTTTCAAGAGGCAGGTAGTCATAAGTCTCGCGGCTGAAGGGGTATTGGAAGGATGGGATTAGGGAATTGAGCTCAAAGATCAGCCATGATCATACTGAATGACGGAGCAGGCTTGAGTGAAAACACAAGCATTTTGTTTCTTGTCTGATTGTTCCAGTTGTTGACTTATGAAGTTTTTAAATGCTCAGGTATTGCTTTACATGCTTCTGTTAGTCTCACTAGAAACATAGTTACGTAATTCAACATTGTAGATTCATCTTTTTACTTCAAAAACATCTTCTTGATCAATTTTAATAGACCTCTTATTTCATAGCCATTGATCAATTTGAATGTATTAAATCCAATGGATCCATTTGGAGATTGTCTGGTACTAATGATAAGAAATCTAAAATCTGTTCCAATCTTATGTATATTTTTGACACTATGTCCTAATCATTGTCTTGAGAGCCTCTGGTATCTCTCTAAAGCTCCTTAAGCTTTCACATAATAGTTGGTAGACTTGAATTGTTTTATTCACAGTATGCTTATTATATCATGAACATCATGAGAAAAGTTAGAACTTTTTGATTACATTCCTATTGGTAGTCTACAATGAGCAAAACTTTTCCCAACACTAACCTAACTACACTTAGCTTCAGGAAATCAAGTTGTTATATCCATAACTGCAAATTGCCTCACTTTGGGTTTTGGTAGGTCATATACAACCTACAGTATTTAATTCTACTGAATAGTCTTTAAAGAGCTGGTATGGATGTCAAAGGTTTGATTACCTAGAAAAATAGAAACTAGGAGCATGATTCAGCTGTTCAATTGTTCATGCTTACTCCACTATTCAATATGATCACGGCTGATCCACTATTCAATGTCTTTTTCCACGTTCGCTCCATATCCCTTGATGGCTTAGAAGTCTGAAATAAAATCTAACACCTTCTTGAATAAATTCAGTGATTTGGCCTCTACAGTCTTTTTATGGTAGACAGTTCTTCAGTTTACTACCCTTTGAGTAAAGCTATGTTTCATTATCTCAATTCTAAATGGATCAGTATTCTTGGATGCATTCCATTCGCTCCCAGTACCTTATAAATTTTAAGTACAGAAAGATATTTAATATCCTTATCAAATGAAAACCCTTAAGTGTTTGCATTTTTCCTGATAACGTGGGAAGCAGAACCCCATTTGATTCAAATTTTCCAAGGAGAAGGTGGCCTTCTTAACCCCCCTCTAGATTTGCACCATGTTTTAGTTTTTGTGTTGAAATTAATTTGACAATTTTATATGCCCATGCTGTTAGTTTCTGTAATTTGGCACAGGCACATTTTCAAATGGGGATACAAGAAGAAAATTTAATGTAGCATTTGGGAAAAAACCCTACTCAGAGAGCTCAGAATGTGGAACTTCTTCCCATATGGAATGATGAAGGAAAATAGCAGAAAGACATTTTAGGGGAAGTTGAATACAGTAAATATATAATGGAGGAAGCACAATAAGGATATGTTCAATATGTGTAATTAAGGAAAGTGGTAATTAAGTGAGATTGTGCAGAGATTAAACACAGGCATAAATCTGTGGTGTCAAATGGTTTTGGTTTGTTTTGGTTCTGTAAGTACTGTGTAAATGGTGCATTTTTGAACAAAGGCTGTGGTCTTGATATTGATATTTTCCATGATGGTCGGTGAGGTGATTAAGGACCTAAATGAGGGTCAATTCCATTTGGTGTTATCTGCAGATGTAACAATCTTCAGATACCTGAGAACGAATGATAGAGCTACAAATCACTTGTGCAAATGATGAACAGTGGTCTAAATGCCAATCGCTTTGAAACACCGCCTCCAATCAATCTGAGTTTTTAAAACCTGTGTAATCTACTGTTTTATAGCTCATTTATTATCCATTCTGTCCCAAGGTCTAATTCCAAGTATTCTGATTATAGTGATGAATCTACAATGCAGTATCTATCAAAGATCTGTTGAAAATCTAAGTAAATTGAATCCATTAAATTGCTTGTTACAAAACATTCTGTTAACGTATATTAAGTCAATCACATATTATATTACCTCTGTAAATCTGT
Source organism: Chiloscyllium plagiosum (assembly GCF_004010195.1). NCBI lineage: Eukaryota > Metazoa > Chordata > Chondrichthyes > Orectolobiformes > Hemiscylliidae > Chiloscyllium > Chiloscyllium plagiosum. The sequence goes on from NC_057737.1 coordinate 37,730,640, forward strand.
AGCAACTATTCATTTCTTGGTTGTCAGAAAATCTCTAATTTTCCACCTTGCCAATCCTGATTTTGAGTTAGTTTCATATTTTTTTCTAGAATAGATAAATGGAATAATTACAAAATATTGGTGCGTGTATAATATACATTTAGCTGTATGTTAAATATTGAATATTTCCAAAATTATTTTTGTATTTAATAAAATTTGTACATTCCTTCGGTTATAACAGAAGACATTCCTACATACAATGCTTCAATCACTTCTGATTACCTTTCACAGTTTGAGGCTATTCTGTCCCTCTTGATTGTGTACGTGAAATTAGTTTTAAATTGCTAACTTGTAGCCAACTAACTTAACTTCTCTAATAGTAAAAGTAAAATACTGCCAATGTTTTGTGTTTTTCTATTTAAATGTGCTCAAAAAGCACATAAAAGAAGTATAAAAACAAATGAGATGAGAGAGTCAGTGACAAGACCAGCATGTATTACCCATTCTCAATTTCTTGAGAAGATGATGGCGAGCCACCTTCTTGAATCATTTCAGTCCATCTGGTTAAGATACACCTATAGTGTTGATAAGTACGGAGTTTCAGAATTTTGACTAAGCAATGGTGACACAATTCAAAATCAGAATGGGATGTGATTTGAGGGTTATTTAAAAGAGATGGTGTTCCCATGAGCCTGCTACACCAAGAGATAAACCAATTGTAATACGTCAATACTTGACCATGAACAAACTTGCCATACCGGAGCACCAGTTTCAGGTAAACACAATGTATTGGACGTATATCCGTCAATCACAAGCTTTACTGCTTGTTTTATTCTGAGGCACTTTCTCCACTTAATAACAGAAGTCACAGGTTTGGAGAAGGCTATTGAAGTAGTCTTCGTAAGTTGCAGCAGTGCATCAATACATAAATGTTTAAAATGGTGAATGTGGTGCGAATTAAGTGAGCTCCTTGTCAAGCTTCATGCATTGTTGGAGTTGTATTCATCCAGGCATATTCTTTTGAATATTCAATTATATACCTAATTTGTTCCTTACTGATGAAAAAACCTTAAGGAAATAAGCAGGTAATTCATAATTCAATCACCATCGAATACCAAATTATCTGACCTATTCTTGTCACCACAGTATTTAGGTGGCTGGTTCAGTAAAGTTTTCTTCAATATTGAACTCTAGGATGTTGATAACAAGGATTCAACATTAATGGGAGGCACGGTGGCACAGTGGTTAGCACTGCTGCCTCACAGTGCCAGAGACCCGGGTTCAATTCCCGCCTCAGGCGACTGACTGTGTGGAGTTTGCATGTTCTCCCTGTGTCTGCGTGGGTTTCCTCCAGGTGCTCCGGTTTCCTCCCACAGTCACAAAGATGTGCAGGTCAGGTGAATTGGCCATGCTAAATTGCCCGTAGTGTTAGGTAAGGGGTAAATGTAGGGATATGGGTGGGTTGTGCTTCGGCGGGGTGGTGTGGACTTGTTGGGCCGAAGGGCCTGTTTCCACACTGTAAGTAATCTAATCTAATCTGAATGAGAAAGGATGGTAGTTGGACTCTCTCTCTCTAGTCAGAGACAATCATTGCCAAGTATAAATGTGCCACAAATGGTACGTGCTAATTATCATTAAGTGTTTGTTATCCAGGTCTTTCTGCATGCAACTTTGGGTTGGTTCATTATCTGAGGAATTGCAAATGGTATTGAATATTGTGAAATCATCAACAATTTTTTTTTGAGACTCCCTGATGGAGCGATAGCCAATGATGGAATGCTCCCTGGACAAACTCTGACAGTGTGCATGAACAAAATTTTGGTCACAGAAGTAGGTTTTAAGGAATATCATAAAATGATGAGACAAAGATTCAGGGAAGAATTTTAGAGTTTAATTCCAAGGCAGCTGAAAGCACCGCTGTCAATGTTGAAGTGCTTAATGGAGGTTTTCCTCGGGGCTTTTATTATAATGCAAAAAGCATGTTGGCTAAGGCTAGAAATGGAGCAAATAATTTTCCCAAGTATTTGTTTACAGACTTACATATTACATACAACTTCTAATCCCAAAATCACAGTTTTGGTCTATGAACATGCAATGGCTATTTAATGAATTCATTTCTTTCAGTATACATTTTTGTGCTGCAAAAGCGTTACGACACATGGTAAACCCCTCTGCTAATTTAAAACGAGCAACACAAAAAAGATTTATCCCATGCAGTAATCAGTGAAAATTCGAGAGGTCAAAAACTATTTAAAGTAAAAATTAACAACTTTATTTCTAATTAACAACTACATACAATGCCTTCCTCTAACCTATCTATTACCTTTCCTTCTACAATATTAGTCTGATAAAAGCCCGATTAAGATTTACAAAACAAAACTTCTTATCTCAAAACCAGGCAGCTTTCAGTTTTCTCTGTAATCCTGTCTTCTTTTCGTCTTCTATGGGATTCTGCTTCACAGGTTACTGATCGATAAAGAGAGCTATTTTTTGGGCAGTCTTTTTACAAGCTGGTGGCTTGGCAGCTATAGAGTCATAGAGATATACACCACGGAAACAGACCCTTTGGTCCAACTCATCTATGCCGCCCAGATATCCTAACCTAATCTTGTCCCATTTGCCAGCACTTGGCTCATATCCCTCGAAATCCTTTCTGTTCATATACCCATCTGGATGGCTTTTAAATGCTGTAATTGTACCAGCCTCGACCACTTACTCTGGCAGCTCCTTCCATACATGCACCATCCTCTGCGTGAAAAGCTCCCCCGAGGTCCCTTTTATCTCTTTCCCCTCTCACCCTAAACCTGTGCTCTCTAGTTCTGGACTCCCCCACCCCAGGGAAAGACATTTTATGTTTATCCGTATCCATGCCCCTCATGATTTTATAAACCTATATAAGGTCACCCCTCAGCCTCCAACTCTCCAGGGAAAACAGCCCAGCCTATTCAGCCTCTCCCTATAGCTCAAATCCTCCAACATTCTTATAAATCTTTTCTGAACCCTTTCAAGTTTCACAACATCATTCCGATAGGAAGGAGACCAGAATTGCATGCAATATTCCAAAAGCAGCCTAATGTCCTGCACAGCCACAACATGACCTCACAACCACTATACTCAATACTCTGACCAATAAACAAAAGCATATTAAACACCTTCTTCACTATCCTATCTACCTGTGACTCTACTTTCAAGGAACTATGAACCTGCACTCCAAGGTCTCTTTGTTCAGCAACACTCCCGAGGGACCTTACCATTAAGTGTAGAAGTCCTGATCTGATTTGCTTTCCAAAGTGCAGTACCTTACATCTAAGCTGCAGTGGCAGCTGGAGCACAGGAGCTCATCAACCCCCGGAGCTGGGGGAAGGTCCAAGCTCCATGAAGCAAGGGGCCCAGCTGGAAGCTGGATTTGCTCAAGGCTTGTATCTATTAACTTGTTTAAATGGTACCTACTGTTTGGGGGTGTAGTTTACATTAAAACTGGAGGATCATGTCAGAGTGCTTGTTTACATTGAGCTGTTGTAGTTGGTAAAATACACTCCCTGGAGGAGGGGCGAACTAGCCATTTGGATACAGAACTGGTTTGAAGGTAGAAGACAGAGGGTAGTGGTGGGTTGCTTTTCAGACTGGAAGCCTGTGACCAGTGGTGTGCTGAGTCCAAGGATTGGTGCGGAGTCCATTACTTTTCGTCATTTATATAAATGATTTGGATGTGAACTTAAGAGGCATTGTTAGTAGATTTTCATATGACACCAAAATCAGAGGTGTACTGGACAGCGAAGAAGATTACCTCAGATTACAATGGGATCTTGATCAGATGGGCCAATGGGCTGAGGAGTGGCAGATGGAGTCTATAATCCTCTCAACTGTTCAATTTTCCCCAGTCTTAAACCCCCAAAGCATCATTGGCTTTTAAGATTGTTAATATACTAAATCCAAACTGGATTGGTGTTTGGTATTTGTTTTGGGGTATATTTAAATTGATTAGCCAAATTCAAATCTGTTTTTGTCTCCAGGCAACTACCTACCCTAGCTACCTCAGTAGTTGAACCACACATTTAAATTGTATCATATTGAGAACACTTGGTGCTGTCACTGCCAGCTCTCCACTCTCTTAAAGGTACAGTACACCCACATCTTCATAATAGAAGCCAGCACTTTGTGAATATTGCAATATTCAGAGGATAGACAGTTATAAGGATTTGCTACATTTGACTGTTCTATAATATTAGTTATATTCAATAGTGCCTTAGAACAAAACAAGACTTATTGAAAGTTTATCAATAGGTAGCCCAAAGCAGTTCAGGGTCACTGAACTTGGAATACATGGGTTGTCTTGTTTGAATGGAGAGTGGGAGATGACATGATTAGAGGTCTTGACAGTGTAGATGTGAAGACAATGTTTCCTCTTAAGGGGGAATCTAGAACTAGGCATCACCATTTTAAAAAGGGGTCACATATTTAAATCAGATGAGGCACCTTTTCCTCACAAATGGTCATAAGTCTTTGGAATTCTCTCTTCCTCACAGAGCAGTGGAAGCAGATTATTTGAATATTTTTTATTGCTAAGATGCATAGACTTTTGGGAAGCAAGGCAGTGAAAGGTTATTGAAGTTGGTGGGAATGTGGATTTGAGGTTATAATCCAATTGGCCATGATTTTATTGAATGGCTGAGCAGATTGGAGGCACTGGCTGGCATACTTCGGCTTCTTTTCCATATGTTCATATTTTTTGTATAGATAGTTAGAGAAGAATGCTCGATTTAAAAAAAACATTTAGCGAGACTGTTGAAAAGGAATCTAAACTACATTGAGTTTGTATATTTGCAGACTTGGTGAGAAGTCAAGAGCAATTGGATATTTCTAACAGTCAGATTTAAGCCAGAAATTCTAGGAGTTGTTAGGCAGCTAAATGCTAATGTCAGGACTCCTGAAAAGTCCCAGGAGCTGTGGGGTTTCAGAAGAAGTCATGCGCGACTAATGGCTCAGTGTAGTTATGGAAGGCTGGAAGAAGCCCACAAGCTGTACTTGCTTTATGCAACTGAACAAATTTAAGCTCAGGAACAGTAATAGGTGGTGAAGCTTGTTAAAAGTTGGAATTAGACAATAGACAATCGGTGCAGGAGTAGGCCATTCTGCCCTTCGAGCCTGCACCACCATTCAATATGATCATGGCTGATCATCCTTAATCAGTATCCTGTTCCTGCCTTATCCCCATAACCCTTGATTCCACAATCCTTGAGAGCTCTATCCAAGTCTTTCTTAAATGAATCCAGAGACTGGGCCTCCACTACCCTCTGGGGCAGAGCATTCCACACAGCCACCACTCTCTGGGTGAAGAAGTTTCTCCTCATCTCTGTCCTAAATGGTCTACCCCGTATTTTTCCTCTGGTTCGACACTCACCCATCAG
>NC_057737.1:37736756-37747835 GCF_004010195.1 Chiloscyllium plagiosum
GTATTTCCTTCTTAGTAATCTTCTGTTGTTCTTTAAAAGCTTCCCAGTCTTCCGTTTTCCCACTTATCTTTGCTATGTTATACTTTTTCTCTTTTAACTTTATATGTTTCTTAACTTCCCTCGTCAGCTACGGCCACCCATGCCTCCTCGTAGGATCTTTCTTCCTTTTTGGAATGAACTGATCCTGCAACTTCTCCATTATACACAGAAATATCTGCCATTATTCCTCCACTGTCATCCCTGCTAAGGTATTGCACCATTGAACTTTGGCCAGCTCCTCCCTCATAGCTCTATAGTTCCCTTTATTCAACAGAAATATTGTCACTTCCGATTGTACCCTCTCCCTCTCAAATTGCAGATTGAAGCTTATTGTATTATTACTAAGAATTAAATCTGTAAGTGATGGAATGCAGATTCCAAGAATCCAGGGGAGTGTAGACCCAGGAAAGATGAACCATCAGAACATGACCAGGCTTTGTGGCAGTACATGATTGTGTGGCTCTTGAGGGAGTTTTGAGACCAGGTTGTTATAAATGAATAAGTTTCAATGAGATTTGGTGACATAATATCACTAATGCTTTGAGTTTGTGAGGGGCAGAGTGATTGCTGAGAAATCGGTGATATCTGCCTTGGTTGTATTTACTATTTGATGTGTTCTAAAAGGGTGATAACCATAATTTATCTGCTTCTACATATTTGCAACAAGTTAACTTTGAAATGATAGAATATGTCTTACATGTAGTTGCATAGTCTAAACCCTTTTTTTTTACAATGACAACGCATGTTCAAGTTTTACTTTTACTATGTTAGCTATTTCTGATTGACTAAAGAAACCTGGTGGAATTATTTCTAACTCTCCATCAAGTAACTCTCAAGCTTCTATACTTGGCCATATTGCTGCTCTGGTTAAATTTAATATTTGTTATGATCTATGGAGGATCAATGCACCCCTCCAAACTTGCTTATGACCTGTATTTAAATTTGCACAACTCATATCCAACTAACAACTTCCTTTCACTCTCCTTAAATAAAAACATGAGTTGATGTGCACAACAAAATTTTTTTTAAAAATGAATTCAAAGTTTCATTCTATGCCAGGACCCCTAACAATTTCTTCACATCTGTATTTCTTTTTGTAGAATTGGAAAGTTGATAACTTTAATCTACCTATTCAATTTTAGCAATTTCCTTTTTCTCTATCTTTTTCTGCAAAACAATGATGTTAATCATACCCTTTCCGCACATTCACTTTTTGCATATTCCCTACCCTGTCCATTTGAATGATTATCTGTGTAACATTCAATTGACATATCATCCCTCGAATACTCATTGTAGAGAATCACAATTAAAATATTTGAAAAATAGCATTCTATATTCAATCTGTCAACAAGACAAGCATTTTAAGAGCAAAAGCACTCTCAGCAATCTGTATTATTTTCTCAGCTTCAAGTTAATGACAACGTTTCTCATTTTCATGCATAACACTTATTTTAAAACTGTCTGCTCCAGAATATCCATCAGGAAGATTTACATGTGCAGCAAAGTTGTGTGTTTTTGAGTAAATAAAGAATTAGAACTTAAGTACATATTTCTTTAGATTTTTGAAATATTTTGATTGCTATTTAAACATTTTTGTCTTTTGGATATTTCTATAGTACTTAACTCCAACACATCAAAATGAGTAATTGAAGAAGAGTTCTGAAGAAGAGTCATACTGGACTTGAAATGTTAACTCTTTCTCTCTCCATAAATGCTGCAAAATCTACTGAATTTCTCCAGATTTCTGTGTTTGTTTCAGAATTCAAGCATCTGCAGAATCTTGCTTTTAATACTCATATCTAAAGTCTAGTTGGAGTGCTCAATCAATTGACTGTCCAATTAAACTTCAAATTGTTTGTTCCAACATTAGATATAATTCTGTAAGAATCTTTTTTTCCTATTCATTCACAGGATATGGGTGTTGCTCACTAGATCGACATTTATTGTCAGTCCCTAATTGCCCAGAGTAAAAGTCAATCACATTGCTTTGGATTTAAAGGCCAGACGGGTAGGACGGCAGTTTCCTTCGATAAAGAATATGAAATTTCCTGACACTTGACAATGGTTGCATGATCTTCATCAGATGTTTAATTCCAGATTTTTATTGAATTTACATTTCACCATGCGCCCTGGTGAGATTTGAATCCAGGGACCCAGAACATAGTCTGGGTCTCCAATTAATAGTCTAGCAATAATGCTATTGCCTCCTTGGAACACTAATATAATTAACCATGATAGGATTAAGGGTGTCTAAACAGAGTTGCTGTTCAACATTACTCAGGGTCTTGTGGTGCAGTGATAGTGTCTCTATCTTTTGGTCTGGGAGGTCCAGGTTCAAGTACCACCTACCTTGAGCATGTGTCATAACAGAGTTCAGACTCTTTTAAATAATGTGGAAACTTCTGGAAATGAACATTCCAGCTCAGTGAGCAAACCTACATCCAGAACCTCAACCTGAGCTATAAATCCTCTCAAAATTCGCTTTTAAATAATCTGCTAAATATACATGTGTACTTTTTAAATTCTCCAAACTTGACTATGAATTTTAAATTCTACTGCAGTACTAAGAACGCATTACTCAAATTGTGCAGAACCAACTCATTAGAAATTATTAACATGCATCGTGAAGATACCTGAAAAAAATATTTTATGATCCCAATGAAAGCATTGCAGAAGCTATTTTTAATTGAAAATGCTTTATTTCAGCAAAACAGATCTCACCAAAAATGATCATTCTGTGGAAACATCATTCCAACCAAAGTTGTATTGTTCAGTTTCCATTAGTTTTCCTTCTGCATCTGCTGCCTATTTGGGTTATTTTAGAAACACCTCTCTTGAAAAGTATCGCTCTTCAGAAATTAGTGTTGATCTACACTCTCATGAATATGTGGCCTAAAGTGCTAAAAGGATTTTCAAGATTAAATTTCTAGCTGTGGAAGTGTTTCACTTAGTTTCACTTAGTCACACTTCAAAACTCCTAACAACTAGCTTTATCAGTACAAATTCAGATATGTGTTCAAGTTATTCTTTAACTGGACCTCTGGATAAACCCAAAATTCTTGCTTACTATCTAACTCCCTTTGTGATTCATCATATTTGGTTACTCTCAAGTTGACAAGCAACCATTAAAACTTCATGATCGTGAGATAGAGTCATAGTCATAGAGATGTACAGCATGGAAACAGATCCTTCGGTCCAACCCGTCCATGCCGACTGCCTTTCAATCTGTAGTGTTTGTTTCTTTGTGTAATCTATTCAAGTTTTGATTTCCAATTGTACTTTATGTCTGCTAGAATCTGTTATTCCAGAACTTTCTCTTCCTCTAATGAGGGTCTTCCTACACGAATGATAATTTTATGACATTAATGACACTTCTTTACCAATGACCATTATTTGCACTGTTTTAGTCCAACCTGCCAATCTCTAGACATTGCTACTTGGCTATCATCCTGAACATTCAACAACTATTTAAACTTGCCAGTAGCTTCTTTTGCATATCCAGATTTGTCACATCCTCCATTTACTAGATCTTCTGGAAGATATATTACCCAAGTATCCACTCTGGACAACAGTCTATCAGATATGATAATTGTATCATGTGCCATGACTACTCAAATGACCACTATCTTGCTCTTGAGTTACTAAGTTCTGTTCTTCATCAAAAAATACTTGAACATGGAGGTACAAGATGCCCTATTTACCTCTATTAGCTTTTCAGAATCCAAGATGTTGCAATTAATTGATTAGTAACTTAACAGTTTGACTGACCTATTTGATAAGTGCGGGCATTGGATAATAACTTTGTTTTTATAAAGCCTTTATTTATTCTATGTAACTTTATTTTTAAAGAAATGCTCTCAAATTAAATTCTGGTCTCAAAATCTTACATGATGCCTCAATGTTGCCTGAATTTTTTCTGGAATCCCAACCTGATTAAAGTCCTTCTTCTTGCACGTAAAGCATTCAAATGTATAAGAAAAGTAATTATTTATGGTATTTTCCAGAGCAGGAGGATGAATGCATAGCACAGAAGGCAATTTGGGATATCATCATAGCCTAATTGACAGGGACTGTATCCTCCAACCATCTGGAGTGAATTCTTTGTATGAGTTCCCATGCCAAGCCACTTGTCAACTTGCAGCCTGGTTGATCAGCTAAAATTTTATGCAGCATTTCATTGATCACCACATGATCTTTTTCATAGAGCCCATTGCTGAAAGAACTTTCAGCTGCTCTATTCATAACCATAATGTTCATTTTTCACTTATGTCTCTGAACTCATCACGAGTAAATTCCCTCCATTATCAGGCAGAAAATATGCTGGTGATCCAAGTTCAGTCCCCATCCATTCTTTCCATATTTTGTCAATATTAAATATTGTTGTAGAAAAATTAAATCTGGTTATCAGTCTAAAATATATAGAGTGAAATTAATTCTTTGTCCATGCATTTAGATTCATGGCAATTTATTTGTTAATGTCACTTGTCAATGGAAGTTTACAATTGGTTTTGTCATCACTCTATGATATTTGTTAAGACAGGTTTCACACATCACATTAATCTTCTCCTTTTGTCTGGCATATTCTTTTGGCAAGATTTTTAATCTTTATGCAGGGTGATCAAATTGTTAATGTACTGTCAGGATAATTGCCTTTCTTCACCTAGCATAATCTGATGCATTAATACTCATGTAATAGTTAATGAGAAACATCACATTTTCTGGAAAAACAATAATATTCTGACTGGTTAAACTGTTGATCCACTGACTTTACAAACATAATTTCCTCATCATGCTCAAGGCCAAATTTCATTTGTGTTTTTCATGTAAGATTTACTCAACAGCAGCTGTGGTAGAAGTGACCTGTATGAAAGGACAGGTTGCACCTGAATTGGAAGGATACCAGTATCATACCAGGGCATTGGCTAGTGCTACGCAAAATAGTTTAAACTAGTGCAAGGGATAGGGGGAGCCCAAAGAGACTGTGAGAAAATAGATAAATATGAGACTAGTACAGTAGAGAAGAGGAGCAAGTGAAAAAGTCAAGACAGGCAAGAGCAAGGCAGAGAACGAGGTAAGACTGATACATTAAACTGACAGGTAAGGCTGATGAACACAGGGCATGGTTGGGAATGTGGGTCTGGGTTATCACAGCTGTTACAGAAATGTGGCTTAGGGAGGGGCAGGACTGGCAATTTAATGTTCTGGAATATAGATGCTATAGGAATGATAGAAATGGGGGAGCAAGAGAGGAGGTGGAGTTGTATTTTTGGTTAGGCAAGATATTACAGCTGTATATAGGGAGGATATTCCTGAGAGATCATCCCATGAAGTTATGTGGGTGAAACTGAGAAATAAGAAAGGGATGATTACCTTATTGGGATTGTAATTTAGGACTCTCATTTGTTTAAGGGAAATTGAGATGCAAATTTGTAAGGACATCACAGATATCTGTAAGAATAACAGTGTTGTAATGGTAGGGAATTTTAATTTTCCAAATATAAACTGGGGTTGCCGTAGGGCTTGGATGAAAAAGAATTTATTAAGTGTGTACAAGAAAACTTTCTTATTCAGTATGTGGATGTACCAACTACAGAAAGAGCAAACCTAACCTTCTCTTGTGAAATAAGGCAAGGTAAGTGGGAGAGCACTTTGGGGCCAGTGATTATAATTCTATCAGTTTTAAAATGGTTATGGAAAAGGATAGATCTGATCTAAAAGTTAAAGTTCTAAATTGGAGTAAGGCTAATTTTGATAGTATTAGGCAGGAATTTTAAAAAGTTTATTGGGGCAGGCTTTTCACAGTTAAAGAGGTGGTTGGAGAGTAGGAAGCCATCAAAAATGAGATGATGAGAGTTCAGAGACAGTATGTTTCTGTTAGTGTGAAGGGAAGAGCTGGGAATGTTAGTGTAAGGAATGCTTGATGATTAGAAAAATTGAGGCTCTGGTCAAGAAAAAGAAGGTGGTATATTCAGGTTTGGGCAGCTGGCATCAAGTGAATCCCTCGAAGAGTATTAAGGCAGTTGGAGTATATTTAGGAGGGAAATCAGAAGTTCAGAAAGGGGACATGAGATAGCTTTGACAAATAGGATTAAGGAGAATCCAAGGAGATTTCACAAATACATTATGTGCAAAAGAGGAACTAGGGAGAGAACAGGGCCCCTTAATGATCAACAAGACTGTCTATGTGTGGAACAACAGGAGATGGGTGATATACTAAATGAGTATTTTGTGCCAGTATTTACAGTGGAGAAGGACATGGAAGCTAGAAAACTTGGGGAAATTACATACAGTCAATTCTTCTATAATGCAATGGTTCTGTTCTTGTGCAACCCCAGGTTATCAAAAATTCACGCTTTAGAAATAGCACTTAAAGTGTTGGTGCTGTAATTGCGTTACAGCTAATAAACATTTTAAACGTTGATGCTTCAGAAACAGTGTCCACAATTTGTCAATCACTTTACAGCAAATTTGCGTTGATGAAATGTGCGTTATAAAAGAACATGTAATACAGAAGAGGAGGTGCTGTATAACTTAAAATGCAAAAGGTGAATAAATTCCTGGGATCTCATCAGGTGTATCCCAGGGCTTTGTGGGAAGCTAGGGAAGAAATTTTGCTGGGCCCCTTACTGAGATATTTGTATCATTGATAGCCATGGGTGAGGTACCAGAAGACTGGTGATTGATTAATATGGTGTCATTATTTAGAAAGGCTGTAAGGAAAAGGCAGGGAACTGACCAGTGAGCCTGAAGTCAGTGGTGAGCAAGTTGTTGGAGGGGATTCTGAGGGATAGGATTTGTATGCATTTGGAAAGGCAAGTACTAACTAGGAATAGTCAAAATGGCTTTGTGCATGGAAATTTGCATCTCACTAATTTGATTGAGTTTTTTGAAGAAGTGACAAAGAAGATTGATGAAGGCAGTGTGGTAGATGTTGTTTATATGGGCTTCAGCAAAGCATTTCACAAGTTCCTCATGGGAGATTGGTTAACAAAATTAGGTCACAAAAATTCCAGGGGGAGCTAGCCAATTGGATACAAGAATTGAATTGAAGGTAGGAGACAGAGGGTGGTGATGGTGGATTGTTTTTCGGACTTGAGGCTTGTGACCAGCCGTGTGCCGCTAAGATCAGTGCTGGGTCCATTGCTTTTTGTCATTTATATAAATAATTTTGATGTGAATACAGGAGATATAGCTTGTAAGTTTGCAGATGACATCAAAATAGATGATGTAGTGGACAGTGAAGAAGATCATCTCAGAATACAATGTGTTATGAAGGTATAAATGGTACTGTATCTTTAAGAGATTCGAAGGACTTAGCAAGAACACAGAGTACTTGATAATTTACAATGTAACATTTGGGCCAGCAGCTAGCAGTACTTGGGTTGCTATGAGACAAAAAACAAATTCAAATTCGGCCAATCTGTTTAAATTATGCCCCAAGATACTAAACTCCAATCAAGTTTGAAATTATATTTTGACAATATTAAAACCAATGAAAAGATCTGATGCTTTGGGGTATAAGACCAGGAAAAAATGAACATTTGGGGAGAACTGCAAAGCCACTAACACATGCAGACTGCAAGGAGAATAGCTCTCTTAAAGATAATTTTAGTTATCAATGACCTGTGAAACATAAATCTCTAAGAAGAAGAGGAAAAGAAGACAGAGAAAGATACAAAGACAAGATTCGACAGCTGGCTGGTTTTGAAATTTTAATTTTTTAGTAAATCTTAATCGGGGGTTTTATCGGACCAGTATTGCAGGAAGGAAAGTAAAAGATGGGTTAGAGAAAGGAGTTGTAAATAGTTGTTAGTTAATGTTTTATGTGAGACTTGAAGAATAAAGTTCTTAATTTTTTTGTACTTTAAATAGTGACTTTTGGGATAGTTCTATGCCTCTCGAATTTTAACAGATCACAGCATGGGTTAAGTCATTTCTGTGTTGCAGGTTTAAATTAGCGGGGTGGCGTTTACCCCGTGTCGTAACAGTTAACTGTTTTTAACTCAATTAATCATCAAGCATTCCCTACACTAACACTCCCAGCTCTGCCCTTCGCAATAACAGAAACATACTGTCTCTGAACTCTCATTATCTCATTTTTGAAGGCCTCTCACTCTTCAACGATCTCTTTTACCTGTGGACATTATTTTAACTTTAAATTAAAGTAGACACTGAAGAAGGTTATCTCAGAGTACAATGGAAGGCAAATGCATTGATGACATTTATTTTGAGAGGTCTTAAACATAAAAGCAGGCATGTACTTCAGAGGTTCTATAAGGCTCTGGTCAGACCAAATTTGGACTATTGTGTACAGTTTTGGGTCCCACATTCAAGGAAGGATGTACTGGGCTTGGACCGTGTTCAGAGGAGGTTCACCAGAAAGAACCCATGAACGAAAAGCTTAACATATGAGGAACGTTTTAGGACTCTGGGTGTATACACGATTGAGTTTCGAAGGATTGGGGAGGGGGAATCAAATTGAAACACACAGAATACTGAATGGCCTGGACAAGGTAAATGTTGGAAAGATGTTTCCATTAGTAGGAGAGACTGGGACCCGGTCACAGCCTTAGAGTAAAGGGAAGACCTTTTAGAATGGAGATAAAGAGAAACTTCTTCAGTCAGAGCATGGTGAATCTATGGAATTCATTGCCACTGGAGACATTGGAGGCCAGGTCATTAAGTATATTTAAGACTGAGATAGATAGATTCTTGAATATCAAGGGGATCAAGGGTTACCAGGAGAAAGTGGGAGAATGGGGTTCAGAAACCTATCAGTCATGGGCTGAATGGCCTATTTTCTGCTCCTATGTCTTAGGTGTTATGGGTCATGGAGTGGCTTTACATTACTGAATTCCATAACATCAACATCCTCGGGGTTACCATTGATCAGAAAATGATTGGATGATAATATTAACCAAGAGCAGGTGTGGCTGCAGTAACTCACCTTCTGACTTGCCAACGCTTGTCCATTATCTGCAAGCACAAGCCAAATATGTGATGGAGTATTCACTATTTTCCTGGATGACTGTAGCCCCACGACCATTCAAAAGCTCAACACCATATAAGGCAAAGCAGTTCCAGTTGACCTATATTCTATTCACAACCTTAAAAGTATACACTCTATTCTACGAATGCACAGTGACAGTGGTGTATACCATATAAAAGATGCACAGTGCTGGCTTGTAGCATCCTTTTAAAAACACTTTAAAAGTGTAGTAGATTGATGGGAACATTACCATCTGTAAATTCTGCTCCAAGCCACATATCATCCTGACTTACCAAAATCCAAGATTTCCTATTTAGGACCTTTATTGTAACTACCAAACTTAAATTAACTTAGATCAAACATTAGTTAAAAGGCAACAAATACTAAATAACTAGATAACACATTTGAGATTCTTTTTCCAGCTTCTTTTGTTTGCTGCATGCAGCACTTCTGGGTAGCAATATGATTAAGTCCCAGCTTCCTGCAAGCTCAATTCAACATTATCAGATTGATTCTGATGACTTTGAAAAATCAGTTCTCTCCTTTGGAGTATTCCAGTACTGATCTTCACTAGCAAGACCCACCTTGATGAGTCCCTGTTCCTAATTTTTTTCGTCTTCCATTTCTTCATAAATGTGGATGTCACTAACTAAGCCAGTGTTTATTACCCATCCCTAATCGTCCAGAAATTGATGATGAGCCGCCTTCTTAAACTGTTGCAGTCCTTCTGGTGCTTAGGGTGTAGGGACATGTAGTATCATAGACATTACTATACATAGTACTGTAAGATATGTGTGTGGCTTTTAGAGACTTACAGGTGATGTTTCCATGCACCGCTGCCCTTGTCTTTCTAGGTGGTAGAGGTCACTGGTTGAGACAATGTTATTGAAGGAGTCTTAGATTAGGTTAGATTACTTTACAGTGTGGAAACAGGCCCTTCGGCCCAACAAGTCCACACCAACCCGCCAAAGTGCAAACCACCCAGACCCATTCCCCTACATTTACCCCTTCACCTAACACTACGGGCAATTTAGCATGGCCAATTCACCTAGCCTGCACATTTTTGGACTGTGGGAGGAAACCGGAGCACCCAGAGGAAACCCACACAGACAAGGGGAGAATGTGCAAACTCCACACAGTCAGTTACCTGAGGCGGGAATTGAACCCGGGTCTCTGGCACTGTGAGGCAGCAGAGCTAACCACTGTGCCATCGTGGTGAGTTACTGCAGTGCATGTTGCAGATAGTACACATTGTTGGCATAGGGAGTGAACTTTGAAGGTGGTGGGTAGAGTGCCAATCAAGAGGGCTGCTTTTTCCTGTGTGGTGTCCAGCTTTTTGAATGCTGTAGGGGCTGCACTCAACAAATCAAGTGGAGAGTATCACTCATGCCTTGTAAGTGGTGGATAGGCAACTTCCACAAATCCCAATAGTCCTGTTCCTTTTCTTTGAGGAGAAAGTGAGGTCTGCAGATGCTGGAGATCAGAGCTGAAAATGTGTTGCTGGAAAAGCGCAGCAGGTCAGGCAGCATCCAGGGAACAGGAGAATCGACGTTTCGGGCATAAGCCCTTCTTCAGGAATGAGGAAAGTTTGTTCAGCAGGCTAAGATAAAAGGTAGGGAGGCAGGACTTGGGGGAGGGGCGTCGGAAATGTGATAGGTGGAAAGAGGTCAAGGTGAGGGTGATAGGTCAGACTGCGGTGGGGGCGGAGAGGTCGGGAAGAAGATTGCAGGTTAGGAAGGCGGTGCTGAATTCGATGGATTTGACTGAGACAAGGTAGGGGGAGGGGAAATGAGGGAACTGGTGAAATCCGAGTTCATCCCTTATGGTTGGAGGGTTCCTAGGCGGAAGATGAGGCCTAGGGTGGTTGGGTTGGTTGGTCCGGGTGTCCCAGAAGTGTTCTCTGAAACGCTCCGCAAGAGACAGGCCGGCTACTTGCGGAGCGTTTCAGAGAACACCTCTGGGACACCCGGACCAACCAACCCAACCAACCAACATTTCAATTCCCCCTCCCACTCCACCAAGGATATGCAGGTCTTTGAACTCCTCCATCG
>NC_057737.1:37749076-37763452 GCF_004010195.1 Chiloscyllium plagiosum
TGCCCGAAACGTCGATTCTCCTGTTCCCTGGATGCTGCCTGACCTGCTGTGCTTTTCCAGCAACACATTTTCAGCTCTGTTCCTTTTCTTCCCAAGCATTCTACTTAGTTGTTAACAAAACAAAAAAGATCAAATTGCTGCACACCCACACCAACCAACCCCACTGCCTCGTGGTCGAACACTTCAACTCCCCCTCCCACTCTGCCAAGGTCATGCAGATCCTGGACCTCCTCCATCGCCACTCCCTAACTACCCGATACCTGGAGGAAGAATTCCTCATCTTCTACATTGGGACCCTCCACCCCATGGCATCAATGTGGATTTCATCAGTTTCCTCATTTCCCCTCCTCCCACCTTATCCAATCTTCCAACGCAGCACCCCCCTTATGACCTGTCCTACCTGTCCATCTTCCTTTCCACCTATCCGCTCAATCCTCCCCTCTGACCTATGACCATTACCTCCACTTTCATTTACCTATCACATTCTCAGCTACCTTCCCCCAGCCCCACCCCCCTCAGCTCACAGCCTCATTCCTGATGAACGGCTTTTGCCCAAAATGTTGACTCGCCTGCTCCTTGGATGCTGCCTGACCTGCTGTGCCTTTCCAGCATCACACCACACTCTTGATTCTAATCTCCAGCATCTGCAGTCCTCCCCTTCACCTGCTGTTCTTAGCAGTTGATATTGCTTTGCTATGCAAATGTAATTCCTTTCTCTCTTCCTTGGTATCCAAAAACAAAAATCTCTCTGTGTCATAATGTGAGAGCTTTGACTTGATTTTCCATAAGATTCTGTTTGGGTTGCTTCCCCCATTATAACCTGATCACACTGGTTTGTCTCTGGGCAGAAAATTAGAATACTTACCATCTTCTTATTCAGCAAATGTTGCTTCACCTTAAATTAAAATGACACTTCAAAACCTAACTGTCTTGTAAAGTCCCACTTTTGTTACTTTAACAATACCTTAAATGATCTAACTATGTTGAGAATATAAGAGCCAAGTGATTGTGAAAAGAAAGCATATTCTCAAATCTTTGAATGTCATGGGACAAATTCATAAGGTAGTTAAGAAAGCATATGGAATACTTGGCTCTGTAAACCGATGCATGCAACTTGAGTACTCCTGTTAAGTCTACAAATCTCTGGTTAGGCATCAAGAAGAATAGGTATGGTAACATTTTAGAATGGCTTGAAGATGATACAAAAAAATCTTTATCAGAATGATCAAAGGAATGAGGGGCTCAAGTTATGTAGTGAGATTGGAGAAGCTATGATCGTACTCCTGAGAGCAAAATTGTGAGGTTATCTGTGGGTTTGCAGTAGAGAGAGGTGCTGAGGCACACAAACATACTCACGCACTCACATGCACACACTCACTGTCTCTCTGCTGTGTGTGCACAGACATATAAGTTAATGGGGTGAATTTGTACTTGCTGAATTATATTTGCAGATACATTCTATTTTGCTCAAACAAATGCAGAATCTGCAAGCAGTCAATCCATATATTTGTAAATTCCACTTTGGAAATGGAACCAGTCAGACTCACACCTTTAAGACATTGTCTGAGCTGAGATGTCATCTTTTGTTATAAAACCGTAAATTATCCTGAGAATGTAACTTAAAAGAAATTCTGGGATTTACATATTAAAGAACCAAAACCAGCAAATCCATTCTAAAAGATGAAAGACTTCACAATCTGGGTTTGTTCAATGTATTATTGTATCACTGTAATCTTTTGCTATATATTCTGTCTTACGGCCCTGCTTCACAACCACCTGATGAAGAAGCAGCACTTGAAAGCTAGTGCTTCTAAATAAACCTGTTGGGACTATAACATGGTATTGTGTGATTTATAACTTTATCCACCCCAGTTGCCTCTCTTCCAAAAAATTTATGAAGGTCTTGAAGGTAATATGTAGAGGGAAATGGTTTCCTCTGGTAAATGAATAAGTACCTTGAGGTCTTGGTCTAAAAATACGTGGTAGAACAACTAAAGAGGTTACAATGTGAAACGGCTTCATTTAGCGGTTCTTAGTATCAGAAAGGTGGGTTTACTTTATAAAAGACAATTACACATCTATTTGAGCACTACTTCGAAGCACTATGAGGAAAAAGCTGGCTCTTTCAAAAACTGACCAAACGACTACTCCTGTGCCGTATGTTGGTTAATTCCAGTTTAGCAATTGATACTCTGTGACACAATCTTAAATAAACTTTAGCAGCACTTGCAGTCTCGATTTGAGTCGTAAAGGGGTGACAAAATTGCATTTGTTTTCTTAACAGAATACAGTTATGCTATATGTCATTGCTGAACAGCGCCTGAGTTTTGGGTTTTATTTATCCCCATAAAAATTAAAGTATTTCTGGAGGAATTTGACCATCACGGCTGTTAAAACTTCGAACTCACTCACTACATGTGACAGTGTTGGCGGCTTCAAGAAGACGCAAAGCGCTGCTACAGCCCATGTGATCGGGGAGAGGAAGGAGTTTCATTCATTTGTTCTGTTCGCAGCGGCGGATGTTGTGTGGGATAGTGTGCGAGTCATAGGTATCGGACTAACAGCTGAGAAGTTCCAATGAATCGATGCCGCTGTCATTAGCATGGAATTCTATCTACGCTTACAAAATACCTTTAGCGGACGCTTTTGAATTTTGGGGTTGTCTCTCTAACGAACGTCTTCCTCTGGACAGAAACTCGGAGCTCCGAGTGGAAAGTTCCCTGCGACTGGGGGCGTAAAGTAATTCATAGCCTGATATTATTTTTCGGGCGTGAGTAAAAGAGGAAGGCTCCGCTGGTAGCAGCTTTAAGAGCTGCCGCCCATACTCCGCCGGAGTCTGGTGAAGCCACGCTCGGACGGCTATCCTGTCTTCCCCCAAGTCCCCCTCCCTCGTGCTGCACCGTGCAAGCGCCGGCGATGCATATGGAGCTTGGGGTTTGAACAGGAGTCTCGCGCTCGTGCGCCGCCCCGAGCAACCGTTGGGCTGCGGCGACTGTCTCGCGCCGCTTTGAGCTCGGGAGCCGTTGATTGTCCGCGTGGCTGCTGCGGGCGCCACCTGGGGAAAGCGGCTCGTGCCGAACAACTGGGATTAATCCAAGAGACCGGGTCACCGCGGCAAGTTTGTGTATGTGTGGGGGAAGAAAACAAAAAGTGGAAAAAAGGCACAAACAAAAGGACCGCCAACTTCTAACACGCGTGGCTTCGCAAAGCAGAAGGGAAAATGTAACTGCTCTCCATGGTAGACGATCGCAGAAGAGATGTTTTTAAATAAAGTCAACATGTGTATTGCACGCTACTGTGGTACCGTAGCGCTCGTTCTCTTAGCCGTCGCAAACGGTGAGTGAAAAGTGTAAATGCATTTATTTTAAGGGACAAATAATTTGGATTTTGTTTTCTACCGAAATCATTCTCTCCCTTCCCTCACCCATCCCTACCCCCGGTTGGTAAGCGTTTCAGCCGGCGATGGCAGGTGGCTGTGGTCTTTCACTCGCTTAGAGCGTTGCCAGCTCAGCCTCCAAAACCTACGCTTGTTGAGTGGACAGCGTCGTGTCTTTAAGATAATTCATTTTCTTTTGTTTAGTTTTTGTGTGTTGACTTCCATTTGAAAGTGGATTTTATGTTTTCCGTTGTCTGTTGTGATCTATCCGGGCCTCGGTAAACAGTTTGCCTGTCCCTTGATCATGGTAGTTTGTCAGAATCCTGCAGGATTTATTACTCTAGACTGGTTGATGTAATATTTAATGAGCCTTCACAGTAATAAAACATGTTGACTCCTTTATTTGTTTTGTTTTGAGTAGTTTTCAGTTTAGCAATGACATTAAACCGCCATTTCATTCGTTCTTGTTCTCCATTCGTTTTTCTCACATCGTTTTCTATCTACACGATGATAAAAATTAACGCGCTTGTACTTTTCATACACCACGATCACTATTTATTTCACTTTCAAGCGTACAAAATAAATCCATCCTTTTGATTATGATGCACTGATTTTGTTGCTGATTTGAGGTATTAATGGGTCGCAGTTATCCTCTTGGATGACGGAAATTCGTAGTCTTTGGATGATTAGATTTTGTTTGTTTTGCTTTAACTCTAACATGTTCGGACTCGCATTCATATGGATGACACATCCTCGCTGTACTGACAGCAACATTTTTCATTTTTACTAATGGCCTTCCTACTTTCTCATCATTTTGTACATTTTACTTCTTTTTGAACATGTTAATGCAGTTTCTTTCATCTGGACGTTTCTGCAAGATGTTATAATTTTGTCTTTGACCTAGTTCACTAGACTTGGACTTTGTTTATTCTAAAATGTATATGAATTCGATTCATTGAAACTCTCTTCATAAAGTTTTTTTAAAGTGTTTTTTGAGACATTTTTAGTCGATATAATATGAATCTTTAAATGTCTTTAATGCTCGCAAAAACTGCGTGCCAACAGAAATGCAAACTGGTTACATTTTGCAAATATACCCTGGAGCGATCATTGGCTTTTCTTCCTTTTCTGAGACTATCAAGTAACCGTAAATACGTTTTTATGGAGATTAGGCAATGAGGTGCCCGAAAATGCAATCCTTTTATTTTGGATTATCCTCTTGTTTTGTATTGACTGAATACCACACAAGTTGAGTTTCGCCGTCGGGCGGCTGCTGGTGAAAGTGTGTTGGAGATCGATGTATAAGGATTATGTAAATGACACTGCTAGAAAAGAAACAGTTCATTCCTGCACCAGGCGAGGCGTTGCAGGCAATCTGATGGAAACTGCACCAGGGACCAACTCGTCAAAGGGAGTGTTCTCACATTATATGGGCACCTGGCAAATGTTGCTCTTGCACCAAGAATACGCAGATGTAATTCGCTTTTATTTAGCGGTTTTGTTTTGATCAGGATTTGGTTTCCAAATGAATCATTTTTGGGGCAGTGAATACATTTTACATTTGAAGAATCGTATTGGAAATACTTGTGCAACATGTAAACAACGAATGTTAAATAATCTGCGTGCCCTGTGTAATTCGCGTACATTTATGTGGCATATTTATTCGTAGTGGTTAATTGACATCAGTATGTGCTGAATGTGTTTTAAAAATCAGAATAAATGCAAGAGAGTTAACCACCCCGAATGTAATGAATAGTACCAAACGCTGTCCGTGACTAAGATTATGTCCATAGTGAGTTATTTGTGCAGGCTTCGAAGCCAGGAAAAAAGGTTTTGGGACACTTTTTCTTTTAAAGTGGCTAACGATTCAGAATGGTTAATATTTCAACACGGTTAGAAATTGTCAGTCTTCACCTTAGCTAATGATGCTTGCATTATTTATTGCCTAAATCGTATCGCAGATTCCGGGGAAGGGAAAATGTGTAATTAGTGGATTCAAACTTGCGACATCAGTTGCACCACCATGCAGTTCGCGAAAACACAAATTCACCACTGAAGTCTGTTGAACGACCTGAAGTTTGCATAGAGTTTTGTAGAGTCTAGCCTGTGTCCTTTTTTTTAGCCTAATGATTACACTTTTTTTATTGTTGCATTAATACAATCTTAGCAGGACATATACACTTAATGGTAAGGTCCTAGGAAGTGTTGCTGAAACAAAAGACCTTGGAGTGCAAGTTTATAGCTCCCTTAAAAGTAGAGTCAAAGGTAGATGGGATAGTGAAGAAGGCTTTCTCTATTGGTAAGAGTATTGAATACAGGAGTTGGGAGGTCATGTTGCGGCAATACAGGACATTGGTCAGGCCACTTTTGGAATACTGCATGCAATTCTGGTCTCCTTTCTATTAGAAGGATGTTATGAAACTTGAAAGGGCTCAGAAAAGATTTACAAGGATGTTACCAAGGTTAGAGGATTTGAGCCATAGGGAGAGGTTGAGTAGTCTGGAGCTGTTTTTCATGGAGCATTGGAGGCTGAGGGGTGACCTTATAGAGGTTTATAGAATCATGAGGGGCATGGATAGGGTAAATAGACAAGGTCTTTTTTCCTGGGGTGGTGGAGTCCAGAACTAGAGGGCTTGGGTTTAGGGTAAGAGGGGAAAGATTTAAAAGGGACCTGAGGGGCAGCTTTTTCATGCAAAGGTAAGTGCATGTACGCAATGAGCTGTCAGAGAAAATGGTGAAGGATGGTACAAGTACAACATTTTAAAAGGCATCTGGTTGGTGTTATGGACCAGGTTCAATCCCTCAAAATGTTTTTAAGCAGGTAGGCTAGACTGTAACTTTTTGTTGTTTGCTTTAGGTAAGTGTATAGTGGATATTCCCAGAGTGAATTTGCTGATCCGACTGTTTTAAGCAAACAGAATTTATTTACAAAATTACGGAATGAAACAAAGAACAAAAAATAAAAATACCGGATAAATGATCCTATACAAAAACCCAACAGACTTTCCCGGCTTAGTGATGCTGTTCTGAAAATATTGCAACAATTCCCATAAACAAATCCCTGAGCACAAAGAGAAAAAAATGACACAAAAAGCTTACAGGTCACAAAGTCAGAAGGGCAGGGGAGGTAAAGAGCTTCTAGTTTCAACTGTGACTCTGACTCAACTAACCTCCGAACTGAACTGACTCAGAAACTCTAATCTGAACAAAGGCTAGCTACACAGCTAGCTAGCCACTCCCCTTTGATTATACTTTTTTTAAGACATGAAAGGCTTAGGCTGGAGGCATTATCCGTTAGAAGTAACAAAAAGTGCCCCAATAAACCTTTCAAACCCAGCCTAGTTGGAGCCTGACCAATTACCCCCTCTCTGGAAAAGAACTCAAGGGTATAGTAACCTTGTAAAAAGACCAACATTGTGACAATGGGTACATGAATATGAAGGGTTTAGAGAAATATGGGCCAAGTGCTGGCAAATGGGACTAGATTAATTTAGGATATCTGGCATGGACGAAAGGTTCTGTTCCTGTGCTGTAAATTGGCAGACGCTGCTCTACATTGACATGACTCTATGACCTGATTTTAAACTTCACTCATTCAATTACAGTTTTCAGTTCTTGAGTTGTTTTTCTGCCTTTCAATCTGTTCTACGGAATGTAATTGCTTTCCCAGGATCCTTTTTTTCCCTTCAGTTCCAGCTTACACTTCTAATCAACTTTGTGCATTTCTTTTTTAATTTGCAAGGACTACTTAAGTGATTTTACATTAAATTTGACATGGATTGTGTGCAATTCAGTCCAAGTTCTATATTTCCCATTAGTTATCAATAACGAGTGTTGCACATGACCATTCATGAGATAATGCATATGGTGATTTAAAATTTTAAGGTTTTCAGCTTTATTTTGAAAAAAGTACTAAACTGTTTTAGATACCCATTTCATTTCTTGAAAAATGATATACTAAAGAATGTTTTCCTCCTTATTTATGTAACCACTTGTAAAATTAGTCAGTAGTGGATACTTTGAGAAAGTAGCACATTTCCAATCCCCTAAACAAGTGAAAACTTTTGACATAGAGTTTAAATTGTATGAAAAAGTGTTGGTACGTACATTTTTTGTAGTTAGAGAAAAGCAAACATACACAATTAACTATTTACTTAATGAGTTTATAAAATGTCATAATTACACAGGAATCCTTGCCCTGGGGTACTTCTGGAACAGTTCACTTTTGTAATGGAATCACTGGTTTAAAAACATTACCACTGGCTTCTTTTTCACTCTGGTAGACAGACTTCCAAACTGGCCGTCAGTGATTATCTATACAAAATTGATACCTTTCTTTGTCAATCACCTTTTGAAAGTAAGTAGGCATGTTCTCAAATACTAAGTTTATGCCTAGACTGGTTAAGGATTCATGACTCCCTCACACGTAGCAAAATTAAATTCAGCCAGTGCCTGTGAGGAAAATCAATTTGTAACATCTCCAGGGTTCAGCAGGAATATTATTATACTGTGGCATTAAGCAGCCCTAGCAAAACTAGAGTCAATGGGAATTGGGGTGAGGAGAATGGAGGGGGAAGATTATCTGTTGGTTGGAGTGTAACCTGACGAATAGGATGATTATGGTTATTGGACGTCTTAGCTCCAGGAGTTCCTCAGGGTAATATCCAAGGGCCAATCATTTTCAGCTTCTTCATCAATGAACATCCCTCCATCCTTTGGTTAGATGTGGATGTGCAATTGTCAGTGAAGAATGTTCACAATTTGTGACACCTCAGATATTGAAAGAAGTCAATGTCCAAACACGGCAAGACCTGGAGAATATCCATACTTGGGCTGAAAAGTGGCAAGTAGCATTCATGCCATACAAATGCCAGAAAATTGCCATCTCCATTGAGAGGCATTCTAATCACCACCCCATAACATTCAATGGTGTTACCATCTTTAAATCCCCCACTATGAACAGCCTGGGGTTACTGAGCAGAAACTCAACTGGACTTGGCATTTAATACTGTCCCTACAACGTAGGTAAGAAGAGGCTGGGAATGCTGCTGCAAGTAATTTACCTCCCAACTCCACTAGAACCTGTTCACTGTCTACAAGGCACAAGTCAGTGTGATGGCATACCCCCCCTTGCCTGGATGAGTGCAACACAATCCTGTGGTGGAAAAAAACTGCTTGATTGGCACTGCATCCACAAAATTTCAGTCACTCCACAACTACTACTCAGTGGCAGTGTGTGTTATCAACAAGATGCACTTCAAAATTTGCTGAAGATCCTCCGAAAGCATCTCCAACCTATGAGCAATTTTATCTGGAAAGCCAAGGGCAGCAGATCCACAGGAACATCACATTTGGAAGTTTGGAAATATATCATCGTTCTTTCACTGCTGCTAGGTCAAGATTCTGGAATTTTGTCTTTATCAAATTTGTGGGTCTCCCTAAAGTACATGGACTGCAGCAGTTCAAGAAAATAGCTCACCACCTTCTCAAGGGCAACGAGGGACAGGTAATAAATGGTGGCCCAGCAGGGATGTCTATGTCCAGTGAGTGAGTTTTTTTAAAAACAAAACAATTCAGAACTGACCACTATTGCAAAAAAATGTTAAATTTACTCACCATTTTTATCCAAGTCATAATTGGATACACATTTGTCACTTTGCAGAAAATCTATTGTGACTAATATATCCCACAATAAGGTGTTCTATTGAACTGATTAAATGTGTTTTTGACAGAGGTGGACACATCTATAATTGGAATTTCATAATATGAATGTTTCTCATTGATTATGCACCTGAATAACCTGAAAAACAACAGGTTTTTTCCTCCTTCCAGTCTTAAGTTCCTTGAACAATTTTATTTGCACAATTTCCTGACCAAGAATCATAGAATTCTTACAGTGCATAAACAGGTCCTTCGACCCAACAAGTCCATACGAACCCTCTGAAGAGTTACCCACCCAAACCCATTCCTCTACATTTACTCCTGACTAATGCATCTAACCTACACATCCCTGAACACTATGGGCAATTTAGCATGATCAATTCACCTAACATGCACATCTTTGGATTGTGGGAGGAAACCGGATCATCTGGAGGAAACCCACGCAGACACTGGGAGAATGTGCAAACTCTACCTGAGGCTGGAGTCGAACCCGGGTTCATGGTGCTGTGAAGCAGCAGTGCTAACCACTGAGCTACCATTGCCATCTTTGTTGTTTCACGAGATATAGATTATGGAGGAGAATGTAGGTGGCCTGATAAGTAAGTTTGTGGATGACACAATGATTGTGGGAGCTGTGAATGGTGAAGATGATTGCCAGAGGATAAAATGGGATGTATCGATATACTCAAGTTATAGACAAATTTGTTTGACTACTCTTTAATGTTAAATTCATGGGGTTGACTATGACACGGATAGTACTTTTGAGGGGCTGAAATTCATGCCCATCAAAATTCATACCAAATCATTAGCAGAAGCCCAATTGATCTCTAAATAAATAAAGAAAAATAAACAATGAATTATGGTAATTCTGAAAACCCGGCGCAAGACAACCAGCAGACTGGAAAGCTGACGGCCGGCACACTGACTTATAAACATTAATCTGTTCAGTGAAGAACTAGGGTCGACCTTTACACGAGACATATGGAAAATTCCAGATTATTTTTAGCCAAAAATTAGAGTGTCACCTTTTACATGATATCAACTATTACTCGAGTATATTTAGTAGATCGTCTGGAGACTTGAATGGAGGAATAGCAGATGACGTTTAATCTGGACAGATGTGCGAAGATGCATGTTAGAAGACTTATGCAGGAGGAAAATGTGCTTTAAATGACAATCCTTAATAGGATCAACATAGAGGGATCTAGGCATGCAGATCCAGAGTTTCCCGAAAGTGACAAAACAAGTGGATAAGGCAATCGAGAAGGCATGCTTGATGCCTTCAGTCAGGGCATAGTATAAAAATTGGCAAATAATATTGCAGCTGTATAGACTTAAACTGAAGTTAGGCCGCATTTGGAATATTGTGTACAGTTCTAGTTACCATAATACCAGAAGGATGTAGAGGCTTTGGAGAGAGAGGACAAAAATGGTTTATCAGGACGTAGCCTACTTTGGAGAGAGTGGACAAACTTGGTTTGTTTTCACTTGAACATCAAAGGATGAGAAGTGACTTGATTTAGAAGTTTACAAAATGGATAGGCATGGATTGAATGGATACTTAGATTCTCTTTCTTTTCACAGGGTAAAAAGGTGAATTACAAGTTTTTAAAGGAGATGTGAGAGGCAAGTTTTTTTTTATATACAGAGGGTGGTAAATGCCTGAATGCACTACTAGTGTAAATGTGGAGGCAGATATAATAGCAAACATTTAAGAGGCACCTTGGCAGATGAGTCAGCAGTGAATACAGGGATATGGACAGCATAGAGACAAAAAGGTTTTAATTTAGAAAGGCATCATGTGTCAGTGTAATCTCGGTGAGCCGAAGAGGCTGTGTTTTTATATTGTACTGCACTTTATTCAAATTTTTTATCCTCTTTTCTGAATTCTAAAATGCTCCCGATCATCAGACTTGCTGATGTTTCTGGCAATTTTATGTTTCCTCTTTCGATTTGATGCTAACCCTGATTTTTTTTTAAGCTATCGTTTGATAGCTTTTTTCTGTTTAATTTTTCTCCCAGATAGTAATGAATAATTGTTATAATTCATGTACATGCTCTTGCTTATCCAGTGTGAGCCTTTCTTCGCCCTTCAGATCCTCATAGTTCTCTGTATTTAGATTTACAATCCTAGTTTGGAATTTGTTGAGTATAACCCTCTTCAATTTAATGAAGAATTCTACCATACTGTGGTTGCTGTTTTCCAAGCAACCTCGTACAAGAAGATTGTTATTGAATGGTCTTTCATTACACTGTACCCAGTCTAAAAATCCATCACGTGCACAAACCAGGAAATCCTCATCCATTATACTGTTGCTAGTTTGGTTTGTTCAATCAATATATATATATGTTGTAACATATATTACATATTGCATGCATGTCTGATTTCTTGCTTAATGCCTTCCCTTACATCTCCGTTACTCTTTAGGGGTCTATAGATCAGATTCGCTGTCTCTTCGTTTTTCTTATCTCCATGCAGATTCCACATTATGATTTTCCTCACTATTGCATTGATTTAATCCTTTACAAACAATGCTCTCAATCCCATTTGTTTTTCCCTTTTATTGTCTGACCTTCCTAAGTAATGAATATGCTCAGATGTTCAGATCCCAATTTTGGACACCCTTCAGGTATGTCTGTGCAATCACAACTATATAATTATGTCATCACTGTTTTAATCTATTTGCATCGCTAATTAACTTTTTCAGTTAAATTTCTCCGATCTGTTCGGGTCTCAATTATTCATTATTAATGGGCGTCATGGTGGTTCAGTGGTTAGCACTGTTGCCTCTCAGTGCAAAGGACTTGGGTTTGATTCCATCCTCGGGCGACTGACTGTGTGGAGTTCGCACATTCTCCCATGTCTGCATGGATTTCCCCCCCACCACAGTCCAAAATGTGCAGGTTAAATAGATTGGCCATGCTAAATTGCCCATAGTGTTCAGGGATTGCAGGCTAGCTGGGTTAGCCATGGGAACTGGAAGGTTACAGGGGTAGGTTGGGAGATGGGAGGGGTGGGTCTGATTGGGACGCTCTTCGCAGGGTCATTGTGGACTCAATGGACCGATTTGGCCTGTTTCCCACTGTAGGAATTTTGTGAATTTGAATAATGGAATTGAAAATCATTTGCTGATGACAGTGTTAAGTGGCATTGGAGACAAAGATATACTGATGGACTAGGTGAATGACAAAACTATGGCAAATGGAATTCGATGTATGCAAGTATGAGGTTGTCCATTTTAGACTGAAAAAGGATATATCCAGCTACTTCCCTGATGGCATAATGTTCAAGTTCATAATCTTTTAATATACCAAAAACAAGTGCAGAAAATAATGAAAACAGAATGCTGACCTTTCTATCGAGAGGACTAGAATATAAGGATGCAGCAGGCACGCTGAAGTTGTGCACAATCCTGGTTAGACCTACCTGGAATACTGAGCAGATCTGCCAAACCTTAGAAAGGGTATATTAGCCTTGGAATAAGTACAACACAGGTTTACAATAATAATGCCTGGACTTTAGTGGTTAACTTATGAAGTGGGTTTATACAAAACTAGGCATGTTTTCTCTCAAATTTAGAAGGTTAAGGGGTCATCTTGTTGAAGTTGTCAAGTTATTAAATGGAAAATACTGAGTAGATAAAGATAAACTATTTGCACCAGTTCAGGATTCTAGAAATAGGGGGAATAGGGTGAAAATTAAAGCTGAAACTTTATTGCTGGAACAGCACAGCAGGTCAGGCAGCATCTAGGGAACAGAAGAATCGACGTTTCGGGCACATGCCCTTCTTCAGAAAGCCAGACTGCTCAGAAGAAATGTTAGGAAGTACTTCTTTCCCACAAAGGGTGGTAGTTGTTTCAAGCTCTTTTGCCCAAATGGGAAAAAGGGAAGCTAAATAAAAACTGAAAGAACTGTGGATATCATAAATCAGAGACAAAAATAGAAATTGCTCAAAAAGCTCAGCAGGTCTGGCAGTATCTGTGGAGAGAAATCAGAGTTAACATTTTGGGTTGTTACTTTCTCAGGTATATGGAGTTAGACCACAGCTTAGCCATGATCATCATCATGGGGGAACCAGCTTGAGGGGTTGAATGGCCTAGTCCTGTTCCTATTTTTCTAAAATCCAAATAATTTATTTAAAAAAACTATATATTTTTACCAATTTCCAGAAATGTATAGACAATTCCTAATTGCAGTTTCTTACCGACCGATGAACTTGTGGCTTTCCTGGGATGTCACACTCTTGTTTTTCACGCTCTTTTTGAAGACTGCCAGCTGTTCCTTTGCATGTTCTGCATCTTTGACTTCTAGGATAAGTAATGTAGGTCTCAAGCCTCAGACACAATCTAAATCTTCCTGCTGTCTGCAAACTCCTGCTGTGTCTTTGACTCTGATAAGTGATGTAAGCCTCGAGCCTCAACCCTTGGCCGAAATTTATATCCTTCCAGATTGCACTAATTGCTTACAGGTCCAACTTCATCTTGGGCTGATCAGGTAAGTGATGTAGGTATTGGCCATAATTTACAGTTTTGCATCTGACACTGCTTTGTCACAGGTCCTGTTGAGTCCTCGAGTAAGTGGTGTCTCTGACACAGGTAACCATCTGTAGTACATTACTTCAGCCAATGAACTCAACAAATTTTCTGTCTTTCTTGTTTTGTCCAATAAGAACTGCCTGCACGATGTTCTTTCTGAACTGCCTCACTGTGATGCTGACTGCAGGACACCATTACCGGACAAAATTTGCAGCATTGTGAACTATTAGGTGGATAGTGTTGATTTTCAAAAGGGCATAAACAGATTGATGGATTGAAGATAAAGTTTCCCGCCACAGGGACGGGGGAGAAAAAGGAGGGGATGTAGCATTGCTATCAGAGAGTGCATCACAGCCATAGAAACGAAGGTTGTCGAGGAAGGTTTGTCTACTGAGTCAGTATGAGTGGAAGTTAGGAATAGGAAGGGAGCATTCACCTCATTGGGCGTCTTCTACAGACCTCCTAACAGCAGTAGGGAGATTGAAGAACTCATAGGCTGGCAGATTTTGGAAAAGTGCAGACATAGCAGGGTTGTCAGAGAAAAGCTTCAACTTTCCCAATATTGATTGGAACCTCCTTCGTGCAGATGGTTTGTATGGAGAACTTTGAGGAGAAAGTGAGGTCTGCAGATGCTGGAGATCAGAGCTGAAAATGTGTTGCTGGAAAAGCGCAGCAGGTCAGGCAGCATCCAGGGAACAGGAGAATCGACGTTTCGGGCATAAGCCCTTCTTCAGGAATGAGGAAAGTTTGTCCAGCAGGCTAAGATAAAAGGTAGGGAGGAGGGACTTGGGGGAGGGGAGTCG
>NC_057737.1:37765534-37766665 GCF_004010195.1 Chiloscyllium plagiosum
TGGAAATGACAAAAAGTAGAGGGCCCAGCACCGATCCTTGTGGCACTCCACTGGTCACAGGCCTCCAGTCTGAAAAACAACCCTTCACCACCACCCTCTGTCTTCTACCTTTGAGCCAGTTCTGTATCCAAATGGCTAGTTCTCCTTGTATTCCATGAGATCTAAGCTTGTTAATTAGTCTCCCATGGGGCAACTTGTCGAACGCCTTACTGAAGTCCATATAGATCACATCTGCTGCTCTGCCGTCATCAATCTTCTTTGTTACTTCTTCAAAAAACTCAATTAAGTTTGTGAGACATGATCTCCCACGCACAAAGCCATATTGACTATCCTGAATCAGTCCTTGCCTTTCCAAATACATGTATATCCTGTCCCTCAGGATTCCCTCCAACAACTTGCCCACTACCGAGGTCAGGCTTGTCTTTACCGCCCTTCTTAAACAGTGGCACCACGTTTGCCAACCTCCAGTCTTCCGGCTCCTCACCTGTGACTATCGATGATGCAAATATCTCAGCAAGAGGCCCAGCAATCACTTCTCTAGCTTCCCACAGAGTTCTCGGGTACACCTGATCAGGTCCTGGGGGTTTCAAGCACTTCCTCCTCTGTAATCTGGACATTTTGAAAGATGTCACCATCTATTTTCCTCCAGTCTATATCTTCTCTATCCTTTTCCACAGTAAATACTGATGCAAAATATTCATTTAGTATCTCCCCCATTTTTTGTGCCTCCACACAATGGCCGCCTTGCTGATCTTTGAGAAGCCCTATTCTCTCCCTAGTTACCCTTTTGTCCTTAATATATTTGTAAAAACCCTTTGGATTCTCCTTAATTTTATTTGCCAAAGCTATCTCATGCCTCCGTTTTGCCCTCCTGATTTCCCTCTTAAATATACTCCAACTGCCTTTATACTCTTCTAAGGATTCACTCGATCTATCCTGTCTATACCTGACATATGTTTCCTTCTTTTTCTTAACCAAACCCTCAATTTCTTTAGTCATCCAGCATTACCTATACCCCCCCCACCTTACTGGTTTAAATCCTCCCAAGCAGTTATAGCAAATTTCCCTGCCAGTATATTAGTCCCCTTCCATTTTAGGTGGAATCCGTCCTTCTTGTACAGGTCACTTCTA
>NC_057737.1:37767165-37804072 GCF_004010195.1 Chiloscyllium plagiosum
ACTGTGTCTCGTTCTCCTCTCTCTCTCCTTTTGCTAAGAGCATGAAGATACAATTAAAAAAAATACAATTGTAAGTGATATGCAGGAGCAGTGGAACCTGTGTGTTTGTCATTGAAACTGACATTACAGTTGATAGGCAGTTAATGAAGCAGGGAGAGAGAGTTAATGAAGCATATGGTATGTTCTGTTTTATTAATAGCCATATTGATTACAAGATACGATGGGCTGAATGGCCTCCTTCTGCACTGTATCAATTCAGTGATATGAAATCTGTATTTGTTGTGATATTATCACATTATTAATGTTTCATACATTAATCAGTGCATTTACAACATGGCAAGTCAAGCAGTATAACACAAGAATGTAATCAAATTGCATTCGATTCTTATTAGAGCCATAGAACAAAGCGGAAAATGTGTAAGCTTGAATTTATTTGTAAAAATAAACAATCATATGAAGAATAATTGCTGAGTTTTCTGTTCTATCATTTATTTTCTTTTGTATTTTGAGGTGACTATCACAGTTTCATATTCTCTTCACTTTTCTTATCGCTGTTTTTTTAGGTGCAAATGGGATATGGAGGCAACAACTACTTTTATTTGCTTAATTTATCTATGCCAAACTGGCGTTTTCTAACAATCCTTGCCAGGCGTTTTTGCATGATACCAGTAGCACCAGTTTATTGTTGGGAATAATTTTATAATATCTGTAAAATGTTTAATATAATTCAACCGATGTATTGTGGACACCGTTTCTAAATTGCGAACTTTTAAAATGTGTGTTGGTTGTAATGCGATTACATTGCCAACATGTTAAATGTTGTTTCTCAAGCGCGATTTTTCTATAAGAATGCAACCATCGCATTATGTAGATCATACCCACTGGCTCTCCTTTGAGGAGGTAACAAGCAAGTTAGACACAGAATTGTAATAGATTGTCAGGCATGACTCCCCTTTGACTAAGCTGTGCTGACTCACCTATTTCATCATGCACTTCCAAGTACTTCTCAATTTCATTCTTAAAAATTAATCATAACATCGTATCAGTGACCAAGATCAGGTTAACCAGCCTTTAATTTCTCATCTCTGCCTCCTTCCCTTCTTGAATATGTTGGAGACCAGGCCAGACTCTCTCAAACTCAGGTTCTTACAGGCAGGAGAGATTGCAGAGAGAAGAGTCAGAGAAGAAACATCTGTTGAATCATGGAATCTGTTTTCACAG
This sequence comes from Chiloscyllium plagiosum, assembly GCF_004010195.1. Taxonomy (NCBI): domain Eukaryota; kingdom Metazoa; phylum Chordata; class Chondrichthyes; order Orectolobiformes; family Hemiscylliidae; genus Chiloscyllium; species Chiloscyllium plagiosum. The sequence continues at coordinate 37,768,387 of NC_057737.1, forward strand.
TAACAGCTTCTCTGCGAACCAGCAGTTTCTGACAGCCTGCTAAAACAAACCAAACTAGACAAAAAATTCTGAACTGGGAGAACTGACCACTTCTCTGCCATTGTTTAAAGTGGCTACTTCCAGACATATTGGCATCCCTACCTTTACGACCCCTAAAAACAAAGAAAATTACAGCACAAGCCTGCGCTGATCCAGATCCTCTATCTAAACCTGTTGCCTGTTTTCTAAAGATCTGTATCCCTCCATTCCCTGCCCATTCATGTATCTGTCTAGGTACATCTTAAATGACGCTATTGTGCCCACTTCTACCATCTCTGCTGGCAAGGCATTCCAGGCACCCACCACCCTCTGCGTAAAGAACGTTCCACGCATATCTCCCTTAAATTTTTCCCCCCTCACCTTGAACTTGTGACCCCAAGTAATTGAGTCCCCCACTCTAGGGATGGCTTCTTGCTATCCACCTTGTCTTTAGCTCTCATGATTTTGTAGACCTCAATCAGGTCCCCCTCAACCTCTCTTTCTAATGAAAATAATCCTAATCTACTCAAACTCTTTTCATAGCTAGTGCCCTCCATACCAGGCAACATCCTGGTGAACCTCCTCTACACCCTCTCCAAAGCATTGACATCCTTTTGGTAATGTGGTGACCAGAACTGTATGCAGTACTCCAAATGTGGCTGAACCAAAGTCCTATACAATTGTGTCATGGCCTCTTGTACTCAAGACACCTCTTGAAAAAAAAAAGAGCAAAATAACCTTGTTAAATGGGCAGCATCATCACAAATAGGTGTATTACATGAGCCATTTTCCAGTCCTGACTCCAGTGATTCCTGAAAGATCACGACAAATGCGCCACTATCTCCTTCAGAACCCTGGGATGATATATATATATCCACCTTCAGACCTTTCAACTTCTCCAGCACTTACTCCCTAATGATGGCTAAAAACCTTTGCCCCCAACTTGACATTCTAGAATGCTACTAGTGTCTTCTACTTATCCAGCCTCAATTTCTGATGGTCCATGTCCACTTTTGCCTCCCGCTTACCTTTTCGTATATCTAAAAATAACTCTTTCAATCTTTTACATTATTTGCTGGATTACACTCATTTCATCTTCTCTATACATTAGGAAAACTAAATGCAGACTGGGTGATCATTTTTCAGAACATCTTTGCTCAGTTCATAAGCAATAAGCTGACATTTTGGTTTTTCACAATTTTAATACACCATCTTTGTAATGTTCACATTTCAGTCCTAGGCTTGCTGCAATGTTCCAATGAAGTCCAGCACAAGTTGGAGGAGCAGCAAGTCTTTTTTTTGCCTTAGGCACTTTACAGTCTTCTAAACATTTTGAATAAAACAATTTCAGACGCTCATCTCTTTCCTGCAATTTATTTGTTTTTTTTATCTTGTAATTTCCAGTTTAGCCTTCCATTAGAGTTGATCTTTGTCCCTTCTCTAGGATCATTACTGCTCCTTTTTGTCCTTGCTTTGTCTTATCAATCTTGTTCTCTGACTTTCCTTCTGTTTCATTTAATCCTCCCACCTTTTGCAATAGCGTAAAACCCACCAGTTTTCCACCTCTCATTAGTTCCTGGGAAGAGTCATTTGGACTCCAAATGTTAACTTTGTTTCTCTATCCATGCATGCTAACAAACCTGCTGAGTCTGTTCCATCACAGTACTTATTTGATAATTTATTTCTCTTGTAAGTAATAAAAGAATATATTAGGTATAGGAAACTTCCTCTTGAATTCACTCCTGAACCTTCGTTTGTCTGTGCTTTGCAAATTCCCTTACCTGTATTTTCATTTTATTCAACGTATTTAACTGCTGCTTATCTTGAAGTTCTGGAAGGCAAAAGTTAAAAGATGATCAAGTTATTACACACAATGAAAATTTGAGACATCCTGAGAAAGAACTGGGGCACAGATGCATTGATAATGTGCTGTGCCATATAGCATTTCAGTCTGTATGCATCAGCTGCTGTGCTGTACATGGACGTGCAACGATGTGCGGTGTAGTAGTCTGAGAGTTTTGTATTTATTTTAAACCTGTAGGTCTCTATATTTCTGTTCATTACAAGTACATCCAATATCGTTGGTATCAATGGCTACTGTGCAATGAATTTTTAGTAATTTTTAGGCCTTAGTAATTTTTAAAAAATGCTCATGAATTACAACTAAGCAGTTAAAAAGTAAACTTAGGAAAATTTAGATGGTAATTGCTGAAAAACGTGATAATATTGGATAGATTGAATGATGGTGCTGCTGCTCCCATATAAGCCAGAGTGTAGGAATCTCTGTTAGTTACATTAAACAATCTGAGCATCAAATAAGGGCTAGTAATGGTACTCCCCAGGACGTTCAGGATGATTTGACTATTTTCAAAAAACGTTTGTTCTTCTTAATGTGAAGTTAGTGGAGGAAGGTTTCATCAGCTGACCATATGGCTACAGGAGACTTCCCAAATAGCTACAAAAGTTACTTGAGGACAGAAGATACCAGCCGCCCAAGTCTTTAATCCAGTTGAAATTTAATCTTTCTTTAAATCTTCTGTCCTATCAGGATCTGCATCCACTTATTCCATTGTGAAATAACTCCAAGAGGCTGGTATCATGTCACAAAGTCACCCTTTTGTTTACACATGGAAAATCCTTGAATCTCAACCAGCTCTTTGAGTGACAGGGTATGTGGGACTCCTTTTTATCTCTGACAGTCAGGACTCTGTGATTGGACCAGATTAACAGCCTCAGTCAGGGAACTCTTGTTCCATGAGGTCCATCTAGCTGGCTTTGTTATAATCACTCCATCCTTCCCACTCTGAATCTGAAGACATAGGCTAGTTCTTTGTGTTTGGTAGCTTCCCCCAGGGCATTTTACACCAGGTTAGCTTCCTCCAACTCAGCCTCAGATACAGGTGACGTCTATTGCGCAGGAGCTTACCTCTTGCACCCAGAGCATCTTGGAAGAAATTCATTCTCCTCTTCAGGTCGCAAAGATGTCTGCAGTGTGCACTTCAGATTCCGTGATCTCTTCAACACTTGACGGAGAGGAAGAACCCACAAGTTGCATAAGCCTTTCCAACTGTTCTGAGGAGCTGGGCACATTTTACTCCACTCTGTTTGCGAGTTTGCACTTATCGTATGGACCATATCCTTGTTGAGGACTGTTGCACCTACCTGAACTTTATACGTCACTGGACCTACCTTGCATCAACCATGTCTCTTACCTGTGGCTCCCTGAAATGAACTATCTGCTTCACTTTCCGAAGTCTTGTGCCTCTCCCTCTCCCTCTCTTGTCATTTTGGAGACCCTGGATAACCTCAGTGGAGTTCAGCCAATACCTGCTGGTCACCTTTGTACACTCTAATCACTTGTGCTCCCTATAATAATGGGTCCACTACTGTGATTTCATCTGTGCCAGTTCAAAAACGTTTCAATTCTGGTTGTGATGGCCCTTTGGTTTTCTCCATCACCACCAGCTGTGTGAGTTTTACTGGGACAAGATCTTTCTGCACCCAAAGTCTGATAATGTCAGCTGTGACTGCAAGTGTTTCCAGAAAATTTAAAACTGTTATGGATTCTTACAGTTGCAATACCATCAGTAATGTCTGTGCCAATGGGAAATTGCTCAAAGCATCCGTATTTGCCACTTGGCCTTCTCGACGGAGTACCAATTTGTAATTGTATACATAGCAGTCAAGCCAGTCGCTGAATTCAGTTTGAAACTATGGGTGACACTACATTGTCCTCTTTAAGTAGACCCAGCAGGTAAATATACAAATTTATATTCATAAAGATACTGGTGGAACTTCCTGACTCCAAATATGACCACCAAACATTCCTTTTCTATCTGTGTGTATTTACACTCTATATTAGCCAAAGTCCTGGATTTATACGCTATTGGGTGTACCTCTCCATTGGGCCACCCATAAGCTAATACAATCCACAACAACCCTCCAAAGAGTAACCCACCTAGATCCATTCCCCTACCCTATTATCCTATATTTACCCCTAATGCACTAAACCTACACATCCCTGAACACAATGGGCAGTTTAGCAGGGCAGATTCACCTAACTGCACATCTTTGGACTGTGGGAGGAAACTGTAGCACCCGGAGGAAACCCAAACAGACACGGGGAGAATGAGCAAACTCCAGACAGAGTTTGGAATCAAACGTGGGTCCCTGGCACTGAGAGGCAGCAGTGCTAACCAGCATGCCAATCCTACGTTTTCTAGTTTTTGGGTTTATTGCACTATTTTCTATTGTTAAAATTTTACATTTAATAATATGTAAATTTTAGCTTTTCTCTAAGCTGTAGGTACTGTATTAAAATGTTAGTTAGCTGGAACCTACTATAACATTGACCCCTATTTCAAATCCACTCTTAAGCTTCCATCACCTTTGCCTTTGTATTAAAGGCCAGTATTACAGATTTTTTTTTAGAGTTAATTACACTATTTCTCCTTTTGTTAAATCTTTATTCAGTAATAAAACTTAATTTTCAATGGATTTCCTTGCTTGGGGTGTGTGCTATAGTTAACAAATCTCTGTTCACTAGCTTCTATTCCACTGACTTATAAATGATGTTCACGGTTTATGATTTTTCCATCCATGCCATTCTGTGTAAATGTATCTGCTACAAATGTCAAACCTTTGTACATAATATTTTGTTCACTTTCATTGATTTACAGGCACTTGCACACTGTTTTAAATTGTTCAGAATGCTTTGTAGTAGCGTGAATAGTCAAAACTAAGTTGTGCAAAATGGGAAATGAATTAAGTTTTGTAAAGGGATGTTTACAAAAATCTAAGTCTCAATAAAACAAAATGCGTATGAAATTATTTGATCTCCTTATCTGGAAATTATTGTCATTTTTAAAAAACTTTTTTGGCTAAACAGTAATACCCCTGTACCTACGAGGGCTATGTTCCAAGAAACCGCGGATAATAGTGAACCTATCCATTTAAATGGGAAATTTACCTCCCCAGCAGTCCCCAGGTCCCTGGTTCTGGAATGTTCCATGTAATATGTTCAGGCCGCGGTAAACCACCGGTAATTGAAACTGTGGAAACAGACTCGCAGATATGGTGGTCGTCTGTACTTCTGTTTTTGAGCAGAGATGTACAAATGGATTAGTGCAGTTCACAAGTTAAAGTAGGCAATACAGATGAATTGCAGTGATGATCCCTCATAATATGAGGCAACCAAGGCAACATCTTCAATGCTATTGTATTAAGGGGTTGTTTGGAATGAAATAAAACCTGTACAACTGAACTTCAAGATAATTTAGCAAAGTCAATGTGGTTTTCTGAAAAGAAGGTAATGTTTCTCCAATCTATTGGAGATCTTTAACATGTGATAAAAGGGGAACTGGTCGACATAATGAAACAAAAATGTAGATGCTGACGGTTTGAAACAAACAAAAATTGAAATTGCTGGAGAAATTCAGCAGGTTTGCCAGCATCTCTGGAGAGAAAATAGTTAACTTTTTGAGTCCAGTGACCCTTCAGAAATTGTAAGACTATAAGAAATAAGAACAGGAATAGGCTGTTTTGGCCCCTTGAGCTTGCTCTGCCATTCAAAATGGTCATGGCTGATTCAGCACATATCCACCTTCTTGCTTTTCCCACATCACCCTTGATAAGATTCCCTAGATTAGATTCCCTACAGTGTGGAAACAGGCCCTTCGGCCCAACAAGTCCACACCGACCCTCCGAAGAGCAGCCCACCCAGACCCATTTCCCTACATTTACCCCTTCACCTTACACTACGGGCAATTTAGCATGGCCAATTTACCTAACCAGCACATCTTTGGACTGTGGGAGGAAACCGGAGCATCCGGAGGAAGCCCACGCAGACACTGGGAGAATGTGCAAACTCCACTGTTCTCCTACTGTTAAATAATCTAACCCAATCTTAAAGACATTGCTCCCGTAGAAGGTGGTTCACCTGACACTAACCACAAACTCTGTCTTTTCTGCAGAGATGCTGCTGAGTCAGTGGATATACCATATTTATCAATTGCTTTTTGGAATTATAAAGTGGAACATTAAAGGTTATTGCAGAGGTGCATGGATTCTTGTTGTGAGCAAGGGGGTGAAAGGTTGTCAGGAGTAGACAAAAGCACTGATTTGAGATTACAGTCAGATCAGTCATCATCTCTAAATGACGGAGCATACTCAAGTTGAATGGCTGACTCCTTCTTGTTCAAATGTGTGAATTGCATGTTGTTCTTTTGACACCTGGAGTTAGTTCTGACTGTTTTAAAGCTTTTATCTACAAACTATAAGGAACTTGCAAGTTTTGAAGCCTCAATTTCATAAGTGAGCAAATTATACTGATTTTGAAAGTTGAAAAATATGTAATATCATGTTGGTGTAGGATCATGTTGGTATAAGATGTGCTGTGAAAGGTTAGTAGAGCATATTTTAGAATTTTGCTTGTCTGTATTTATGGTATTAAGTGATACCCGAGCCCCGACCACCCAAGGTGTGAAGAGCAAGTTGGTTAATGCCACCAGAAGTCTCCGGTTGCTATAGAAAGATTTTAACTTCAACCTGGTAAAGGCATCAAAGTGTATGTAGACTTGATTAGATGCAGCTGACTGCTTTCTGTACCTTCTGCCTTAATCTCCTAAATTAGTTGAGGCCTGAATTTTTTTGGATCCTCGTTTATGTCAGGGACTCTTGGTCACAGGAGGAACAAAGAGTACAGTGGGTCATTAATGGTTTAGTGTATGGTGCTTGGAGTTATGTATCATTTAGTTCATGGGTGGAACTGGACATCTATGGAGGTCAAGATTCAGGCCAAACCAGAGGTTTGACAGAACTAAGTCAGGGCCTGTATTTTGGCAGGTTTATGATAGAAGTATAAAAATAATGATATAGTTTTACAACCCCTTACAGGTAATAGGAGGGTAGTGCATTAGAATCCCATGGTCTGACAGTACCAGCATAAGAGTAGTAGAGTTTAGCAACATGGATGGGGCTTTTGGAGAGATTTGAAATTGAGAATGAAAAATTTAAATCTGATGTGCTGAACTACTGAGAGTCAACAGAGACCAATATGATGCTAATATAGGATTTTATAAGGTAAGAATGTAGGTGGCAAGGTCCTGAATGAAGATCCTGGTGTTTATGGAGGGTTGGACTGGGAAGGAGGGCATTTCTAAAGCAGCAGAAGTACTTTTATATCTTGTAATTTCGATCATGTGTCATGAGTGAAAATTCTGTGCAACTAGCCCAGGTGAATCCACTCCACGGAAAGCATAATCAATCTGGATAAATAGCACAGCAGATATCAGTCAATCATTAATAAAATTATGAAAAGTGTTACTACTGGCCAAGAGCTTACTCACTGATAGGTTAGCTTAGTTTGGGTTTCCAAAGTAAAGTGAGAGTGACTGCCATTCTTCATCAGTAATCTTCTCTTCATCATTAAGTCAGAAGAGGGATGTTTACTGATAATTGTACGATGTTCAGTTCCATTTCCAATTCCTCAGATACTTAAGCAGACCATGTTAACCTCGGAAGCATTTGAGTTTACATTGGTAAGTAAAACTTGTGCTATAAAATTGCCATCTGTAACAAACGAGAATCTAATCTCTTCCTTGACAACTGGTGACAGATTGCATGCAGTAAGAGCAGGAAATAATCTCTCAAGCTGTAGTCTCTGGCTTCAGGCTAGTCACTTTTTTCCCCCAGTAAAAATAGAAACAAAGTGTGCAAGATGTACTTTATCTACCTGATGCATCTGTAGATGTAGATATCTTCAATATTCAAGTCACATATTGGTGGAAAGGATCATTGAATTTTTCCAGCTTCCCAGTAATCAAGTAGAAAAAAAATTGGGCTTCATTATAGTTAGAAAATGAAACTTATTAATCCTTTTATTCCTGAAGAAATTTTATTCCTCTTAATATGTATCTATGTATATTAAAGTTGAAAACCCGATGTGAATAGCCTCAGAACTTTACATGTATTGAATATTGAAGATCAGAGTACGATTATGTTTGAAACAGAGAGGGAAGCAAGTTATATACAGTGAAATTATATACTTTCCAATAAATGTTTAGTGATAATGTTCTAGATTGTGCCTCTTCGCTTTTGCAATGTATTTGGGTTTGGAAAATTATTTTAATTTTGAATTAAATTGTGGGTTTGTTTTTGTTTTACACATCAAACTATTTACTTGCTGGAGTGAGATTAAATTTTGTAAAGGGCCACCTGGAATTTCTCACAACCAGAACACATGGGACAATTGAATTTGTAGCTTACAGATCTAGCAATAGAAACTTATCTCCTGTACAGGCAGAGTGCATACTGAGCAGGAGCGGACATGGGACTGCTGGGTAAGTGAGGCTTTATATTTGGGCGGTTGCTTTATCTGCAACACTACTCAGGTAGTGGTCTCCCATCCATCCTCCTCCTCTAAACCAAAAAAAAGTTGTGTGTGCCGTATTGTTGATTAGATTTTTTTTCCCCTCTCTTTTAGTTTTCAGTGGGCTCGTTGGGAATTTAGAATAGTGGGAATGGAGGTTAGGGCAGTTGAATGTTCCTCCTGCAGAATATGGGAGGTAAGGTTCAGCACCAGTGTCCTTGCTAACTGCATCTGCGGGAAGTGCACCCAACTTCAGCTCCTCGAAAACATTGTTAGGGAGCTGGAGCTGGATGAACTTCGGATTGTTCGGGAGGTGGAGGTGGTTGTTGAGAGGAGTTACAGGGAGGTAGTCACATCTCAAGTAGAAGAAGAAGGTAGATGGGTTACTGTCAAGGAACGGAAAGGGGAGCGGCAAGCAGTGCAGAGATCCCCTGTGACTGTTCCCCTCAACAGTTTGGATACTGTTGTTGGTGGGGGGGAAGGAATCGACTTACCAGGGTTAAGCAATGGGGCACAGGTCTCTGACACAGTCTTGCTGTGTTGTTCAGAAGGGGGAAGAGGAGCAGAGCATCAGTCACTGGGGACTCAATAGTTAGGGGGACAGACAGGAGTTTCTCTGGGAACAAGACAGACTCACGGTTGTTTGCAGCCTCCCGGGTGCCAGGGTTCGTGATGTCTCTGATCGTGTTTTCTGGAATCCTTGAGGGGGACGGGGAACAGCCCCAAGTCATGGTCCACGTAGGTAGGAAGAGAAATGGGGGAGTACTATAGTTCAAGTATTTTAGATGGGTCAGTTTTTGTCCATTGTGTGCAGTAGGGTTTTCTGACACAGTATGTAGATAGGCTAACAAGGGACGAGGCCACATTAGATTGGGTACTGGGTAATGAACCTGGCTAGGCGTTAGCTTTGGAGATTGATGAGCACTTTGGTGATAGTGACCACAATTCAGTTATGTATACTTTAGTGATGGAAAGGAATCGGTATACACCGGAGGGCAAGAGCTATAGCTGGGGGAAAGGCAACTACAATTCGATTAGACAAGATTTAGGATGCATTGGATGGGAAGGAAACTGCAGGGTATGGGCATAATAGAAATGTGGAGCTTATTCATGGAACGGATACTGTATGTCCTTGATATATATGTACCTTGTCAGATAGGGAGGAAGTTGTCGAGCTCAGGAGCCGTGGTTTACGAAGGAAGTTGAATGTCTTGTCAATAGGAAGAAAAAGGCTAATGTTAGGAGGAGATGTGAAGGCTCAGTTAGGGTGATTGAGAGTTACAAGGTAGCCAGGAAAGATTTAAAGAGAGAGCAAAGATGAGTGAGGAGGAGACATGAGAAGTTATTGGTGGGTAGAAGCAGAGAAAACCCTTAAGCTTTCTATAGGTATATAAGGGATAAAAAAATGACGAATAAGATTAAGGCCAATCAAGGACAGCAGTGGGAAGTTGTGCATGGAGATAGAAGAAATGCTAACTGAATGTTTTCCGTCAGTATTCACACTGGCAAAAGACAGTGTTGTCAAGAATACTGAGAAACAGGCTACTAAACTAGATGGGATTCAGGTTGACAAAGAGGAGGTGTTACAAATTCTGGAAAATGTGAAAATAGAAAGTCCCTTGGGCCGGCTGGGATTTATCCTAAGATTCTCTGGGAAACCAAGGAGTAGATTGCTGAGCCTTTGGTTTTGATCTTTATGTTGTCATTATCTACAGGAATAGTACCAGAAGACAGGAGGATAGCAATTGCTGTTCCCTTGTTCAAGAAGGAGAGTAGAGACAACCCTGATGATTATAGTCCAGTGAGCCTTACTTAGGTTGTGGGTAAAGTGTTGGAAAGGGTTATAAGAGATAGGATTTATAATAATTTTAGAAAGGAGTAAGTTGATTAAGGATAGTCAACATGGTTTTTTGAAGGATAGGTCGTGCCTCCCAGACCTTGTTGAGTTATTTGAGAAGGTGACCAAACAGGTGGTTGAAGATAAAGCGCTTGATGTGGTGTATATGGATTTCAGTAAGGCGTTTGATAAGGTTTCCAACAGGCTACTGCACAAAATACGGAGGCATGGGATTAATGGTGATTTAGCGGTTTGGATCAGAAATTTTCTAGCTGAAAGAAGACAGAGGATGGTGGTTGATGGGGAAATGTTCATCCTGGAGTTCAGTTACTAGTGGTGTACCGCAAGGATCTGTTTTGGGTCCACTGCTGTTTGTAATTTTTATAAACAACTTGGATGAGGGCACAGATGGATGGGTTAGTAAATTTGCAGATGACACTAAAGTCAGTACAGTTGTGGATAGTGCTGAAGGACGTTGTAGGTTACGAGGGACATAGATAAGCTGCAGAGCTGAGCTGAGAGGTGGCAAATGGAGTTTAATGCAGAAAAGTGTGAGGTGATTCACTTTGGAAGGAGTAACAGGAATGTAGAGTACTGGGCGAATGGCAAGATTCTTGGTAGTGTAGATGAGCAGTGAGATCTCTGTCCATGTACATAGATCCCTGAAAGTTGCCACCCAGGTTGATAGGGCTGTTAAGAAGGCATACAGTGTGTTAGCTTTTATTAGTAGAGGGTTCGAATTTCAGAACCATGAAGTCATGCTGCAGCTGTACAAAACTCTGGTGTGTGGCTGCACTTGGAGCATTATGTACAGTTCTGGCCACTGCATTATCGGAAGAATGTGGAAGCTTTGTAAAAGGTGCAGAAGACATTTACTAGGATATTGCCTGGCATGGAGGGAAGGTCTTACCAGGAAAGATTGAGGAACTTGAGGCTGTTTTCGTTAGAAAGCAGAAGGTAGAGAGGTGACTTAATTGAGATATTTAAGATAATCAGAGGGTTAGATCGGGTGGACAGTGAGAGCTTTTTTCCTAGGATGGTGATGGCTGACACAAGGGAGCATAGTTTCAAATTGAGGGGTGGTAGATATAGAGCAGATGTCAGAGGTAGTTTCTTTACTCAGAGAGTAATGGGGCCTGGAACACACTGTCTGCAACAGTTGTAGAGTAGCTAAACTTTAAGAGCATTTAGAGTCATAGAGTCACAGAGATGTATCGCACGGAAACAGACCCTTTGGTCCAACTCCTTCATGCCGACCAGATATCCCAACCGAATCTAGTCCCACCTGCTAGCACCTTGCCCCTATCCCTCCAAACCCTTCCTATTCAAATACCCATCCAGATAAATGTTGCAATTGTACGAGCCTCCACCACTTCTTCTGGCAGCTCATTCCATACACCCTCTGAGTGAAAAAGTTGTCACTTAGGTCTCTTTTATATCTTACCCCTCTCACCCTAAGTATGCCCTCTAGTTCTGGACTGCCCCATGTCAGGGAAAAGACTTTGTCCATTTATCCTATCCATGCCCCTCATGATTTTATAAACTTCTATATGGTCACCCCTCAGCCTCCGAAGCTTCAGGGAAAACAGCCCTAGCCTATTCAACCTCTCTGTATAGCTCAAATCCTCCAACCCTGGCAGTATTCTTGTAAATAGTTTCTGAACCCTTTCAAGTATTACAACATCTTTCGGATAGGAAGGAGACCAGAATTGCACACAATATTCCAACAGTGGCCTAACCTATTTTCTCCCTAGTTACCCTTTTGTCCTTAAATGTATTTGTAAAAACCCGTTGGATTCTCCTTAACTCTATTTGCCAAAGCTATCTCATGTCTATATTTTGCCCTCCTGATTTCCCTCTAAGTATACTCCTACTGCTTTTATACTCTTCTCAGGATTCACTCGATCTATCCTGTCTATATCTGACATATGCTTCCTTCTTTTTCTCAACCAAACCCTCAATTTCTTTAGTCATCCAGCATTCCCTACCTACCAGCCTTTCCTTTCACCCTGACAGGAAGATACTTTCTCTGGACTCTCGTTATCTCATTTCTGAAGGCTTCCCATTTTCCAGCCGTCGCTTTACCTGCGAACATCTGCACCCAACCAGCTTTTGAAAGTTCTTGCCAAATACCGTCAAATTTGGCCTTCCTCCAATTTAGAACTTCAACTTTTCGATCTGGTCTATCCTTTTCCATCACTATTTTAAAACAGCTCCCCCTCCATTTTCCAAACGGCACACTTGTTTGAAATGGGAATAGCCACAGAAGGCTCCTGCACTACCTGCCTGCCTCTTTTACCTCTCCTGGAGTTAACCCATCTATGTGACTGTATCTGAGATTCCCCCCCCCCCCCCCCCCCTTCCTATAACTGCTATCCATCACATCCCCTTGCACTTGTAAATTCCTCATTGCCTCTAACTGCCTCTCCAACCGATCCATTCGATCTGATAGATCTGCAACCAACGGCATTTATTGTAGATATAATCCTCAGTAACCCGTAAACTCTCCCTAAACTCCCACATCCGACAAGAAGAACATATCACCCTACTAAGGGCCATTTTTGCTTCTTTCAGTCTACAGACCCAGAAAATAGCACTTATTCCTCGACAAAATACTTCTCCAGGTTAAATTAATTGTTATGGCTTATATTTTAAGTTTAATCAGGAGACATAGCTCAATAAAACATATAATCAAGAAAGAACTGACTCTACTCACTATTAAAGACTTATTTTAAGGCCACGTTAAAAATCCACTTATCTACTTCTGTGCTGTGACCTCTCTTAGACAGTTTCCTCCAAGATCAGTTGTGAATTTCATTTTTTTAAAAATTTTCCCAGACGCATGCCGATATCCAGCAATACATGAATTCATCAGCAAAGGCTTTAACTGCTAACTCTGTCAGTTAGCAATGTGGGTTTCATTCTTTCTTTCTGTCCTGCCCCAACCTCACCATGTGCTTCCTTTATCTGTTCTTCTCCCTTTTTAAAAGTGCCGTTGTTTTGACTTCTTTTTCCTCCAAAGTTCCAAAACAATGCAACAGTATATGAGACGGTAATTGCTGCTCCTATAATTCGAGGAAATCGCCTCCAACACCTAATATACCTCAACAAAGGAGCAGCTGTTACAGCCAGAATTTTTCCCGTCCTCCATCTTGGATTACCCAGAATTTAAATGGCCATTGGATAGGCATATGGATGAGAATGGAATAGTGTAGGTTAGATGGGCTTCAAATTGGTTTCACAGGTTGGCAGAACATAGAGGGCTGAAGGGCCTGTACTGCGCTGTTCTGTTCTTTGTAATATTATGTACTTAAATCTGTCATATGGATATGATGGTAATTAGATGATAGGCATTTTGTAAATTACACAATTACTGTCTGAAGGTAAGTAATCAACGTGGGTGGTTACTTCCCAGCTGACAAGCTTCATCGTGACATTTGCAGGTGGCTTGAATGAGTTTAACTACCTGCCTGCTATAAGAAAAGTAAAACAACGTATGAAATTTACCATTCGTTCATTTATTTGAAGTAAAAACACACCACGACATTTTCCTAATTTATTTACTTAAAATCCAAAATGGAAATAGGTTGTTATCTAAGCATTCTGGTTTTCCTTTCGGCTGACTGGGACCCTATCTCTGAAGCTTCCTGATTAAACCCTTCCATCTTGATACCTCTTTAAAGGCACTCCCTAAATTTTATATCTTTGATTTATCTCTGTCTCATAATATTCTGTGGGTTTGGTGTCAAAATCCACTTGCTAACAATCCTGTGATAGGCTTTGGGAAATTTTAAGGGGAAATCCTGATACTGAAATTAATTAAAAGCATCCAGGGAATATTGTAAGGTAGAAAAGAAACTGGGACCTGGTTGATGCCATATCAACTATGTTATGTGATTATATTGCATCCCTTTTGATTATGAAGCTCTGATTTGGGCTTGAACCTTTTCTTTCATTATTGGTAGCTGTTCAATCAAAGTTTTAGATTAGATTCCCTACAGTATGGAAACAGGCCATTGGCCCAACAAGTACATACTGACCCTCTGAAGAGTATCCCACCCAGATCCATTTCCCTACCCTATATTTACTCTTGACTAATGCACCTAACACTTCTGACAATTTAGCATGACCAATTCACCTGACCTGCACATCTTTGGAGCACCCAGAGAAAACCAACGCAGACACTGGGAGAATGTGCAAACTCCACAAAGACAGTCGCTTGAGGCAAGAATCGAACCTGGATCCCTGGTGCTGTGAGACAGCAGTGCTAACCACTGAGCCACCGTGCCACCCTGCCTACAGTATGGAAACAGGCCATCTTTGATATGGTTCAGCTTTAATTAATAAAGATGGGAAAGAGAGAAAATGGACTACAGACAAACTAACCTGACATCAGACATTGTAACTTTTTGGAATCTACGAATAAGGAAGTCTTAACAGTGTACTTTTTAAGAAAGCACAATATGATTAGAGAAACTTGACATGGAATTATGAAATGAAAATTCTGTTTGACAGATGTTTTGGAGTATGTAACTAGCTGGATAGATAAAGGGGGATCAGTAATGTAGTGAAATTGGATTTTCAAAATGCGTCGCATAAGAGGTTAATACAAGAAAAAGAGCTCATAGAATTGGTGGTGATTTTTATGCAGAGAAGATTACCGAACAAACAAAGTAGAAATTTGTAATAAACAGAGTGTTTTCAAGTTGGCAGAATATGATCAGCGAATTGCTACCAAGGTCTGAGCTTGACCCCAACTATTTACAATCTATCTTAATACCTAGACTAAAAGATGAGGACTAATACATGTCGGCTGATGACCATCCTCAGCAGGATGTGATTGCAAATGTGAGGAAGATGCAAAGAGATATAGGCAGGTGAGATGAAGGGGCTACCAAATGGTAAATGGAAATGTGAGATTATTCACTTGAGCAGTAAGAATAGAAGAAAAAATAATTATTACCAAGTATAAAACTTGTAAATGTTAATGTTCGGAGAGAGAAATGGGTGTACTAGCACAAGGATCACCATTTCCTAGCATATATCAGGTATGTGATGGAATACTGTACACTGGTCTGGGCGAGCGTGGCTCTAACAGCATTCAAGAACCTTGTCATCATCTAAGACAAAGCAGCCTATATGGTTGGCATCCCATGCAGCATTTTAAATATTCACTTGCTTCCATCACTGACACAATTATAGCAATATGTACGTATACAATATGCATTGCGCAACTCATGAACCCTGCTGTGATATCACCTTAAAAACCAGTGCCCTCTACTACATAGAAATACAAGGGCAGCAGATGCATGGAGCTGCATATACATGGGAACACAAACCATTGCAAGAGACCCTCCAAGCTGTCAGCATCCTGACTTGGAATATATTAATGATCCTTTGCTGTCACTGGATTAAAATCTTGCAACTGTTCCTCATAGTGCTATGAGTATGCCAACACCAAATGAAAAGTAGCTCTTAAGGTCATAGATTCAGAGTCCTACAGCACAGAGACAGGCCCTTTTGGCCCAAACTGGTCCATATTGGCCAAAATGTCTGTCCACACTAATCCCACACAAACTCACCAACACTCTCAAACAAAAACTAACAAACTTAAAAGACCCAGTACCACCCATGGACAAAACCAACGTCATCTACAAAATTCCATGCAAGGACTGCCACAAACACTACGTAGGACAAACACTAGATGCCATCTATCAACCCCTCAGAAAACGAACAGGAAATGACATCACCACAAACCCAGGAATCCCATCCAGGAGAAAGATATAAATAGAAAGCAGGAGACAACAGCTTCGCTTCACTTGGAGGTTGCCACTGATGATGTTACCAAGCCAGGTACTGAAACATCTGAATATCAAACTACAACTCAGTGAGTAAACCTACACCCTAAACTAATCCCATTTCTTTGTACTTTGCCCATATCCTTCTAATCCTTTCCTATCCATGTATTTGTCCAAATGCCTTTTAAATGTTGTTAATGTACCCACCTCAACCACATCCGCTGGCAACTCATTCTATATGTGTACCACCATCTGTGTAAAAAGATGCCCCTCAGGTTACCTTTTATTCTTTCCCTGCTAACCTTAAACTGATGCCGTCTATCCTTGATTTCCCAACGCTGAAAAAAAGACTGAGTGCATTCACCCTATTCATGTCTCTCATGATCTTATACACCTCTATAAGGTGTTCTTCACCACCCCCCCCCCCCCCCCCCCCCGGCCAGTCTCCTATGCTCTAAAGAAAAAAGTCCAATTTTGTCCAGCCTCTCTCTATATCTCAGACCATTGAGTCCAAGCAACATTCTTGTAAATTTCTTCTGCACTCTTTCCAGTTTAATAATATCCTTCCTATAACAAGGTGGCCAAAAACTGAACACAATACACCAAGTGCGGCCTCACCAACATCCTGTATAACTGCAACATAACTTCCCAACTTCTATACTCAATGCCCTGACTGTTGAAGGCCAGTGTGCCAATACCCTTCTTCACTGCCCTGTGACTCCACTCCCCTCTGTTCCATTACACTCCTTAAGGCCCTACTGTTCACCATAAAACTCCTACCTTGATTTGACTTTCCAAAATGTAAGACTTCACACTTATCTCTAATAAATTGCATTTGGCATTTCTTGGCTCAGTCTCCAAGCTGAGCAAGGTCCTGCAATTTCAGATAATCTTCCTCATTGTCCGTGATACTGCCTATTTTAGTGTCATCAGCAAACTTGCTAATCATGCCTTGTACACTCCCATCCAAATCATTGATATAGATAACAAACAGCAATGGACCCAGCATCGATCATGAGGCACTCCACTCGTCACAGGCCTCCAGTCTGACAAGTATCATTCCACTATTATCCTCTGCTTCCTACTTTCAAGCTAATTTTGTACCCATGCTTTCTTGATCGACAAATACGGATGAGATTGGAAGGCGGATTAAATGAAAAAAAGTATCCAATGGGATCATAGTGTCGAAGAAAGTTAAGCTCATACTGTCTAAATGCACATTGCATTTGCACGCGTTAGATGATTTGGAAGTTCGGTAGAGGTAAATGGTATGATTTAATTGTCATTTCAGTGACTTGGTTGCAGGGTGACCAAAACTGAATATTACAGCACTTAAACAAATTAAAATATTATAATTTGGGACACATAGGCAGAAGAACAAAGGAGGTATCATAGCATTGTTAATGAGAAACAAGATCAGATTTGGTTTGCAGGTTCAAAATGTAGAATCAGTTTGGTTGGATAGAAGAAATAACAGACAACAGCAAACATTGGTAGGTATTTGTAGGCCACCGAACTGTTGTGGTAATGTTAGGTACAGTATAAATCAAAAAAGCAGAGCATGACGTAATATGGATAATTCCATAATAATGGATGACTTTAGTTTGCATATAAATGAGGTAAACCTATCAAGACTAATGCAACGGAGGATGATATATTGGAGTGTGTATTGGGTGATGGGTTTTGGAGCAGTGTGTTAAGGAATCACTTGGGCATTGAACTATTTTAGATTTAACTGTATGCAATAAGAAAGGGCTACTTAATCTTGTGTAAAGGAGCCATTATGAAAAAGCCTAATATGATATATTAAATTTCAAAGTTTTATAATTAATTCTGTAAACTAAGCCCTAAATCTGAGCAAGGGAGACTATGAAAGTATATGAAGTAAATAGATCATGGTGTATTGGAAAACTGCATTGAAAGAATTGGTCGTAGATAGGAATTAGCTCATATTTAAGTATTACATAGCATACAAAAAAAATTCCTTTAAGAACCAAAAACTCACATGAAAACTGAATCAACTGTAACTTAAAAGTTAAAGGTTGGATTAGATCAAAGGATGTGTATGTATATACTTTAATCAATCAGTTCAGCATGTTATGGAGCTGGTGGGGCTTGAATGTGGGCCTAAAGGCTCAGAGATAGTAACCCCACCTCTGTGCCAAAAGGTTCTCAGGAAATTGTTTAGAAAGTATGGGCTGAGAAGTGGCAGATGGAGTTTAATTCAGATAAATGTGAGGTGCTGCATTTTGGGAAAGCAAATCTTAGCAGGACTTATACACTTAATGGTAAGGTCCAAGGGAGTGTTGCTGAACAAAGAGACCTTGGAGTGCAGGTTCATAGCTCCTTGAAAGTGGAGTCGCAGGTAGATAGGATTGTGAAGAAGGTATTTAGCATGCTTTCTATTACTGGTCAGAGTATTGAATACAGAAATTGGGAGGTCATGTTGCAGCTGTACAGGACATTGGTTAGGCCACTGTTGGAATATTGTGTGCAATTCTGGTCTCCTTCCTATTAGAAAGATGTTGTGAAACTTGAAAGGGTTTAGAAAAGATTTCCAAGGATGTTGCCAGGGTTGGAGACCTAAGGGGCAACTTTTTCACGCAGAGGGTGGTACGTGTGTGGAATGAGCTGCCAGAGGATGTGGTGGAGGCTGGTACAATTGCAACATTTAAGAGGCATTTGGATGGATATATGAATAGGAAGGGTATGGAGGGATATGGGCTGGGTGCTGGCAGGTGGGACTAGTTTGGGTTGAGATATCTGGTCGGCATGGACGGGTTGGACTGAAGGGTCTGTCTCCATGCTGTACATCTCTATGACTCTAAGTCGTAAGTCTGAGAATTGGAAAGAATTTTGGATTGTAGAAGGGATGACCAAGAAACTGATAATGAAAGGGAAAACAAACTATTAGTGCAAGCTAGCGAGTAGCATAATGGCAGACTATAAAACCTTCTTCAGGTATGTGAAAAGGTTATCAAGGAAATAATTTGGATCCATCATAGAGACAGAAGAACTTAAAGCTGAGAATGGGAAAAATAGCAGAGAAACTAAATAATTATTTTGTCTATCTTCACAGAGGAACATATAGAAAATCTTGAAATAATAGGGAGCCAAGGTACTTTAGAAAGTGAGAGGCTGAAAAAACAGTTGTAATAATTATCCAATAATCACAATATCTTAATTTGACGGTTCATAAAAGCTCCGGACCAAATAAACTTCATTGCAGCAGATTGAGAGAGGTGGCTGTAGGATAGTAGGTGCATTAGTGGCTCTTCTGAGACTGCAAAGAGAGAAATTACTGATCACTACGGGCTTGTTTATTTGACATCTGTACTAAGGAAACTGTTGGGATCTATTATAAAGCATGTAATAACTGGACACTTGCAAAAATGGTAAAATTGAGCTAAGTCAAAGGATTTAAGAAAGGGAAATCATTTTTGGTAAAGTTGTTTCTTTGAGCATATTTCTTGTAGTATTGACTTAAAAGCAAGTCAGTGGACAGGGTGTATTTGGATTCTGTGAAATGCTTTTGATAAAATCCCATGCAGAGGATTAGTAAACAAATTGCGAGTACATTGAATTGGATGGAAATTTACTAAGGATAGAAATTTACTTGAGACAGAAAACTGAATGTCCCTGTAAATGGCACATTCTTGGGAAAGCATACTGCTATTTGGATATGCTATGATGCCAGCTGATGTTATTATAGTACAAGTGAGATCCTGGGAACCATGGCTTGATAGATTAGATTATATTTTGATTTGTTTTGGTTTTAACAATGTGGTGTCTTACTGAAATAAGCACACGATGTTAAGGTTTTGTTTTGACAATAAAACATGTCAATAACATGAACTTATTTTGGTATATTCTATCTATTTAAAACACCCAGTATAAGTATAATCCCATTAATCCCAAAACACTCATTTTATAAATTGAAAAATATATAACTTTTTTTATAGTACTCAAAATATATCTCTGGTACAATATCCAAAAAACACAATCTGTACAATACCCACAACGTCACTCTCACAATACTCACACTAAATTCCCTATCTTTAACACCTCATTAGTTTTAACTGTGACTTTGACTCTTAGATAGGAAATACTGATCGTTTCTTGTTGGAGCTATTATACCAGAGCTTAAATATTCTTCACTTTAAGTTATCTCTTCAGGGTTTTATTGCAGCAGTGGTCAATACACATACCTTCATCTGAAGACTTCACAGGATTGTTCAAAATCCTTTTAAAACTCTCGCTGTACTATGGGTGTTTCCTTTAAGCTTATTTAAAAAAAAACGCTCCTGACTTTCTAAACTGAAACTTATTAATCTTGTTTGGTCATAAAGTCTTAACAATGTGTACAAAGCCCTAATAATTCAAAAGCTAAACTTCAAAACAGTTTTTAAAGCAATCACCATGGCTATAGAAATATTTGAAAGTCAATTATTATGGTCAGACGCACAGCAAAATCCATGTATTTCACTAACCCAGAATTCAAGAACCCAAATTTGTAAGAAGTTATATAAAAGAAGAACGAAGTGTCTGCGCATGCTCATCTTGTTTTTTTTTTAAACTGTACATGCAATTACACATGCTCAAGATAAAGTTGACTTTTTTAAAAACTAAATTCAAATTGACTTTGTTTAAAATTTATTTTTGTCTTCACTTTTCCATTTTTTATATGTTGTACATATTTTAGGTCTTTAGTACTTTGTAAAAATTTAATTCTTAGGTGGCACGCTGGCTCAGTGGTTAGCACTGCTGCCTCAGAGCACCAGGGACCTGGGTTCAATTCCCACCTTGGATAACTGTCTGTCTGTGTAGAGCTTGCACGTTCTCCCCGGGTGTCTGCGTGGGTTTCCACTGGGAGCTCTAGTTTCCTTCCACATCCACAAGATGTGCAGGTTTGGCGAATTGGTCATGTTAAACAGTCCATAGTGTTCAGAGCTGTGTAGGTTAGGTGCATTAGTCAGGGGAAATGTAAAGTAATGGGTAGGGGAATGGGTCTGGGTGGGTTACCTTCAGAGGGTCAGTGTATACTTGTTGGGCCAAATGGCCTGTTTCCATACTATGGGGATTCAATGTTTTGCTGTTACTGTGTATGCTCCAGGGTATCAGCCTGTGCAGCCTAAAATAAATAAACCATTTACATCACAGAAACAAGAAGTGCTTGGACCACAGCTGTTTAAGATCTTTATAAATAGTTTGAATGGGATGATGAAATGTAATACTTATATATCTGCTGATGACAAAACTAGAAAGGAATGTGAATTATGAGAAAGATTTATATGGGCTATATAAATGAACAAGAACATCACAGTTGGAATATAATGTGAATAAATCTGAGGTTATTTACACAGGTGGAAAAATAAAAACTAATGAACTTCAGATGCTGTCAGTCAAACAAAAATAGAAATTGCTGGAAAAGCTCAGCACGTCTGGTAACAGCTATGGAGAGAAATCAGCCTTAACATTTTTGGTCGAGTGACCCTTTCTCAGAACTGGTGGAAAAATAGAAAGGCAGTGAGCAGTTGGAAAGTTTTGATGTTGAAAAGGACCTGGATGTCTTGATTCATGAATCATTAAAGTTAGAATACATGCGCAGCAAACAATTATGAAAGCAAATAAGATGATGGCCTTCAATGCAAGGGATTTAAGTTCAGGACAAAAGATGTCTTGCAGTTGTATGGATCCTTAGTGAGACCGCACTTGGAGTATTGTTTACAGTTTTGGTGTCCTCCTCTAAGGAAAGGAAAAATATATTTAGCAATGAGGAATTGCAATAGTGCTTCACCAAACTAATCCCTACTTCCCTATCCAGACTAATTTAGCGCTCATTTGTCAACAAAAAGAAATGGGGCATGTATTCTCCAGAGGTTTGAAAAATGAGATAATTGAAACTTAAAAAATTCTTGCAGGATTTTCCCTGTCTGATTAGACTAGAACCAGAGGACACTGTTTCAGAATAAGGAGCTGGCGATTAAGATTAGGTTTTTTTCCCTGCTGAGAATGGTTTGGGATTTTCTTTCCAAAGATTTGTGAAAACTGGCTTTGAAGTAGTTAATCAGTCATGATCTGTTTGAATGGCGGAGCAGGCTTGCATGTTAAATGGGCAAAAGTGAGGACTGCAGATGCTGGAAACCAGAGTATAGATCAGAGTGGTGCTGGAAAAGCACAGCAGATCAGGCAGCATCCGAGGAGCAGGAAAAAGCCCCCCCACCCCCATTCATCTCTCCACCCTGGAGGCTTTCTGCCTCTATTCCTGATGAAGGGCTTTTGCCCGAAATGTCGATTTTCCTGCTTGCGTGTTAAATGACCTACTCATTCCTTTTTCCCGTTTTCTTAAATTACTTAGCATGTGACAGCCGTATCTTAAGAAGCAAAAACACAGAATACTAACAAGCAGGTTTGGCAAACCAATGCACCATTTATGATATTTTCTGATTTGGTTTATCGTTGTCAAATGTAATACACAAGGGCAATTTAAAAGAAGAACGAGGGTTGGTAGGAAGGAAACAAAATGTATGCCATTTTTCTTGCAATGCAATATTTGATTCTTTTTACTCTGGTTTTTATCCTACCACAGTACATTAAATATCTTGAGTAAAGACATAAATGGTATCCAGTATGATCATGATCATGTTCCTAGTGCATCTTCCCTTGACTCCTTTAGCTATATGAAAGGCGGTAGTCACACCATCCTCCTTTATTAGCCTTCCTCTGTTGTCTAATTCAGTGGGACTGCACTGACTTGATATCACTCAGAACATTCACAATCTGTTGCAATGTCTTCACTTTCCACTGCTTCATTAACTTTGGAGAGCCCCGAGGATTTATTCTTAATTCAGTCCACTTTCAATTATGCTTTTCTGAGACTTGTGCCAGGTTGACTTCCATCTCTAGTGCTTCCTATGTCTCAGTCCCTTCACTATTCCTAATTTTGCTGAATGCTCGTCCAAAATCTAGACTTGGCTAAACCACAATTTTCTCCAGTTAAGCATCAAGAAATAAAAGTTATTATCTTCAGCACCCACCATAGAGCCCTTTGATTTCATCCCTCTTGTCAGCCAAAACCTCAGGCTGAAACAGCATTTTGTAGTCATGGCACCCCATTCAACTCTGAGCTATCCTTTCCAAGATAAAAGCAAAATACTGCTGATTTTGGAAATCTGTATTACAAACAGAAAGTGCTGAAGAAACTCAGCAGGTCTGCTAACACTGAAGAGAGGGGCAGAGTTATTGTTCTAAATCCAATATGACTCTTCACCTCCAGAAGAATTAGCATGTAGTAGTTTTTATGACAAAGGGTTAGCAAGCTAAACCAAATCAGCTTTACTATCACAGAATTCTCAACACAATGAAATTATAATGCTTGGTGACTTTCCGAATAACATCTCTGACACCAAGTTTATAATTTAAGCAAAAATGAACAATTTATTGTTAATAATGTAACTTTAGCAGAACACAGATAAACAGCAAGCCAATCTAATCAGTATCTGTGGTGTAAAGCTCTTTGAACATAAACACCACTCTCGCAGTAACAGGCATGTTAAGGGATTTTTTTTTTAAATTGTAGTTTGTCAGTTCAATATACAGTTTCAAATGATTAAATACCAGGTCTTCAGAAATCCACGGCAAATAGAATTCAAGCAAGACAGTAATCAGTTCATGCAAACAGTTGCAGCAGACTTCTGGAAATATTTACTTATTTATTACGTAACACGATCGAGCCCTCCACAGTCACCTGATGAAGGAGCGTCGCTCTGAAAGCTAGTGTGCTTCCAATTAAACCTGTTGGACTATAACCTGGTGGTGTGTGATTTTTAACTTTGTACACCCCAGTCCAACACCGGCATCTCTGAATCATTGCGAAGAGTGTTAGGGGTTCCTCCACAGCTTGTACTTGCTTAATAACTTTTGGCTGGTCACAGAAGTTGGTGTATTGCAGTTGCATCAAATGTATAAGTATCTGAAGAAAAATAACTCTGCATAGACTGGAGGACTTGAGGCCAATTCTGCTTTGATACTATTGCCATTTTCCAATAAGCATTGGTGCAGTTGCCCTGTGATGACTAATAAAGATCAAGAACATAATTTTATGCTAATTCAGATCTTTGCCTGTTATTATTTTTGTCATTGCATCTTTAATGTACTACCATTGTAAATTATAGTTGACGGTATTGGTTATAACAACCGCTAAAGTTCTATATTTGTATGTATAAATTTCTTCAAATAAGTACTTTCAAATATTTCAGATGAAAAATTATTGCTGCACAATCGTACAAAAGTTGGAAAAAAAACTCTGTAACCAAGCTTAAGAAAACTTTTAATGGCGGGGAGTAAGACGAAGGATCTTGAGTATCCGATAATTTTGGCTAAGATAGTTGTTGGTTTTGCCATTGGCGGAAGGTCTGATCCATCAGTAGCTGAAGATATAACTGAAAGACATCATTCGCGATGTATGTTTTATTGGGGAATAGAGATATTTGTGAACAAACTTGATAAATTATGATAAAATACTATTGAGAAATGATGGAGAGAGGAATTTAACAAGAGTCAGGATTTGGCACAGTGTTTTTCATTCATTAAAATATTCATCATTCATGGCTGCGCACACATTTGCTCCTACCTCCCTGTATGATGTAATCTGAAATGTGGTCTGAAATAGCGTTCTGTTGTTGACTGTGGGTTTGTGCGCAGAAATGACTTAACAGAAGTCAATGCATAAATTGATGTCAGCACATCTAGAAATGTATCATTAGACTAGAAAATATCTAGGTGGAATATTTGGCTGAAATACACTTTAAATATACGAGGGTAGCTTTACCAAGGAGTGGAAATCACAATCAGATTGCCACTCTGCTTTTTAAGTTAAGAAATAATGCTGCATTTCTGACAAGCGATTCTGATCAGAGATCATTCAAAAATGTGGAGCAATCTTTAAATATGACAGTCTCTTGTAGATTAGGATAGTCGGGGGATTCAGACGTTGCCCCCTTTTCATAGCATTAGTTGCCATATTCTGTGATTTTAATATCTGGCACCAACTAGCCACGAAACGACACGACCAGCTATCCTTAGTAGCACACACGGAGATGACAAGCAACATGAGTTTGACTGGGACAACACTACTATTATAGGACAAGCCAAACAGAGAACAGCCAGGGAATTCCTAGAGGCATGGCACTCATCCACTGATTCAATCAACAAGCACATCGACCTGGACCCAATATACCGGCCACTGCAGCGGACAGCTGGAACTGACAATCGGAAGCGGCAGATTCAAACCACTATAAATGCTGGAGAAAAGATCACAGAAGCGCTTCACAGGAGGCTCCCAAGCACTGAGGATGTCACCTAGATAGGGGACGAAACATCTGCAACACAAATTCCCAACTCTGCGAACACAACCACAACAATGAGCACCCGAGCTACAAACCTTCGCACAACTTCCAAAAGTGGCTTGACAAACATCCTGTACAGCTGTAACATGACCTCCCTATTCTTATAGTCAATGCTCTGACCAATAAAGGAATGATTTACATTGTGCATTACTTCAGACAAAGTAGGTAAATAAGCATATTTTTTGGTTTCCAATTTATGAAGCTATTTCAAATTCTTGCGGTACAGCAACAAATTATACAATGGAACATGATTGTAAAGTTTTTCAATATATCATAAATTTGCTTACAGCACAAGAGGCCTCAACTCTCAAAACAATTCTTAATTAATTCATTGAGTATGAGCCTATTAGCATTTTAGTTAAAGTAGGGAAGGAACTAACTTAGTCAGTCGGGCAAAAATAGCACAAAACCAGTTTTAAAATTGGGAGTACTGCACTTAGCATACTTCTTTTAAAACTCTAATCTTATAGGCTGCAGTTTTGCCTAGGGATATTACAATTATAATGCCAGTCAAGGTACTTGTTAAAAAAAAATGGTACAATAGTCATGATGAGAAGATGATCCTTTTAGTCTCATGCCACAAATATTGCCCAATCGAGAGGAGTGATTCTGGGAAGATACAAACATGGATGAACTAACTGAAATCTCTATTTATAACAGTAAATGTTTCAAATACATAAATTCAGATGACACATAAATCAGATTCGTTGACAGAATCATTCACCTGCAAAGAAGGATTGACTGATTTTGATATTATTTGTTTCTCTGAGATGGAGTCATTAGAGTTGCACAGCAAACCCTACAGTCCAACTCGTCCGTGCGAACCAGATATCCAAAATTAATCTTGTCCTATTTGCCAGCATTTGGCCCATGTCACTAATGTCCTGGATAACTGAAATAAGACCTCCAAACTCTGTGCACTGACCAATAAAGGCAAGCGTACCAAATATTGTCTTCACTACCTTGTCAACCTGTGACTTTACTTTCAAGGAACTATGAACCCAAGGTCTCTTTGTTCCTCCAGAACCTTATCATTAAGTGTCGAAGTCCTGTCCTGATTTGCCTTACCAAAATGCAGCACTTCACATATTTATCAAAACTAAACTCCAACTAACTTGTCAGCTCATCTGATTAAAATATCTCTTCGTAATCTTCACTGTTCATACACCACCAAGTTTGGTGTTATCTGTAAACTTATTAACTATACTTCCTATATCAACACCCAAGTCATTTGTATAAATATCAAAAAGCAGTGGACCCAGCACCGATCCTTGCAGCACACCATTGATCACAGTCCTCCAGTCTGAAAAGCACTCTCCTCCACCACTATCCTCTTTCTCCATACTTCAAGCCAATTTTGTATCCAAATGGCTAGCTCTCCCTGGATTCCATGTGACCTAACCTTGCTAACCATTTTACCATGAGGAACTTTGTTGAACACCTTGCTGAAGTCCATGTAGACAATATCCATCACTCTGCCTTCATTAAATTTCTTCGTCCCTTCTTCACAAAACTCAATCAAGGTTGTGCATGGGAAATTGTGTCTCATGAAGCCATGTTGACTATCCCTAATCAGTGCTTGCCTTTCCAAGTACATGTTAATCTTGACCCTCAGCATTCCTTTCAATAATTTACCCACAACTGATGTCAGGCTCACCAGTCTATAGTTCCCGATACCACCTGACTTAAATAATGGCACCATATTAACCATCCTCCAGTCTTTAGCACCTCCCCTGTAGCTATTAATGATACAAATATCTTAGCGGTGGGGCCAGCTATCACTTTCCTAGCTTCCCACCAAGTTTTGGGGATACACTTGATCAGGTCCTGGGGATTAATGTAACTTTGTGTTTTAAGAAGTCCAGCACCACCACCTCTGTAACGTGGATGCCTGTTTAAGATATCACTATTTATTCCTCCAAGTTCTCTTGCTATGTTGATCTCAAACATCGTCCAGTTATATTATTGCTATACTTTTGGATATTTCCCAACAGCTTTGTTATATCAAATTTTCACTATATTAAAGAAGTTACATAAATACAATGAAATGCCTTAAATTGCTTCATAAGAACATTATGAAATTGTGTTCAGATTAAAGGGAAAGAGAAGAAAAATGCACGTATTTGAGCCTTTCACAACCTTCAGACATCTTAAAACCCTTTATAGTTAATAAAGTACTTTTTGAAGTATAGTACTGTTGCAGTGTAAGAAATCACTTTTTGGCTGAACTCATTGGGATCACCACAATGCCAAATGATTTACCCAACTGTTTCTGTCAGTCCCATTCCTACTGCATTTAAATTTCTTCTCACCATATCTTTCCAACTTCTTCTTCCTGGTAGACCCATTACCTTATTTGTCTGACCATATTTGTGTGGTGATGGTATACTCCCCATTTTCCTGGATGACTGCATTTGCAACCACACTCAAAAAAATCATGACAGCATCCAAGACAAAACAGCTCACGTGATTAGCACCTCGTCAACACACATTCATTCTGTCCCCAACTGAAACTCAGTAGCTGCAGTGTGTACAACCAAAATCCACTGCAGAAATTCACCAAGGCTCCTTAGATATCACCTTCCAGACCCACAATAGCTTTCATCAAGAAAGACAAAGGCAGAAGGTACATGTGGGCACCACCACCTGCAGGTTCCACTCCAAGTTTGACTTGGAAATATATCGTTGTTCCTTCAGTGTCGTTGGGCCAAAATTGTGGAGCTCCATCTATAACGATATTGTGGGTATACCTACAGCACATGGACTACAGTGGTTCAAAAAGGTATCTTACCATCGCTTCCTCGAGGGCAGCTAGGAATGAACAATAAATGTTGGCCAGCCAGTGATGTCCACATCCTGTGAATGGACACACAGAATCCTACACTTTTTGAAATGATTTTATTTCTGAAAGTCTGGAGACTGGAATGTAATTTGAAGGCTTGCTTCCATTATTTGTAAGAGAGCTACTTTAGGTCATTACAGTTAAATCTTTTTATTGATATCATCACCATCACCTACAATGGATGATAAAGTTCATAGAGTCATAGAATTTAGCACAGAAGGAAGCTGTTTGGACTTGCTGCGGCTCAACAAAAGCAGTCTAGGTAATCATATGTCTAAATTTTATCCCTATAACCCTGCAATTTATTTCTGTGGTCGCTTGTCCAATTCTCTTTTCAAACTATGACTGAACCTGAGTCTATTTCCTCCTCAAGCAGTGCATTCCAGTTTGTAACCACTTAATGGGCGAAAATGTTTACCTTCATGTCACTTTTAACTCTTTTACCAATCACTTTATATCCTGTACCATATTCTTTATCATATTGATGAGAACAGTTTCTCTTCCTCTTTCTGTCCTTTTCTCCTCTCCTTTTTTTCTTTTGCTCGCTTGCTCTTTATTTTGCTCACTTTCTTTGTGTCACGTTGGTAGTATAAATCAGATGTAAACTCTCAGAGCCTATAGGTTTTATATTCAGTGCTTTTACTTATAAAACTTAAGATCCTGTGTGGCTTTTTAACTACTTTCTCAATCTTGTTTATAACCTTCAATGATTTGTGCATACAGACTTTCCAGGCCCCTCTACTCCAATATTTATTGTACCACTCCGGTCAAGTTGAAACTGAATTTTTAACCCCTGCACTTATGTATTCCTCACAGGAAAATGGCTTAAATGGATGTAGTTTGTAACATAATCTACAAGGGATGGCTTGCTGTTGAATAGGGATTAGATAACACTATACTGGGCCATCCCAGCTATTTATCTGATCCAAAATGTAGATAAGTAAGGAAAGAAATTAATACATTGCAGCATATCTGTTTAACACATCAGTTAAAAACAGTGAAGAAGTAATTTTCTCCTCTGCATTCTGAATGCAATGGTTATTTATTAAACCATTCAGTATTCTAGATTGTGTACATAATTTTGATCATTGGATCTTGAAGATTAGAGAGCATGGAAGAATGCTGTACAAACCCCTCATGAGATGGTTCTAGTTCCTTCTGTGAACCGTGGAGTTAGTAAGGTGCTTGATTAGTGAGAACAGAGTGACAAAATGGGATTGAGCGGACAGAAAAAGGGATATGGATTCACCAGATTGTATGGACAACTTCCCAAGTGGTGTCAAGGTTTGTCCCAAGTAGCTCAGTGATGCAGGACTCTGTTCTTCAGAACATTCACCAAGGCAAATATTTGACCATGTCTGGAAGACCCATCAACTCTGTGAAAGATGCTCTTTGGTCTGTCAGAAAGTTGCTGGTCTTCCAGTGAAAAGAGTTGACCTCGACTGAATGTTGTACACTTGCAAGTTCGAAGGTCCAGAACTACATGCTGAGGGATGCATTAAAGCTTGGGGCAGCTGCTGCCAAAGCATAATGAGGAAAGACTATTGGTTAAAGTCTTTTTGCCAAAGTAAAGTTGGTTCTGCTGTAACGCATATTTCTTCAACGCGAATTGGCTTTAACGCGATTGAAGAATTTAGACCGTTATTTGTAGAACTTTAATTTTCTTTTCCTGTATAGGCTATAATGTGATTCCGGCCCCATTAGTTTAAATGGCGTGGCTATTGTGCAATTTTCTTATGCTGCGAGATAGTTCTGTTCTTGTGCAATCATTATAATATCAGAACTGACTGTCCAATGGGGTTCTGTTCAAGTATCAAACCCTCGGTGCCACAAATGTATGTAAATAACATCCTGTGTAAATAAGAAATGCCTCCGGTTTCTTGCAACTTCAAGAAATGCCAGATTTCAATATTTGTTCTTCTTGTGCAAAGATGACACTGAACAGCTTCAGTAACTGTATGTACAGAACAATTTTTTAATGAACAATTTATATTTTTGTAATAAAAATATTTCATGCTTAGTGCAGTGTGGGCCTTTCCTTTCAATAAGGAATGTTACTTAAAGGTGACAGCACAAGTTTGGAAAGTCACAGGATATGTGGTCACAGCAAAATAATCAAGCACCTTCGTGGTCAGTAGTTCTGAGAGACAAATTAAGGACTGGCATGCTTGTTGTGGTATGTGTAAGGCAGTTAGTTACCCTGAATTGGAGGTCAACATTATTGTGTGTGGTAAGGATAATGACTTGTCTGTGCTTCTGGAGCCATAATGAGAGTTCCTAAACCTCTGTTTAATGAAAGAATTATGATTCATCCAGCTCCATCAACATGTATCTAGGCTATTATATGATTTACAAAGAGCCAACTCCAAAAGTTGCAACATAGTTTATATGGATTGGAGGGTAGCTTATGACGATGCTGACACTTTAAAAGGGTTATGCTGTCCTGAGTTTTTTTTTAAAAAAGATAGTTGCTAAAGCAGGAGTGCCGAAGTGGAGAGGGAGCCAGCCTGAATCAGTGTTTTTTTTAAGAACAGTTTAATAATGGAGGGAGAGTGGCCATTTCTCCCAGTTCAGGTTCAGTTTATTTAGCTGTGCCAGTCACAAAATATGAGAGTACCAAAAGGGCTGCAAGCTTCGGTAAATGATTCCTAATTGACTTTCTCTGAAATCTCTCTGGTTGATCTCTCATGGATTGAATTCCTACCTGTTAGAATCTGTGTTTGATGTTATCTTTTTGCCAAAGGGTGTGTTTATGGATGTTGCTATATTGTAACAGTTAATTAGTTAAGTCGCTCTATCGGGTGGTTAAGTTTTCAAATAGTTGTTAATCTAAATTCACTTCCTTTTGTTTGTGTTTCAACTGTAGTGTTTAAATAAATTATGTTTTACTTAAAGCCGAGTGGTATGATCAGTTGCATCACATCTGGAATATCACTTTACATCTACCTTTAAAATAAGAAAATGTTAGCCAACTTAAAATATTTTGAGAGTGTCTGTCCTGGTGCATAACAAGCTAATGTAACTCTGCTGTTGAAAAAGGGAGGGAGAAAACCGAATTAGATACTGGTTAGCCTGACATCAGGCTGAAATGCTTGAATCCATTATAAGAGATTTAATAGCAGAGGATTTGGAAAATAGTGACAGGATCAGGCAGATAGATTTGTGAAAGAGAAATCATGTTTGACAAATCATCTGGAAGCTTTTGAGGATGTAACTAGAGTTAATGAGGGGGAGCCAGTGGATGTGGTTTACTTTGGATTTTCAAAAACCTTTTGAGAAGGTCTCACACAAGAGATTAGCATGTATAATTAAGGTAAATGGAACTGGAGGTATTATACTGACATCGAGAACTAGTTGACAGACTGTTCCATAGCCAACGTGTGGTTCAGTTCTACAGAAATTCAGTGACTTTTATTCTGTATCTGATTAAACTTTGTCTTTCATATTTTGATTATGATTACTATTATGAAGAAAATTATTGATACTGTGTGGTTTACTGCATTTCTTTTCCTTAAAATGCTTGTTAAATTCAATTTTCTGTAAACGTTATGCTATGAGAATTGCATTTTGCTCAGAGTTAAGCCATTGCAGTTTGTTTCTCCTTGAACTGACTTCACACAGTTGACTGATGGAATTCCCCGCCCTGCTAAAGGTGCAATAGCATTATTGGGCATCTGATGAGCCTACAGATTGCAATGATGTATTTTTGTTGTGCTCAGAGCACCTCAGGGAGGGAAAGAATCCAGTATGTCAGAGGCATAGATTAATTATGTGGATCTCAGAGGGTCACTTGCTCCTTTTGATCCCACAGAAATAATGAGAAACCTACTCATTGAGCCCTCCCAAGTCTAGAACATCCATGGTTTGTATTCTGTCCTGTTTTAATCTTAAAATAGCATCTGGGTCCTTTTGCTGTTAAAAGATCTCGATTGTCATACTTAAGTTAAAAATACAATCTCTCTAAATGATCGCAACATAATTAAAGTACTGACAGTGGGCACAGGAGTTAAGTTGTTCAGGATCCTGTAGAAATGGGCTGAATTGTCTCCTCTTGTGCAAGAATGACTGCGACTTTTGGCGCAAAATTCAAGCAGTTCTTAAATCAGCCATTCAAGGTAATCAAATTAACAATTTTTCTTATAAATTCCATGAATTCAATAAATTCTAAAGCGATGCACAGTTAATGGTATCATTAAAATCTCTTTTATTATAGAAGAATCTAATTTTTTCAGCTATCTTCCATAATATGGTCTTGGCTTTTCTAAAATGAGTAAACCAAGTTCACAAAGATTGTGTAATGATATTGAGACTAATCTAAAGCAAAAGGAGGCTTACAACAGTTGAAAGATTCAGAATACAATACAGAATTCAGCTGAATAATTAGAGTCGAAAGGGATCAGTGAAAAAGTATGCGAATATATTAGCTGCCATTATCAAAGGAAACACAAAATTTTTTTATAGGTGCCTAACGTCAAAAAGGTAGCCAAGGGAAGGGTTAGGTTACTTGGAGACCAAAAAAGTGATTACATTTTAGAGACTGCGTGTGGCTGATAAATTAATGCTGTTATTTGTTTTACCATAACAGGATGCAGTGTCAGAAGTCACGTGACACCAGGTTATAGTCCAACGGACTAATTTGAAATCGCAAGCTTTTGGAGCATTGCTGTTTCGTCAGGTGAAGTTGACAAATGAGCAATGGTCTAAAACTTGTGATTTCAAATAAACATGTTGGACTATAACCTGGTGTGTGGCTTCTGACTTTGTCCACCCCAGTCCAACACTGGTACCTCCACATCAAGGATACAGTGTGGTAAATGAGGCAATAGTGAATTTTGGGTAGGGGTTGAGGGTTGAAATTCTTCAAGGTCAGGCCACAACTGTCCAATCCTTTCACAATGTTGAATATAGAAAGGTGCTGGAGAATTTCAAATGTTAACCTCTCTGTTCAAAGAAAGGATAGGGATAAACTGGACCAATGAGCCAAAGTCAGTCTAATGTAGGGAGTGACAAACTTCTAGAAATAGTATTCCAGAAGAATACGTTTTTGAGCCTGGTGTTCTACCAGTTGTGCTGAAGACTCGTGCTCCAGAACTAGCCAGGCCATTAGCCATACTATTCCAGTATAGCCATTACACTGGCAATTAGCCAGGAATGCACAAATATGAATTCCTTTGGTATAAACTGTTCCCAAGACACAGGACAGATTCGACCAGACCACTTGCCACACTGTTGTCACTTTTATGAACAAATTGTTGGTAGGAAGTATCATCAGTGTTTAGCAATAAATTGTTCACTCATGCTTGGTTTGGGTTCCACTAGGACTGTTTAGCTTCTCATCTCATTACACTTTTGGTCGAAATATAGACAACAGAATTGACTCCAGAGGTGAAGTGACTGCCCTGGATATCAAGTCAGCATTTGACCAGGAGTAGTATCAAAGAGTCCTGACAAACTGGAATCAATAGGATTTGAGGGAAAACTCTTTACTGACTGGAGTCATACTGAGTACAAAGACAGGTGGTTGTGATTGTTAGTAGCCAGTCATTTTGGCCTTAGAACATCAGTTCAGGAATTCCTCAGTGTGGCAGTCATACACTGAACCATCTTCAAATACTTTTCTATTGACCTTCCCTCCATTATAAGGTCAGAAGTGGGGATGTTTGTTGTTGATTTCACAATGTTAAGCAACATTTGTAACTCCTCAGGTACTGAAGCAATCCATGTGTTTCAGCAGCAAGATCTGGGTAGCCTCCAGGCTTTGCCTGATAAATGGCAAATAAGATTTGTGCCAGACAGTCCTGATTGTTGTCCCGTTTCCCCCCTCCATCGAAACAAAACACTGAGAGACAGAGTAGTTTTACCTCCTTCATCTTTATTCCGGGCCTTAGAGGAAGATTCATGCACTGAGACATGGAACAGCAGTTTCTCAGTAACTATATAGTCATTTTACAGGGAGGAGCATCCAGATAAGGCAACATACATACTAATTGGGTGACCACTATAATCAGCAAGTGTCAATAGTAAAGATTAAGCTATCTGCTGTTACACAATGAATAACTGACTTCACATTATAAATACTTTTCACCTTGTTAACTGACATTACATATTGAATGCTACCTCATCTTGTTAAATGGCTCTATATAAAGAATGCTTTACCACCCTGTAACCCATTACCCTTGCCTCCAGCACCCCATTGTTAACTGTAAATTCTTATCTGATCTGAGTTTTATTCTGCTCAGCTGAACCTCTTATTTCACAAAACTCAGAACTTAACTCTTTCCCTGCATGCTTATGCCCTATACACATTCTCATTCTCCCCTTTTATCATTTCATGGTAACCACCGAGATGGCACTACCAGCTTTCACAAGACTCTGACAACTAGTATTTAAGCAAGTTATTGATACATAGCATACAATTATTATAACAACAAAAATCACTAGTCCATTACAGTAATTAGAGTTTGAAGAATCCTCCCACGCGGAAAAAACATTCACCAGTAAAGTTTTTAAATCCACAGATCTTAATGACCACTCCATCCCCTCCAAGTCGAGTGGAAACGAGCCCGGTCTCCAAAATCTCCTTTACTTAAAGTCCAACCAGAAAACAAAATTCAGTCTGTCCTTCTGCATCACTCCACGGAGAAATCAGATTTCTTGGATAAGGACTGTTCAATGCTTCACAAAACTGATGAGAAGCATTTAACAGCAGAGATGCTTCAGATGGAGGATAACAGTGCATCTAAGCATGCAGTGCAGCAATGCACTGTAGGCTCAGTGAGTGCAGCATTCTTTGCTGTTTAAATGTAACAAACCCAACTGGCTTTTGTGATGTTAACTTGATCAGTGAACCATCATATTCCTTAAATGATTGAAAGACAAGTCAAATCTCCGTAGGAAGGCCACTGACTAAAAGCATACTGACCTCCTCTTCACTGTTGTTAGCTTCTTCACTTCTCTTGCTCATGATGAAAATGAGGCATGTAAAATTTCATCCGCATATCTGTATAACATTTCATATTTTCTTAAAATGGCAATTGGAATAAATATTTATAATTTATTCAGTGCAAGGCCACCATCGTGAGTCCTAGTATATAGTCAGAAATAGGAAAGGAGCAGTCACCTTGTTGGGTGTTTACTATAGGCCCCCCAATAGCAGCAGCGATGTGGAGAAACAGATTGGGAAACAGATTTTGGAAAGGTGCTGAAGCCACAGGGTAGTAGTCATGGGCGATTTCAACTTCCCAAATATTGATTGGAAGCTCTTTAGATCAAGTAGATTGGACAGGCGGTGTTTGTGCAGTGTGTCCAGGAAGCTTTTCTAACTCATTATGTAGATTGTCCAACCAGAGGGGAGGCCATATTGGATTTGGTACGTGGTAACGAACCGGGACAAGTGATGGGCTTGTTAGTGGGTAA
>NC_057737.1:37805780-37806087 GCF_004010195.1 Chiloscyllium plagiosum
GATTTAGATATGATGCAGAGCTGGGCTGGGGAGTGGCAGATGGAGTTCAACCCTGTCAAGTGTGAGGTTGTCCATTTTGGAAGGACAAATAAGAATGCGGAATACAGGGTTAACGGTAGGGTTCTTAGTAAGGTGGAGGAGCAGAGGAATCTTGGGGTCTATGTTCATAGATCTTTGAAAGTTGCCATTCAGGTGTGTAGAGCTTGTAAGAAGGCCTATGGTGTATTAGCGTTCATTAGCAGAGGGATTGAATTCAAGAGTCGTGAGGTGATGTTGCAGCTGAATTGGACCTTGGTAAGGCCACATT
>NC_057737.1:37806587-37824316 GCF_004010195.1 Chiloscyllium plagiosum
GGTTCATGAAGGGCAGGTCATGTGTAACAAATCGTTTAGAATTCTATGAAGACATTATGAGCAAGGTGGACAATGAGGGCCCAGTTGATGTGGTGTACCTAGATTTCCAAAAGGCCTTTGACAAGGTGCTGCAGAAGAGGCTGCTACATAAGATAAAGAAGCATGGCGTTACGGGTAAAGTATTAGCATGGATAAATTGACTAACAGGAAGCAAAGAATGCAGATGAATGAGTTCTATTCTGGTTGGCAATCAGTAACTAGTGGTATGCCTCAGGAATCGGTGTTGGGACAGCAATTATTCACAAATTATATAGATAATTTGGAGTTGGGGACCACGTGCAGGGTGTCAAAATTTGCAGATGACACTAACATGAGTGGCAAAGCAAAGTGTGCAGAGAACTGTGAAACATGTAAAGGAACATAGTTACTTTAATTGAGTGGGCAAGCGTCGGTCAGATGGAATACAATGTTAGTAAATGTGAAGTCATCCATTTTGGTAGAAGTAACAGTAAAAAAAAAAGGGGCATGGATAGGATAAATAGACAAAGTCTTTTCCCTGGGGTGGGGAAGTCCAGAACTAGAGGGCATAGGTTTAGAGTGAGAGGGGAAAGGTATAAAAGGATCTCAGGGGAAACTTTTTCACGCAGATGTTGGTGCTTGTATGGAATGAGCTGCCAGAGGAAGTGGTGGAGGCTGGTACAATTGCAGCATTTAAAAGGCATCTGGATGGATATGTGGATAAGAAGGGTTTTGAGGGATATGGGCCAAGTGCTGGCAGGTGGGTCTAGATTGGGTCAGGATATCTGGTCAGCATGGATGAGTTGGACCAAAAGGTCTGTTTCCATGCTGGAGTTCTCTGTGACTCTGTGACTCTATGATTATTATTTGAATGGTAAAAGGTTGCAGCATGCTGCTATGAAGAGGCACCTGTCCTTATGCATGAATCACAGAAGGTTGGACTGCAAGTATAACAAATAATTAGGAAGGCAAATGGAATTTTGCCCTTCATTCCTGAAGGGATTGAGTTTAAAAGTAGGGAGGTCATGTTGCAGCTGTACAGGTTGCTTGTGAGGCCATGCCTGGAGTATTGCATGCAGTTTTGGTCTCCTTACTTGAGAAAGGATGTACTGCCGCTAGAGGGGAGCTGAGGAGTTTCACTAGGTTGATTCTGGAGTTGAAGGGGTTGGCTTATGAGGAGAGACTGAGTAGACTGTGATTATATTCATTGGCATGTAGAAGGATGAGGGGGGATCTGAGAAAAATATAAAATTATGAAGCAAATAGATGAGATAGAAGTAGGGTGAAGTAGAAGAAGATGTTTCCACTGGCAGGTGAAACTAGGACAAGAGAGTATAGCCTCAAAATTAGACCAAGCAGATTTTGGACTGAATTGAGAAGGAATTTCTTCACTCAGAGGGTTGTAAATCTCTGGAATTGCTTGCCCAGTGAAGCAGTTGATACTACTTCAGGAAAGGTTTTTTAAAGCTAAGGTAGATATGTTTTTGAACAGTAAAGGAATAAAAGGATATGGTGAGAGCATGGGTATGTGGAGCTGAGTCTATGAAAAGGTCAGCCATGATCATCTTGAATGGCAGAGTAGCCTCGAAGGGCCAGATACCTGCTCCTAGTTCTTACGTTCTTATGCAATGGGACTGAGTACACGAGAAAGTTCAGGAATCTAACTTCAGACACTGCAGAAAAGAATGCAGGAAGTTGATTGGGAGCAGATATTTACAGGTAAAGGGACATCTGGAAAGTGGGAAGCCTTCAGAAATAAAATGAAAGTCAAGAACAGTATGTTCCTGTCAGTGTGAAGGGCAAGGCTGATAGGTGCAGGGAATGTTAGATGACAAGAGAAATTGAGGCTCTGGTCAAGAAAAAAGAAACGTATGTCAGATGTAGACAGCAGGGATTGAGTGAATCCCAACAAGAATATAAGGACAGCAGGGATATACTTAAGAGGGAAATCAGGAGAGCAAAAAGGGAATATGAGGTAGCTTTGGCAAATAGAGTTCTGGATAATCCAAAGTGATTCTTAGATTCCTCTTTGTTAGGACAAAAGAGAAACTAGGGAGAGAATAGGGTCCTTTGAAGATCAGCAAAGCTGCCTATGTGTGGAACTGCAGGAGATAGGTGAGGTACTAAATGAGTATTTTGCAGCAGGGTTTTCTGTGGAGAAGGATATAGAAGCCAGACAACTTGGGGAAATAAATTGTGATATCTTGAAAAGTCTCCATGTTATAGAGGAGGTGGTGCTGGGTGTCTTAAAAGCATAAAGGTGGATAAATTCCTGATCAGGTATACCCCAGAACTTTGAGGGAAGCGAGAGAAGTTATTGCTGGGCCACTTGCTGAGATGTTTATGTCATCGATATAAACATCTCAGATGCTGGCAGACTGGAAGTTGGGGAATACGGTGCCATTATTTAGGACAGGTACTAGGAAAAGCCAAAGAATTATAGACCAGTGAGCTTGATGTCAGTGGTGGGTACATTGGAGGGGATTCTGAGGGACAGGATTTACATGTGTTTGGAAAGGCAAGGACTGATTAGGGATCGTCAACTTCATTTTTTGCATGGGAAATCATGTCTTGCTAGCTTGATTGAGTTTTTTGAAGAAGTGACAAAGAAGATTGATGAAGGCCGAGCAGTGGATGTTGTCTATATGGACTTCAGTAAGGTGTTTGACAAGGTTCCGCATGGTAGACTGATTAGCAAGGTTCGATCAAATGAAATACAGGGAGAGCTAGCCATTTGGATAGAAAATTGGCTTGAAAATAGGAGACGGAGGGTGGTGGTAGAGGGTCACTTTTCGGACTGGAGGCTTGTGACCAGCAGTGTTGCGCCGCAAGGATTGGTATTGGGTCCATTTCTTTTTGTCATTTATACAAATCATTTGGATATGAATGTCGGAGATATAGTTAATAAGATGACACCAAAATTGGTGTAATGGACAACCAAGAAGGTTACTTCAGTACAATGGGACCTTGAGCAGATGGGCAAATGAGCAGAGTGGCAGATAGAGTTTAATTTAGATAAATGTGAGGTGCTGCATTTTAGCAAAGCCAATCAGGGCAGGACTTATATACTTAATGGTAAGGTTCGGGGGAGTGTCATTGAACAGAGACCTTGGGTTACAGGTTTCAAGTTCCTTGAAAGTGGAGTCACAGGTAGATGGGGTGATGAAGAAGGCATCTGATTGGCCAGTGCAGAGTTTGAGATATGATGTCATGTTGCGACTATACAGGACATTAGTGAGACCACTTTTGGAATACTGTGTTCACTTTTGATCCTTCTGCTATAGGAAAGATGTTGTGAAACTTGAAAGAGTTCAGAAAAAGATTTACAAGGATGTTGCTAGGGTTGGAGACTGGATAGGCTAAGATACCTTTCCATGGAGCTGAGAGGTGACCTTCTAGAGGGTATTAAAATCATGAGGGGTATGGGTAAGGTGAATAGCCATGGTCTTTTTCCCAAGGGGAAGATGAGGGAACCATGGTGACAAGATAAATTAGGGACAGCATATTCTTTGGCAGACACTTGCAGATGAGCATAACTCTTTTCCACTCTTGAGTGAGTCAATAGGAGGCTGTACAGCCCAATGCAGGCTCTGTTTCACTTGAGGTGGAAGGGGTGGATGAAACGCTGATGTGGCAGCACACTCCTTTCTTTGTTTTTACCTAGTTTCCGCTCTTCCCTGACAGCAAGTCTCAAGATGCTTAATGCCTTTCATGATGCTCCTCCTCCACTTTGGACTATCTTGGGCCTGTGATTCCCAGGTGTCCGTGGGAATGTCGCATTTTGCCAGTGAGGCCTTGAGGGTAACACTGAAGCACTTCCTCTGTCCACCGGGGGCTCACTTGCTGTTTTGAAGCTGGGAGTCTTGTGGCGGTCATGTGGACAACATGCCCAGCCTGTTGTAGCTGATCAAGGGTAATCAGTGCCTTGGCTGGGGATGTAGGTCTGTTCGAGGATGCAGGTGTTGGGTCAGTAATTTATAGGATCTTGCGCAGGCAGCATTGGTAGTATTGCTCCAGTGCCTTGAGGTATCTGCTGCAGATAGTCAAAGTCTCAGAACCATATAGGAGAGTGGAAACTACAACAGCACTGCAAATCATGAATATGATGTTGAATCTGATGTTATTGTCCTTAAATACCCTTTTCCTCAGGCAGTCGAAAGCTGCGCTAGTGCACTGGAGGTGATGCTGGATATCATCATCGATTACTGCTTTGGCCGAGAAGTCACCCCCGAGGTATTGGAAGTGGTCAACATTCTCTAAGACCTGTCCATGGACCTCAATGATTGGGTGTTTGCTCCACAATTCCAAGACCTTCATCTTGTGGATGTTGAGGTTGAGACCCATGCTCTCCTATGTTTCTGTAAAGGTGTTGACGATGATCTGGAGTACGTCCTCTGAAATTGCACATGTGCAAGTATCACCTATGTACTGCAGTTTGATGATACTATTTAGGGTGACCTTGGTTTTGGTTTGAAGGTGGAAGAAGTTGAATAATTTCCCACAGGTTATGTAAGTTAGCTCCACTCCAGTGGGATGCCTGTCAGTGGTTAGATGAAGCATTTGCAGTGAGGTAGATTGAGAACAGTGCTGGGACGATGACACAGCCCTGCTTGACACCGTTCCGAACAGCAAATTGGTCGGTAGTGGAGCCATTTGTCATTGCTATGATTTCCATGTCATTGTGAAGCAAGTGAAGTATGGTGACAAACTTCATGGTACAACTAAAGCAGAGAAGGATGGTCCATGATGCTTCTCAATTGACAGTGCGAAAGGCATTGGAGGCCCAACAAATGGCCGACAACCAGTTGTTCGGATGGTCAAAGAAGGCCATGTACAGGTGTAGGCTCTTTTCTCTGCACTTCTCCTGTCGCACAGTGAAAATCATGTTCGCTGTGCCCCATTGTGGTCGAAAGCCATACTGCAATTCTGGGAGGAGTTCCTCAGTCATAGGAAGGAGATGATTGAAGAGGACCTTGTCGATGTCTTTTCCAACGGTCAACAATGGGGAGATTTCCTCTGTAGTTACCACAGTTGGACTTGTTCCCTTTTTTAAAAAATGTTCACAACTGTGGCACCTTGGAGCTCTTCTGGAGTGCTCTCCTCCTTCCAGGTAAGGCAGACAAGATGTGTAGCTGCAGCAGGAGCTCTTTGCTTCCCAACTGCAGTGACTTATCGAGCAGTCTTGTTCGTAAGCTGGGATGTTGCAGAGCTCCTGGTATGTAGCATGCAATGGGATGTGTTCAAGGATGCTCGGATCGACGACAGAGCCCTGGTTGAAGAGGTCGCTGAAGTGCTTCCCTCTGTTATTTGATGGCTTCTTTATCTTTGATTAGTGTCACTTCATCCTTGGCCAGCAGTGGGCTGGGGTCTTGATTGTTTGGTCCGTATGTGGTCTTGACAGCACAAAAGAAACCATGCATATCATGATTTCGGCCATTTGTTGGGCCTCCAATGCTTTCTGCACCCATCACCTGCATTTTATATCATGTGTTTGTTGTTGGACCTCAACCTTCAGCTGCTTGTAGGCCTATCCTTTCTCTTCCAAATGCAGTTTGTTTTTAACTCTCAGAAATTCCATGTGCTTCCAGCTTAACAATTCTTGGATCTCTTGATCACTCTTATCAAACCAGTCTTAATGTTGCCTGGTTGAGTAGCCAACCAACTTTATGTAGACATTGGTGGCTTTAAGGGCAAGCCAGAGGTCGCTAGGATCCTGCAACTTGATGTCGCCGAGGGTTACTAGGTTTGTGGAGAGGAGTTCATTGTATGAGGCTATTTATTCTGTGTCTTTGAATGCCTCAATGTTGAACTTTTTGCATCACTACTTCTTTTGTTTCCGCTGCGGCAAGGCTATATTTATGTTTAATCTGGCTCAGAGCAGACGATAGTTCATCCCACAGTTAACAGTTCCTGTTGTGGCATAGGTGATTTTAACGTCTTTATGATCCCTTGCTCTGATAATGACTTAGTCCAGTAGGTGCCAGTTTTTGGAGCTTGGGCTTTTTGGAGCTTGGTATTGCCATGTTGTCTTACACTTGTTCATTTGGCAGAACAGTGAGTTGGTGATGAAGAGGCTGTGTTTGCAACATTTCATCAGTAGAAGGGTGCCGTTGGAATTTTTCTTCCCTATTCCTTTCCCAATTACATCGCCCCAAAGGTCTGCACTTTTACTGACTCTGGCATTGACGTTGCTGAGGATGATTTGTTTTCCACTGCAAAGACCGTGAGAGAGGGTGGACAAGACTGGAGTAGAATTCCTCCTTGTCCTCAGCCGCTACATCAAGCATTGGTGCATATGTTTTGAAAACAGTGACCTATTGGTTCCGTGCAAGGGTGAATCTGACTGTCATAAGGCATTCACTTATTCTGTAGGGGTAGTCTTTGAGTTGGTCCACCAGTTTGATTTTGAATGTGAAGTTGACTTCATGGATGCAGCAGTCTTCTTTAGTGTTGCCTTTCCAGAAAATGTGTGTAGCCACTACCTTTGTGTCTGACCTGTCCTTCCCTTGCTCACAGGGTTGCACTCAGGGTGGCGATGCCAATATCGTATCACCTGAGTTCCTGAGCAAAAATGGCAATTGGCGATCTGGTCTGCCACTGGTAGGACTGTTCATAACAGTCCTCACATTCTAAGACACAGACTTCATGCTGACACTGGAAGGTGTGTGTGCTAGAGTTCTTTTAGCATGGGGAAACTGTTGCACACCAGCCACATCACAGGCTCCTTAGTCCAGTGGTGAGGGGATGGGGGGGTCCAAGACAACTGGAGACCAGGCACTGCTATTTAGTCTTATTTGCCTGCAGTGGACTGCCGACAAACAGTTCGGCGCTGGGCAGCACCTCCTGCTGAGTTAGTGCGAGCTTCAAGGTGAGGAGAGTGGGAGGAGGGGGAGAAGACAAGAAAGACAGGGCAGTTGCTGTCATTTTGTTGGTCATTGTTGGTCTGTGATTGTGAAATCACTGGGTGGTAGTGTGAGTTTGTAAGATCACTAGAGTGCGGGGTTGTAAAATCTCTGGGGTGTGGGGAGTTTTAACAAAAAACTTTAAACTGGGTTGTGGGGGAGGGGTTATAAAATCACAATTGTTGAGTGAGTAGTTTATAAAATTACTGGGCTGGTGAACGTTGTAAAGTTTACTGGTGGTGGGAGGGAATGAATAATGCTAAGAATGCTGGGCTGTGAGGGTGTTATAATAATAATGGGCTGGGGAATGTTATAAAGTTGGGGGAGTGATATAAAAATATTGGGTTGGAGGGTTGTAATAAAAATTACTGGGGTGGTTATATAAACATTTGGACTGGAGAGTGAGTTATAAAATTACTTGAGGTTTTAAGCACTGGATTGGGGGGAAGTTATGAAAAGAATTACTGGATTGGGGGTGTTAGAAAAATACTGGATTGGGGAGGCTTGTCAAAATTATTGGGGGTTATATAAACACTGGGCTGGGGATAGGGGAATGCAAACAAATCTTAACTGCAACAGCAACAGGAGTTCAGTAAGTGGGTAGGTGGCTTATAGGCTGTGCTGACACTGCTAGGCGCTCTGTTCCATGTGCCAGAAAATCAAGTTCTGAAGCCTGGATCCCCAGAATTGTGTGAGCAGGAGAGGCTGAACGACATATGAGAAGATAAGATAACGTGAGGGAGGGCAGTTGTAGATCAGGTTACCGTGGCCATCTTGTACAGCTGAAAAGCAAAAGAGAAAGCATATAATGTGGTGAAGATTAGTGGGAAGGCAGAGGTTTAGGAAGACTTTAAAAATCAACAGAGGATAACTAAAAAAAGCAAAAATAGGTGCGGGGAAGAAAAGTTGAAATATGAGAGTAAGCAAGCTTATGATATAAAATGGTTGCAAAAACCAAAGATGAGCAACAGGCAAGAGTGGACAATTGGACTATGAGAAAGTGAAGTTGGAGAAGTTGTAATGGAAAACAAAGAAATGACTGAAGAAATGAATAGGTGTTTTGCATCCGTTTTCACAATGGAAGACAACAGAAGCATACCAGAGTCAGGGAGCGGAGGTGCGTATAGTGGCCATCGCTAAGGAGAAGGTGCTAGGGAA
Source organism: Chiloscyllium plagiosum (assembly GCF_004010195.1). Lineage (NCBI taxonomy): Eukaryota > Metazoa > Chordata > Chondrichthyes > Orectolobiformes > Hemiscylliidae > Chiloscyllium > Chiloscyllium plagiosum. Next base: position 37,814,666 of record NC_057737.1, read on the forward strand.
GCTGAAAGGGCTGAAGGTAGATAAATTATGCAGACCAGATGGACTACAACCCAAAGTTCTGAAGGAAATAGCTGAGGAAATTATAGGGGCATTGATGGTGATCTTCCAGGAATCACAGTCCCAGAGGACTGGAAAATTGCTAATGTCGTACTCCTATGTAAGAAGGGAGTGAGGGAGGCAGAAGACAGGAAATTTAGGGTGGTTAATCTGACCTGTGTCATTGGGAATATTTTAGAGTCCATTTTTAAGGATAAGATTGTAGCGTATTTGAAAGTACATGATAAAATAGAGCTAAGTCAGCATGACTTCATCAAGGAGTGGTCATACCTGACAAATCTGTCAGAATTCTTTTGAGGAAATAATGAGCAAGTTAAATGAAGGAGATGTGGATGTGATGTCTTTGGATTTCCAGAAGGCCTTTGACAAAGTGCCATTGAGGAGGCTGCTAAATAGTCCAGAACCATGGTGTGAGGGGCAAGGTACTGTCATGGATACATCATTGGATGACTGGCAAAAGGCAAAGAGTAGGGCGGAAGGGATCTTTTTCAAGATGGCAGCTGGTGATTAGTGTAGTTCTGCCAGGATCTGTTTTGGGGCCACAATTATGCATTGATGATTTGGGCAAAGGACTGAGATCATTCTTACTAAGTTTGTAGATGATGCAAAGATAGGTGGAGGAGCAGGTAGCATTGAGGAAGTGTGGAGGCTGTGGAAGGACTTGAACATGCCAGGAGGTTGTACTTCATCTGCCACGTCTTTGCCCGATGTGGGTACGTGTGAGATTATAAACGTTGGTAGAAAGAGTAGGCTATTTTCTAAACCGAGAAAGGCTTGAGAAATCTGAAACACAAAGGGATTTGGAACTCCTTGTTTAGGATTCTGTTAAGGTTAATGTGCAGGTTCGGTTGGCAGTTAGAAAGGCAAATGGAATATTAGTATTCGTTTCAAGAGGACTAAAATCCAAGAGCAGCAATGTAATGCTAAGGCTCTCTAAAGCTCTGGTCAGACTGCATTTGGAATATTATGAGCAATTTTGGGCCCTGTGTCAAAGGAGGGATGTGCTGGTATTGGAGGTGGGTGGGGTTCAGAGGAAGTTTGCAAGAAAAAGCTTGAGTTTGAAGGGCTTGTCACGTGAGGAGGGGTTGGGCATTCTTGGTCCATACTCAATGGAGTTTAAAAGGAATTGGGGAATGGGATCTGATTGACACTTGTAGAATACCGAAAGGCTTGGATAGAATGGTCGTGGAGATGTTTCCACTAGGATCTGAGGGCACAGCCTCCGAGGGTAGGGATGACCTTTTAGAACTGACCTGAGGAGGAATTTCTTCAGCTAGTGAGTGATTAATCTTTGGAACTCACAACCAGAGAGCTGTGGACACCAAGTCATTGAATATATTTAAGACCGAGATAGATAAGGTCTTGATTAATCAGAGGTCATGGTTCGAAGATAGGCTTCACAACATCATTCTCCTATCAGCCATGATTGAGTGGTGGAGCAGAGCCAATGGGTTAAATGGCCTAATTCTGTTCCCATGTCTTATGGTGCTGTCTAAGGATCTTTGGTGAATTTTGGCAGTGCATCTTGTCGATGGCACATACTGCAGCTACAGAAATTGTGGAGGAGGGTATGGATGCGTGTGGATATGATGCCAATCAAGCAGGCTGCTTTGTCCTGGATAATGTCAAGCTTTTTGTGTTATTGGAGCTGCACTCCAACCAGGCAAGTGGGAATATTCCATCATACTCCTCACTTGTGTCTGATAGCTGGTGGACCGACTTTGGTGAGTCAGGAGCTGAGTTATTGCCGCGGTATTCCTAGCCTCTGACCTGCTTTTGTAGCCACAATATTTATATGGTTAGTGCAGTTGACATTCTGGTCAATGGTAAACCTCCAAGATGTTGATAGTTGGGGATTCATGATGGTAATGCCATTGAATGTCAGGGGACAGTGGTTAGAGTTATTGGACATGGTTATTGCTTGGCATTTGTGTGGAGTGTATATTCCTTGCCCCTTGTCAGCCAAGCTTGGATATTGTCCAGGTCCTTTTGTATTTGAATATACCCTGCTGCAGTATCTGGGGAGTTGCAAATGGTGTTGAACATCCTGAAATCATTAATGAACACTCCTACTTCTGACATTATAAGGGAGGAAAGGTCACTGATAAAACAACTGAAGATGGTTGGGACTAGTTCATTACCCTAAAGAACTCATGCAATGATGTCCTAGAGCTGAGATGACTGACCTTCAACAAGCACAACCATCTTCCTATGTGTTAGGTGTGACTCCAGCAAGCGGAAAGTTTGCCCTGATTCTCATTGATTCCAGGTTTGAAGGGCTGCTTAATGCCACACTCTGTTAAATGTGGTCTTAATGACAAGGGATATCGCTCTTAACTCACCTCTGGAATTCCACCTTCTTGCTCATGTTTGAACCAAGGCAGTAATGAGGTCAGGAGCTGAGTGGCCCTGGCAGAGCCCAATCTGGACATCAGTGAGCTGGTTAGTGCTAAGTACTGCTGCTTGATAGCACAGTTGATGACACTTCCCATCACTTTACTGATGATGGAGAGTAGACTAATGGGGCAGTAATTGGCCAGATTAGATTTATTCTGCATTTTTTGTACAGGACATACCTGAACAATTTTCCACATTGTAGATGCCAGTGTACTGGAATAGCTTGAAGTTGGAAGTCACACTATACAAAGTTACAGTCCAACAGGTTTATTTAAATCTTAAATCTTAAACTTTTCACCTTCACCTGACAAAGGTGCAGTGCTCTGAAAACTTGTAATTATAATCTGGTGTCATGTGACTTATGACTTTGTCCACCCCAATCCAAAACTGGCATCTCCCAATCCTGTATTACCTTGGCTGGAGGAGCAGCAAGTTCTGGAGACCAAGTCTTAGGTACTATTGCCGGGATGTCAGGGCCCATAACCTTGCAGTGTCCCGTGCCTACAACTGTTTCTTGAATCATCAAATGCCATTCATTGTCACTGGAAGACCTTCTCATCTTCTCCTGTGCGATTCAATTGAGAAGGTACAGATTCTTGTGTCTGTAGCGTGTGATGCCCAGAATATCAGTCTCACTGCCCAGAAGGTATTGGCCCTTGTATTGCCTGTCAATGTAGTAATATATAGTATTAGAAAATAGAATGAAAAGAGTTTCAATAACTTGACAGGCAGCACAATGGCTCAAAGTGGTCAGCATTGCTGCCTCACAGCACCACATTCCTGGTTTGATTCCAGCTTTGGGCTATTGTGTGGAGTTTGCATCTTCTCCCTATGTCTGTGAGTTTCCACTGGGTACTCTGGTTTCCTCCCACAGTGTAAAAGTGTGCAGGTTAGACAGACTGACCATGCTAATTTGTCCTGTAGGGTCCAGGTAAGTGCAAGTATAATGATAAATGAGAGGCTATGGGGATAGAGTAGGAGTTGGGTCTGGGTGGGGTGTTCTTCAGAAGGTTGGTGCAGACTTGATGGGCCGAATGGCCTTTATCTGCACTGTAGGGATTCTATAATGGCAGATTGGACACCTTCTCTACCGGAGATGTGTTGCTGGAAAAGCGCAGCAGGTCAGGCAGCATCCAGGGAACAGGAGAATCGACGTTTCGGGCATAAGCCCTTTTTCAGGCCCTGAAGAAGGGCTTATGCCCGAAACGTCGATTCTCCTGTTCCCTGGATGCTGCCTGACCTGCTGCGCTTTTCCAGCAACACATCTCCGGCTCTGATCTCCAGCATCTGCAGACCTCACTTTCTCCTCACCTTCTCTACCTCCTTGTACTGCCCAGTCAACTTATATTTCCTCTTCACCCTTTTAAACAATAACCATAAAACTTAACTGTTTAGATTGAACATCTTTTTAAGCATCTTTTATTTGTCCATCCTGCATTATGAATACAGGCCACGTCTAACTCTCAAAGTTGTATGCAAGATTATACTACCATATCTATTAACTTACCTCTCTTGTACTTGTCCATAACTCTTAACTTTCCATCTTACCTGATCTATCTCTGTTGGAGAAGTGAGGGCAAATCTGACAAAGTCAAGCCACTGCAAGAGGCATTGCTATCTCAAAACAAGGAAAAGATGATGCAGCTGATCAGCACGTAACAGCTATTTCCGTGGCAGATGTTAAGGTTATCAATATCTTATTGACTCCAAGTTAGTGAGTAAGCATATAATGTCTTATTCTGCAGCAGCATGATGTTTACCTTCTGTTATAAGCACTCCATAACCCAAGGGAATCATGCCCACTCAATCTTGATATTTGATATTGTTCCTGCAGATCTATCATCTTAGTGGAGTATTTAAATGGAGGAACATAATGTTGATGTAGAGAATCTGAGAGTGCTCAATCCCTTGTATGTCTAAATGATGATGATGATGATCTTCAGGAAGGCAGATTAGGTTGCATGCCTACCTGATTCAATCTGTCACAAACCACTCCAAGTTACCATATCCTTCTCTCCCTTACAGCAGCTCAGAAAATTCTATTGGAACCTTGGAGAAGCTGAAAGCAGTATACATTCAATTTGTGGCTGAGATTATGAAGACATTGAAATTGTAGAACCCAGAGCTCAATGCCAGTCACCTAAAGTGAACCATGTCAAATCTACATATCACACACTTTGTCAGCTCATCCTTTTGATAAAGGTGTCACAGCCACCAGCCATGTCTACCATATAGTCAGAGAACTGTATATTTATGTAGCTCTTGTAATCATTTTTTCATAGAGTAGTACAGAATAGAAATTTATTGTCATGTGTACTTTTACTTGTAAAACTTTTCACTGTATTTTTCAAGTCACCACACCACGCACATATAGTGCAATGAATAAAGTTAGTTAACCAGCAGGCAAACATTTTGTCCAAATAGATTGATAATTAGTTTATTGCAAGTTATTCTAAAGGTTCCTTAGGTGTAATAGGATGAAGCCATTAATAGGATATTACACATACCATGATTAAAACAACTGTAGATAATGACAAAAGAATGCTTATAAGAAACATGTCTTAGGAAGTCTCCATAGTATATCTATGGCAGCTGTAAGTTGAATTATTTGCTTAAGACGTTAACACATGAAGTCAGATCCAGCAGCTAAAATGGCTTCTATTATTAAATATATGGTATTGTCTTATACTGGTAAGTTGCTCAGAACCACAGATTTTGAGAGAGAGAAGATTCCTTGTTCTTCACCAGTTCTTTGATTTCAGCACTTTCTGTCTGACTTTTGGTGTTTTAGTTATGAAGAAATATTAGATAGATTAAGTTGGTTTTCCTTGGAGCAGAGGAGACTGAGGGACTAAAATTATGTATAAATTTGAAGGACAGGGTAGACGTGAAGAAACTTTTCCCTTTGGTGGAGAGATCAGTGACTGGAGGCATAGATTTAAGAGTCAGGGCAGGAGGTTCAGAGTGATGTGAGGAAAGCCATTTTACACCCCCCACCAAACAAACACACGCACACGCACACACACGAGTGGTGGGAATCAGAAACTTGTTTCCTGTTAAGGGATGCTAGAGGCAGAAACCCTCATAATATTTAGGAAGAATTTATATACACACTTGCAATACTAAAGCATATAAGGCTATGGGCCAAGTGTTGGAAAAATCTGATTACAATAGTTAAGTGGTTGTTTTTGACTGGTGCAGACTCAATAGGCCAAAGAGCCTTTTTCTGTGCTGTTTTCCTTAAACAGAAGTATTTGGGTTTCTGTATGGTTTTTACTCTTTGTTCTTTCATTGGTCAAAACTCTCTTCATGGAGTGGTGTTTCAAAACTGTGTTCTTGCACTTCTGATTCCTAAGAGAGCCAGACAGTTTTGAACAGTTTCAACTTCTAAAAGTGTCGTCTTCAGATTGAGTAAGCCTTTGAATTGTGAAGTCTAACCTGGATTTAGGGGAATGGTCTCCTATATTGTCTTTAAGCTGAACCAATCAGCTTCTCAAACACTGTAGATATCAATTTGCATGGTTCCCAATTTGATGTCTGTTGAGGCAGGAAGCATTTTGTCTCTTGTGTTACCCATTGCTAGATGCATTTGTGATTTGGGATGGAGATAGCACAGTTCAATAAGTTCTGAAACAGTTTACTGAAACATACATGGCCTCTGTGCCTTCTATTTTAAAGCTTTATTGACTTAGTTTCCAATATAGATTTTAAAAGTTTATTTAGCATGCTTTCTTTAAAAACCTTTAATAGGAGAATACATGTTTGTTTAAAAAAAAAGTGACTTGTTATTAGAATCTAAAGCTCTCCTAAACGGCGGCATCTTAAAAACTTTATCTTCCAGAAGGCACCAATGCAGCAAGTGCGTCAAATGTTTGCATTTCTCAGAAAATACTAGGATCAATACAAATTTTGTCCTTCATGGAAGTATGGTATGCAGTTCCAGAAGTAGGAAGGGACACAGATTTGGTGCATCATGGATTATGGTATCTAAATCATGTATATTGCTGTGTATTTGAGGCCTTCAGAATTTGCCAGCTATAATGAACTAGCCATTCAAATGGTTGCTGGAGCCAGAGACTGAGAACCCATTGAGATATTAGTGTTGCCTAAAAGGAGTACTCAAACTTTTTACCCAAGTATTCTTCCCTTGTGTGACAGATAAAAGACAGGGAGTTGACTCGGACTTTAATTAAACAAACGCTACTTTATTTAACCTATTAGGCACCAATACTCAATAAAACAAACTTACAGTTGTTGCAACATCATCCAGCTTCAACAACTTCATTTTGAAGTGACCTCTGTCACTTCAGATTTAATTTGTTTCACATTTAAGTCTAACTCTAACTTTAACACTAACTCTAACTTTAACTCTGCATTTGTCTTGAAACAAATATTACCATGATTCAAATAAAGTGGCCAACTTTGCTCTCTGCGTAGATCTTGCCTCGTGTTTCTTTGTTCTCTGAAGAAGACTTCAGGCATATGCTTCTCAAATGTTGGTTTTGAAGGCTCAATTCTTTGCGCTTATTTTAATCTGGAAATGTGCGAGTTTCCAGAAACTTCTGTGGCACTCAATCAATGAATTGACCAAATCTGATTGCATGGTTTAATCCCAGCAAATGTAGTTTACTGGTAAACAACGCCCAAGCATTTACACCAAATCATAAACAGCCACAGTCCATGTCCCATATAAGGCAATATAGTGCCAGTATGTCTAGCAAGCAACCATTAAACCTGTCTTATTTGGTCAACAGAGGAAACTGCAGGTCACAGTTTATAGAACAGGTCACAACATGTCTTGGCTGCAGTTTAACCTAGGTCAGAGTTTAACCTAGCTTGACTCAAATTCCCAAAATGCTTGATTGTAGCTCATAACCACTTTCATAGCCATTTCTGCTTTGGGCTACCTGACCACAGTAGCCTTTTCTCTGTCAGGATAGCAACATTACTCTTACTATCTCTTTTTCTCACTACTAACTTGCCCTATCTTAAATCCCTATCATGTCCTAACCTCCAACACAGAGCATCCCAACTGTAGAACATGGGAGATTTGAATATTCAGAAGCTTCCACCTAAGATACTGTCAGATGCTATACACCGTATGACCAGTGGCCCAGTTCCTGTGATTCAGGCTCATTGAACTTTGTTTGATTCAGTTTGTACTTTGTAGGAGCGTTAGAACTGAAATCCCATTTGGATACTTAGGGAAAGCATGCAAATAGAATAGAATGGTTCTATGTGTGAAAGAAACCTACTACTGCCTATGGAAGTCTGAAAATGAAGCAAAATGCTGGAAATCAGGTTATGCTGTATTATAGAATAAAATAACTGGGGGCTATAGAACTAAAACAGTTAAAAACAGAAAATGCTGGAGAAACTTGGGTTATGTTGAATCTTTGATAAAAGAAAGATAATTACTGTTTTAGGTGATGACCTCATCAAAATTTTTGCATGATTGTATTAAAGCAGATTATATATTTTAACTTTATTATTTATAGTAATTGAAGACTTAAAAGGAAGGGGATGTTGGAGTGGTTCTGTGGGTTGCCGTCCTGCTTCTGAGCCAGAAAGCTTCAGGTTCAGATCTCACCATAGACTTTGATGGTCTGAAAGAACCCAGCCATTGATTTAGGCAAATCGCCATGTATCTGTGTTGGATAAATGAGGAGAGTTGGCAGTAGGAAGGGGGCATCTATTGTAAACTGCCACCTAAACCCCAAAAATGAGAATGTGATCAACCAGCATTTTGATAATCCATGTTACATGGAAAAGCTGATGTAGAATAGAAAGGAAAGTAAATATTTAAGAACCAGACCACTCAGGTTGTAAATCTGCTTGCTGAGCTTGTTCTCAGATATTTATCACCATGCTAGGTAACATCATCAGTGAGCCTTCGGTGTTCTGTCCTACTTGCTACTTATGTCTCGTTTTGTTGATAAATAGCAAGCAGGACAGAACACGAACGCTTCACCAGAGGCTCACTGATGATGTTACCTAGCATGGTGATGAAACATCTGAGAACAAATCCACCAGCTCAGTGAGCAAGCTTACAACCTGAGCTACAAATCTTCTCCAAAATCTCAAGAGAACACTCACTGGTGCTGAGTGGTGTATTTTAAACGTGAACCCCAGAGCATACATGATGGAGCAGTTTAAATTCCCAAAAATCTGAAATGTGACTTTGGCACAGTGTGAATGTATACACTTCCCTTCAGTCGGATGTGTTGAGGCAGGTGAGTAACCTCTTGAAATTGGACAGTAATAAGCTGGAAGCCATAGATTTTTGCAGCTGTTTATATTTAACAGCTTTGGGTGGGTGTTTCCCTGGGCTTGGGAAAACCCAGCAGCAGCAAAAAGGACAGAACTGCCAGATTCAGTAAGGTAGTACTTTTCCAGTGTTACTGGTGACAATAGGAATAAAAGGAATAAATGTCTTCCAGTATTTGAAACTTACTTGACACCATCAATCTGTCTCACTGAGGTTGACTGTCAACCTCTTAGGCCAACTCACAATTCAGTGACCACTCCCTGACCGCAGTTGACTACTTTGTGATCCTTATCTCAATAATCTTCATGTGCAAACTGCTGAAGTCAGTTCCTCAACCTGGATGACTGCTGACCAGAATACCAAATTAAAAAGCTTCAAATGAAATCCTGTCATTAGATTTGTAAGGAAAGCTTTGTTTCCTGAATTTCTGGATAAGCTGGTTACTACAAGTATCCCCTTCCACCTGTAAACATTGAGGTTATTTACTCAAATGAGGATTATTGACACAATAGTATTGTCATGTGCTGATAAATTCTGGCATGAGGGAATTTCTCTTTTTGACATCATAAATAGGAGATTTGGATGTACTGTTTGCATAAATGGAACCAGATAGCTCAAACTTTGGAAACAATTTCTTTTTTCAAATCTCTGAGAAGATCCCTGTAAGTGAATGTGCTCCATCCTGAATCAAAGAGAAAGTTCTGCACAAATGATTATTGACAAAATTTGCAGCTCACTCATCTCACTACAGCATCATCTGCCCTTCAATGTTTGTCTGTATCAAATCTCTCTCTCTCTCTCTCTCTCTCCCCCTCTCACTCTCCTCACTCACTCTCCTCTTTCTCACTCCCTCACTCTCCTCCCTCACTCTCCTCCCTCATCCCTCTCACTCCCTCACTCCACACTCTCCATACTCTCTCTCCCTTCCC
>NC_057737.1:37824637-37837052 GCF_004010195.1 Chiloscyllium plagiosum
CTCTCTCCTCACTCACTCTCTCACCCTCCCTCCCTCCCTCCCTCCCCTCTCACTCTCTCTCCATTCCTCCCTCACTCTCCTCCCTCCCTCACTCTATTCCACACACATGTGCACAGATTTATTTTCTTACATGTATACAGCATGGAAACAGGCCATTCAGCCAAACTTGCCCATGCCAACCAGTTTTTCTGAAATGAACTAACCCCTTTTGCCTACATATGGCCTATGTCTGCCTAAACCATATGTTTAATTATTTAATTTAATTAAAGAATGTTTCTGTTTGAGTCAACATTTATTACACTAGGTGGCAGTTGGTTCCATAAATCATCATTATTTGACTGTAAGGTTACTGAGAGGTGAAGTCTTCCTGGTGAAATAAAAAAAAGGTAAAGGATTGTTATTCACTTATTTGTGAATGCAGAATGTGATTATATAAATTGTGTCAGTAATGCTGTATCTTTCCATACAATGCGTCATTGCAAAAAAAAGTTTTGAATTAGTTTTCTATGAGCATTTAACATTTTAAACTGAGGTAATTTTTAAATGGTAATTTCTAATCTGTATTCTACTTGACTCTTTTGTGAGGGAAAGTGAGTAAAATAACATAAGTGACTAAGGGTATAATATTTATAGTATTCATAGAACCCCTACAGTGTGGAAACAGGTTATTTGGCCTAACAAGTCTATACTGACCCATTTCCCTACCCTATTGTGCTGCATTTCCCCTGACTAATACACCTAACCTACATCCCTGAACACTATGGACAATTTGGCATGGTCAATTCACCAAACCAGCACATCTTTGGATTGTGGGAGGAAACCGGAACACCTAAAGGAAGCCCATGCAGACACTGAGAGAATGTGTAAACTGCACACAGTCGCCTAAGGCTCGAATCGAACTCAGGTCCTTGGTGCTGTGAGGCAGTAGTGCCAACCACTGTGCCACCCTAATTATGTGTGTTTGTAATGAAAAGCACATTTTAACATTTTTGTTTTCTTTGAAATAATGGATTGAAATGAGACAAAAAAACTGTTTCTGAAGCCAGTGCTTTAAAGGATTGCTGCATGTTTTGAAGAGCAAGTAATCTGATACTCATGGCAAGCATTGTGTAAACAGTTGATGAACAATCAGTAATTAAAGATTGAGTTGTAGACATGTTACAGTTGAAAGATTATGTACAGATATAGCTGGGTGGCAACAAGATTATAGACTATTGTCAAGATTATAGTCCGTAGACTATTGACCAATTATTGATTACAAAAATCATTGCGTGCCAACAACTGTATGATGGCCTTTCTGAACTAAGTTTCTGGTTTGACTTGGAAAGATAAAGGTATCACACCACAATGCTTCATTTCCCAGACCCGGTTGTAGCTAGATAATCTCCTACTGAAGCCTAACAGTGACCTCAGCATAATTTGGTTTAAATAAGTTTGAATAGTGATGAGAACATGTTGAAAGTGTTAATTTCAGTGATTTAAGTGACTACTTGAAGTTATATTGAAAGGGTACTAATATGGAAAGTTTAAGAAAGAGCAGGCTCAGGATATACCTGAACATTTTCCTTTGAAGAGCCAAATCAGAAGAACATCAAAAGCTAATGTACCTTAGATAACAGAGGAAGTTAAAATAGTTTAAAAAGAATCAAATGACACATATATGGAACCAGATTCAGTTAATAACCAGGAAGATTAGTAGGAAAGATTAGCAGGTGATATTAAATTGAACAAATCTTTTATATGGAGGCAGAGGACATGGCTACAGTATTCAATGAGTATTGTATCTGTCCTTATTCTGAATATGGATGATGTGAGCATTGCAGTAAAATAAGAGAGTGAAGCTGTAAATTTGATAATAATAGGGATTATGGATTAGATTACTTACTTAGAGTGTGGAAACAGGCCTTTCGGTCCAACAAGTCTATACCGACCCGCCAAAGCGCAACCCTCCCGTACCCCTACATTTACCCCTTCATCTAACACTACGGGCAATTTAGCATGGCCAATTCACCTGACCACATCTTTGGACTGTGGGAAGAAACCAGAGCACCCAGAGGAAATCCATGCAGACACTGGGAGAATGTGCAAACTCCACGCAGTCAGTCTCCTGAGTCGGGAATTGAACCCGCGTCTCTGGAATTTGATAAGTCACTTGGTCTAAAAGGAATGCATCTTAGGTTGGTAAAAGAAACAAATTTGGAAGTAGATATATTGGCAACAATCCTTCAGTTTTCACTAAATGAAGGAGTAGGAAAAGATGACTTGAAGGTTGCAAATATTTTAGAAATATTCAGAAAGCTATTGGCCAATCTTCCAAATTCTTTTTTTGAAGCTATTATCAGGAACAAAAATAAACATTGGTTTGGAAAGGCCAATTAGAAAAGAAGATTAACAAAGAAGATCCAGCAATAATTTATTATAGGAAAATTATATTTGATTAACTTTATTAAATTCTTTGAGGAAATTGATGGTTAATCAAGATACTGCAGTAGATTTAGGCAAGGATGTTTGGAAAGTATGTGGTGAAGTGCTATGCAGGTAGACTATTAAGATGGAAACTCAAGAAATTACAGAGAAATGGAGCATTCTGGGAGAAGTCGGCTCCATCATCATGACTGAATAGCAGATCATGAAAAAACCCGGTGTCCAGGAACAGTATGAGCTATAAAGAGGGCTAGAAAAAATAGCATTTTCTCTGGAATGGCAGAGGTTGAGGGGAAACATGTTAGAATTCTATAAAATTGAGATGCACAGATTGGGTTGACAGTCAGAATCTTTTTCCCAGAGTTAAAATGTCTAGACTAGGAGGCATGCATTTAAGGTGAGAGGGAGCAAGTTCAATGAGCATGAGAGAGGCAGCTTTCTGGAACGCACTGCCTAGGATTGTGGTGGAGGCAGATATGATAGGGGTGTTAAAGGGGATTTTCAATAAACACCTGAATATGCAAGGATTGGAGGGATATGTACTAAGGGCAGGCAGAAGGAATTAGTTTACTTTAGCGTCATGTTCGCCACAACATTGTAGGCTGAAAGGTCTGTTCCTGTACTGGACTGTTCTATTTTCTATGGAGGTATAGGTATGAAATTGAATCAGTGACAGGAAGCAAAGAGATTGGTCAATTTTGTGTTCTTACTCTTTTTCGTTCTTTAACCTATATATGAGTGTCCTCAGGCCAAACATTTTCAGCTGCTTCGTGATTGACCTTCCCTTCATCATAAAGTTGGAAGTGGTTTTTGTGATTGTATAGTGGTCATCACCATTTATTATTTCGCAGTTATTTAAACACTCCAAATCTAAATACAGCAAGAACTGGACAATGTACAGGCTTGGACTGATGGGTGGCAAACATTATTTCTGCCACACAAGTGCCAGACAGTGGCCATATCAACAGAAGGGAATCTAACCAGCACTGCTTGACATTCAGTTGTATTTCCATCACTGAATTCACCACTACCAACATTCTAGAAGTTAGAATTGACCAGGAATTGAACTATACTAGCTGTATAATATAGATATATTTAAGGGCTGGTCAGAGGCAAGAAATTCTCCTGACTCCCGAAACTACAAGACACATATCAGGAGTGAAATGCAATGTTCTATACTTGCTTGAATGAGTGAAGCTCCAACAACACCCAAAAAGCTTGACAGCATCCAGCACAAAGCATCCTGCTTTTTTAGCATTACATCCATAAATATCTATTCCCTCCATCACTGACATTTAATAGCAAAAGTCTGTACCATCTACAAGATTCACTGCAGCAATTCACCAAGGCTGCTCACACAGTATCTTTTAAATCCACTACTGCTACCTAGAAGGATAAGGATATCAGATACATGTGAAGAACCCCTCCTGCAATTTTTCTTTCAAGCTACTCCATTAAATTATTTGTTTGGCTGTGAATCTGTGCTGAATTTATTAGACATTTGGTGTTCCAACAACCTGCTAATTGTTTTGGGAAACCTGCTGCTTGATCAATTTGCTTGTTTCTGTTTCTCTTTGAAATTTCCTATTACATCCTTAATTTATTAATCCATAGAATTGTGCATCCTTAGTTATGGAGCAGTATTTATTGGTATCTCCTTCAACATAGTTATAAAATGCTTTCAATACAATAAAACCCCCAAAGATACTTCAGAAAAATATGAAACAAACTATAACCTGAAACCAACTGCAGCGATATCAGGTCAGATGACCAAAAGCTAGGAAAGAGTTTACTTTTAAGGAATAGGCACAGTAGCTCTGTGGTTAGCACTGCTGCCTCAGTGCCAGGAACCTGGGTTGGATTCCAGCCTTGGATGACTGTCTGTCTGTGTGGATGTTCTCTGTGTGTCTGCACGGGTTTTCTGTGGGTGCTCCTGTTTCCTCCCAATATCCAAAGCAGTGCAGGTTAGGTGGATTGGTCATGCTAAATTCCCCTGTGATGTCCAGGGATGTGTAGGCTAGGTAGATTAGCCATAGGAAATGCAGGGTTACATGGATGGGTGGGTCTGGTTGGGATGCTGTGGTTGGGATGAGTGGCAGTGTGGACTTGGGCTGAATGGCCTGCTTTCCTGCTGTAGGGGTTCTATGATTCTGTGAGTGTCTTAAAGAAAAAAGTGAGTAGGAGAGTATGTGGAGGTTTTCTTGAGATTGATACCAGTCAACTCAAGGTGAAACTATCTAATGTAAAATAATCAAACTTAGGATATACAACAAGGGTCAGAATTAGAAAAGTATTGTTATGTTGAAGAGTAACTTAACTGGAGGGGTTTATAGAGGTATGCAGGGGCTGAGCTATGGAAACATTTGAAAAAAAAAGAAATTTTAAAATAAAATGTAGGCAAATGACCATTCAGTCTGAGCTATGGAAACATTTGAAAAAAAAAAGAAATTTTAAAATAAAATGTAGGCAAATGATCATTCAGTGATAAATGAACAAGACTTTGTACAAGTTAAGACGTAGCAAACTTTTGGATGACCTCAAGTTTACGGAGGATAGAATAGGGGAGATCAGCTAAGGATGGATTGGAATAATTAAGACATGAGTAGATAAGATGTGAATGGTGGTTTCACCAGCAGATGTGTTGAAATAGGAGTAGTTGAATGATGTGATTGAGGCAGAAAAAGATGGTCTTAGTGTAAATAAGGTCAAAAACTCATCTCAAGTCAAATTTGACACTCTAGTCTGATTTTGGGCTGTTGTCACGTACAGGAAAGGAATTAGTAGCTTCGGCTTGGAGACTGGAATGGGAACTGAAAATAATGCTTCAGTTTTCCCAGCATTGGAGGAGATATCTGTTTATCTTGTACTGAATCTTAGATAAACAGACTTATAATTTAGCAACAATGGAAGAGATGTGATGAAGAAGAGCTGGTGTTATCATCATATATGTGAAAAGTTACGTTGTGCCTTCTAATTATGTTTCTGAGAGGTAGCCTGTAGATGAGGAATATGAGCGGAAGGTTAGATCTTTTGGGGGATACCAGAATTAATAGAGCAAGAGCAAGATGAGAACCATTACAAGTGAGGAGCATGAGGAAAACATTTTCATGATGTTTAACATTCAAACAAGACAATAATGAGCTGCTGCTCTTTGTTTTGAAGCAGAACAGACTACCTACCAATGCAATAGATACAGAACACAACAGGACACTATTGAAATACCAGAAAAATATTTGGTGGAAAAGGTAAATAAAAGTATTGTTGGTAGTTCTGTTTAGTGGTGAAATCTGTAGTCTCTTGCCAGTTTTATTAATTGAACTCTTTAAGATCACTTCTTAAGATTTGTTCCAATTTATGGAAAATTAAAACCTGCAGGGCCACTTTTTTTTTTATTTAGGATGTAGGTGTTGCTGGCAAAACCGGCATTTGTTGCCCATGCTTAATTGTTATTGAACTCAATGGCTTGCCATGACCATTTCAGAGGGCAGTTATCATTTGACTGCACTTCTGTGGGTCCGGAGTCACGTGTAGGCTAAATTTAATTCACTAAGGGACATTAGTGAACCACTTGAGTTTCTACAATGATCAACCATCATTGTAGTCATCATTACTGAGACTTGCTTTCAATTCCAGGCTTCTTAAAAACTAGTTATATTTAAATCCCACCAGTTACCATGGCAGGATTTGAAACTATCCACAGAGTACACTACCATTTCCCCTAACTCTCCCATTGTCTTGTAAATGCATACCATGCTCTGTGTATTACAAGCCAAGAAGCTCCAGGTTTCACTTGTTAACTTGAGAAGGGCAGCAATTGACATTGACCATCCTTGAGCTAAGGAGGAAAAGGGGATAAAATTAACTGACTCCCAGTGTTGGTCACTTATCTATAATATTACATTGTAGAAAATGGATGCACAATTAGATATATCTCCTGTAGTCGAGTGTTATGACACAGCAGTGAACCATTTTGCTAATTAAACCAAACACGCAGAAAAGCTCACCTCACTTTGTAATCTGTTTAAAATGTGAGTTACAGAGAACTCCCAGATTCCACTATTTAAAGAAAATAATATCAATGAATTCTTTAACTCTAAAAGTCAACGATAAACAACTATTCACAACTCTAGGCCCCCCTTTCTCTTAACTGCTTATTATCTGCCTGCACCTCTATAATAATATACTGTTCCAATATATAGCATTTATTAAAATTACATCAACTTAATTTTAAAACCATAAAGTGGCTGTCATTGTTGGTTGCAACATTTAAGAGGCATTTGGATGGATATATGAAAAGGAAGGGTTTGGAGGGATATGGGCCGGGTGCTGGCAGGTGGGACTAGATTGGGTTGGGATATTTGGTCGGCGTAGACAGATTGGACCGAAGGGTCTGTTTCCATGCTGTACATCTCTATGACTCTAAAGATGCCCCTGTGTCGTCATCTTTCTTTTACTGCAAATGTTTTTCATATGAGAAAGGTATCTTTTGATAAAGAGTGTTTTTGAATGGCAATTGCTCTGTCAATGGCAGTTACTTTGTCTGACTTTCAAAGTGCCTGTGTTTTTATACTCCCAACATCATATTGTCTATTTGGTTCGATGTTGTAAAAACAATAAATTCAAACCCAATGTGGTTTTCGTATCCTGGGGCATAATTTAAAATGATTGGTTAAATTCATTCATATTGTTGCCAAAACAGCAACCAACTCTGGTATCTATTTCACAGCCAAATGTTACATATTTTCAATTTTCTAGTACACTTTGAAGCTGCTAGATTATCATATGACAGGTGCTTGTAAGCTCTGTGCAAAACAGTATTCACTCTCTCTTAAAGGTACAGTACACACCTTCAACTTCATAGCACAAGTAAATTGTTCATACTGTAAAAGAGTGCAAACTTGGGAATAGATAAAGGAAAGTACCTGTCAAACCAAATACTAGTGGGAGCATATTGTCTGAAAAGTTGGGATGCTCTGAACAAAGGAGGATGATGGAATATTTGTATGGACCTGTGTTGACAACAATGTACAGCAAAGAATAAGAGATTTTAAAGGACTCGTTTTCAGATTTCTGAGCTCTAATGTGTTATGGACCAGGCCAGAACCCCTCAAAACACTTCAAGAAAGTAACCCGGACCCTAAGTTTGCTTGTTGTTTTAAGCAGGTGCAGAGAACAGAGTGTAGAATAACTTAACCTATCCAAAAATCCAACAGGTCATCCCAGTTTAATGATGCTGTTCCAAGTTCCTGCAACAATCCCCATTAACAACCCTTGGCAAAAAAAGGAAAAATCAAACACAGGGTCTTAGATGAGATAGAGAGATGGCAGAGATATTCAGCATGGAACATCTTCTGTGTAGTTGTTTCTTGGATCAGCAGCTTCAAACTGATTGCCTGTTTTCAGTGAACACCCAAACTGCTGAAAATCAAACCAAACCAGAGATATGCTGACCTGGGAGAACTGGCTGCTCCCCTTTCATTGTAAAAGTGTTTTTCTTTTACTTGTAACATTTCGCCTCAGGAAAAAGGCTTTCAAGAAATCAGAAAGAGGTTCAATGTAGTTTTGTATGTCGCATGGATGTGCCAAAGTGTGCAAGAAACTGTTTTCATTTTTTCAAATAAATTGCAAATATAGCCATGTTGAGCAGTAAACATTGACAATAATCAAAATGGCGGATGAGAATTTTTACAGTGGTATCCAGATGTTGCCTAAAGGGAAACAATCAATATTAAGGTGGAATACCAGATAGACTTAGCAGCAAGTTGCAAATAACAGCAACAAAATCTGATAAAGATAGAAATATTTGCATTATTTAGGGCCTTTCACAACAAAGGAAAAGAGTTATTGGTTCAAAGAACTAGAATGTAGAACATTATTTTACAGTACAGTCCTTTCAGCCCTCGATGTTGCACCGACCTGTGAAACCAATCTGAAGCCCATCTGACCTACTATTCCATTTTCATCCATATGTCTATTCAATGACCATTTAAATGCCCTTAAAGTTGGCGAGTCTACTACTATTGAGGGCAATGCGTTCCACATCCCTACCAATCTGAGTAAAGAAACTACCTCTGACATCTGACCTATATCTATCAATCCTAAATTTAAAGCTATGTCCCCTCGTGCTAGCCATCACCATCTGAGGAAAAAGGCTCTCACTGTCCACCCTATCTAACCCTCTAATCCTTGAAATGAATTTGCAGGTCCTTCTCATTCAATACAGTTCCTCTTTACAATTCCTCACTTAAATGAATCCATCCAGCATCTTCCAAAACAATCCAAAGTGTAAGAACATCTTTTTTAAAAATGGAGTGTGTCAGTTGTTCAACCCTTTGAGCCCACTTTGCCATTTATTGAGATCATGGCCAATTTTTTAAACATCACCAGTTTCCAGCACTCTTCCCTTATCCCATGATATTTTTAATATGTAGACATCAAGTGATCTTAGGAGAAAGTGAGTCCTGCAGACTTGTAGATCTGAGTCGAGAGTATGGTGCTGGAAAAGCCCCCCAATCTAGTGATCTTTTTGAACAATCAATGAATGAATATCCACAGCCCTGTGGGATCTAGAATTCCAAAATATGTTGAATAAAGAACTTCTGCCTCATCCCTGTAGATGATTTGCCTTTTATACCGAGCACTTTGCAGCCAATTAAATATTTTTGAAGAGTGGTAACTATTGTTATAAATGAAATGCAGTGAACAATATTGTGTACAATTGACTTCCAAAAAATGGCATTATATTAATGACCAAATACTTTGTTTTTGTAGTGCTTGCTCAGGGATAAATATTGGCCAAGATGGTAGAAATACTTCATTTTATTCTTAAAAGTAGTACTCTGAGATACTTTTAATTCAACCAACAGAGCAGAGAGACCTCAGTTTAACACTTTTCCTGAAATACAACATCTCTGATAGCTTTGGTCACCTCTTCGAGTGTCAGCAATCATTTTTGTTTAGAATCTGGTATGGCATTTGACCATCTTCTGATTTAGCTGAGAATGCTAATCAATGTAACAGAGAGGAAGCACAAGGTGAGGCACGGTATAGAAAGATTGTCAATGGTGACTGATGAAGAGCTAACTGGTACTGAATGAAAGTTCAGGAGATTGATTCAACAAGACCAATTTGGAATTTTGACCTCATGAGGTAGCTTTGATATGGAGGAAGATGCATTCAGAAACATGAATAAGTGTACTGTTTGTTTTGTTTTTCTGAAACATACTGGAGCGCAGTGTGGGGACTGTATATCACAAAGTTTTTCTTCCATCATATCTAGTATGAGTGGCTACTTAAAGCAAGGATTGTATCTCCATCATTGTCTCATAATAATAGCAGATTGATTTTCTTCAATTCTCTGTTCAAAGGTAAGTCTGACCTACTGTGCAGCAACCTCTACCTGAGGGAAAGGATGCAGGAATTGAACCCACAACATCCAGAAAGGTGATCAAGCCCCATTCTGTTGGTACCAGTTTAAAACAGTTCATCAATCAGCTTGACTCCTAAGGAATCCAGTCTTATGCGCTTTACAGTATGGAGCTTTCTTTCCATGAAATGACTGTCCATGGTCTCTGCACCTAATGATTTTCGTTAGCATGCATTGGAAAGATTTCCAAGTTAAAACAGACACACCATGGATAAATGTACTAAAGAGCACATTGAGTAGCAATTATGGTCAAGCGAGATCCAATGAATTTTTCAGCATCTTTCTGTCCACCCAGATATTAGTGACCTCGGGCCAAACTTTATTTGGTGAAGTAAGTTATTTGCTTTGAAATATTGGGCTTTGAAGCTGTCTTCAAATCCATTCTGTAATGGAATGCCTTAATGATTGCGCACTAATGGTTCTCTCTCCTTTTACTGTGACTGGACTGCAGCACCTCCTCAGAGATACATTGAGCTTGTTTGTAAACAATTAGATTCATTAAGCTGGCACTGTCCTGTATTTCTCTGAGCTGAAGAGTTGCTCAGTTGCATCAAGAACATTGCTTATGACTTCTTTCACCCACTCAGCTGCATTGAACTATTAATAGTTCACAGATGTTAGTGAGACCACATTTGAATACTGCATGGTTTTGGTATACCTAATATAAGAAGGGAAGTCAGTGCCCTAGAAGGGGTTCTGAGGAGGATTCTGAGATTAATACTTGAAATGAGCAAGTTATTTTATGAAAAAAGGCTGGACAGACTTGATTTGTTCCCACTGCCTTTCGAAGAGTAAGTGTTGACTTGTTTGAAGTGTATTGACACGATAAATGTGGAAATTCTTCTTGTGGCTGAGTCCAGAACTAGGATGCATTGTTTCAGAGGGCAGAACTGAGATTTTTGTTTGAGGGTTGTGCAAATTTGGAACTCTCCCTCAGAAAATGGTAGAGGCAGGGTCTTTGAATGCTTTCAAAATAGGGGTAGATAGAATTTTGTTAGTTGGCGGACTTGATGGTCATTGAGGGTAGATAGGAATGTGGAATTGGAAATACAAATAGATCCGCTACATTATTTAATGGCAGAGCAGATGAACTGAATGGTTTACTTCACCTACTAATTCATGTTTGTATGTACTCTTTTGTTTGGCCAAACCAAAAATGATCCTTCCTTAGCCATTAAGTCCTGGCTTGATTTGAACGTGCAGCTTCTGGTTCAGAGGCATGGAAAATACCACTGTGCCACAACCTCTTCCCCCATACCTTGGTTAAGTCTTAATGTTGTTCTGAGTCTGGCCCAGAAATAGGAACACTGCCAATAACCACAACCTAACATTTTTAAAATTGATCTTTTTGGACAAGACATGATGCATCTTCAAGTCTATCATCTTGGGAGGCTGGACTTTAACTTCGACCCACTGGATACAAGATGCCTTCTTGGTTTGCTTGTATTCTTAGTTATTGCTGTATTTCTCTAATGCATGTGCGTGAAAGATAATGAGGTGCATTAGCAGCAGTTAACTAAGTTCTCCAAAGGATTATCTTTTTGTTTTCCTCTTACAGTAATTTTGATTTTGAGCCATGTAAAGATGGTGGATTTCATTTCCTAAAGGGCATTAGTGAACTGGATATTGTTTACAACAGCAATAAGTTTCATGACCTCCATCATTGAGGCTAATATTCAGTTCCATATTTATTAACTGAATTGCAATTCTACCTGCTACCATGGTGAAATTTAAACTCGTGTTCTCAGAGCACTGGACTACTTGTTCAGTGACATTACCACTGTTCCATCGTCTCCCCATTTGAAGTCTTGTATATGTTTGTGAGACAGATCATTTACTCAAAAGATTCTACCCAAGTCCTGTAGTTACTGTATTATAATGATTATATACATCAGGCAATAATTCTCTCAAAATAGCTGTTACAGCAATAGAACTAAAAGGAATGTAGAGATGCGAGGAGGAGATAGTAGAAGGGTGAAAAGTCTTAAACTCTGCTTTGAGTATATGGGAAGAGGTAAAAAGCTGAGAGAAGCATGATGAAGTTGTGGTAGGGAAGATAATGAGAATGTTTATTAGTATAATGGTACCTAGTATAATAGTAAAATTCAAAGTTTGTGCGAAGATTTGTAGCTCGGGTGCTCGTTGTTGTGGTTCTGTTCGCCGAGCTGGAAGTTTTTGTTGCAAACGTTTCGTCCCCTGGCTAGGCGACATCATCAGTGCTTGGGAGCCTCCTGCAAAGCACTTCTTTGATGTTTCCTCCGGTGTTTATAGTGGTCTGTCCCTGCCGCTTCCGGTTGAAGACAGGAAGGCAGCTAACAATCCGCATACATGAACATCAACTAACCACGAAACGACACGACCAGCTATCCTTAGTAGCCACACACACAGACAACAAGCAACATGAATTCGACTGGGACAACACTACTATCATAGGGCAAGCCAGACAGAGAACAGCCAGGGAATTCCTAGAGGCATGGCATTCATCCACAAACTCCATCAACAAACACATCGACCTGGACCCAATATACCAACCACTACAGCGGACAGCTGAAACTGACAACCGAA
>NC_057737.1:37837522-37847708 GCF_004010195.1 Chiloscyllium plagiosum
TTGTGGTTCTGTTCGCCGTGCTGGAAGTTTTTGTTGCAAACGTTTCGTCCCCTGGCTAGGTGACATCATCAGTGCTTGGGAGCCTCCTGCGAAGCGCTTCTTTGATGTTTCCTCCGGTGTTTATAGTGGTCTGTCCCTGCCGCTTCCGGTTGTCAGTTTCAGCTGTCCGCTGTAGTGGTTGGTATATTGGGTCCAGGTCGATGTGTTTGTTGATGGAGTTTGTGGATGAATGCTATGCCTCTAGGAATTCCCTGGCTGTTCTCTGAGTGGCTTGCCCTATGATAGTAGTGTTGTCTCAGTCGAATTCATGTTGCTTGTTGTCTGCGTGTGTGGCTACTAAGGATAGCTGGTCGTGTCGTTTCGTGGCTAGTTGATGTTCATGTATGCGGATTGTTAGCTGCCTTCCTGTCTTCAACCGGAAGCGGCAGGGACAGACCACTATAAACACCGGAGGAAACATCAAAGAAGCGCTTCGCAGGAGGCTCCCAAGCACTGATGATGTCGCCTCGCCAGGGGACGAAATGTTTGCAACAAAAACTTCCAGCTCGGCGAACAGAACCACAACAATAATAGTAAAATGATAATACTCTAGTCTAATAATCTTGTAGATCAGACTAATGCTCTGGAGCCACAATTTCAAATAACACATTGGTAGCTGAAAGAATTAAACAAATCTCAAAAGAAAAACTAATATCTGTAATTGTGACCATGTACTTACAACATTACAGATGTCCTTTTGGAAAATCAATCTATCAATCTTAGTTTACATGTATTTGGCCTACATGTGATTCTGGACTCAGTAATGTGGTCACCGTTCAACTGCCGTCTGGAATAGTCTAGCAGTTGCAAGTAAACTATTATGGAAAAGTTAATGCAGAATGAGCCACGCATTGTTGACCTAGGTGTCACTAAGCCCCATCAACCCTGAAATGTCACCCATACTAACATCTGGGAGCTTGTCAAAATTGGAAGCGCTGTCCCACAAACTATTCATGTAGTCTAAATGCTGCCTGACATAGTCATTCTTACAAATCAAAGCTTCCAACCAATATTACACTTCTCCATCACCATCCCAGGCTATGTCCTCCTTACAGGACAGACCTGCCAGATGTGATGGCATACTGTTTCGTGAGAAGGAAGTGATGATGGAAATTCTGAAAATTATCCAGACTCAATGAATCTCAATGCATATGGTTAAGCATGGACAAGGAATCCCCCTGATTACTGCCTGCAAGTTGGTCTCACTTCAGGACCATACTTCTCTACATTGGACAAGGCATAAGGATAGAAAAATGCAGAATATACCCTGTGTAGGGAATTTCACTGTCCATCCCCAAAAATGGCTCAGTATCATCACTTGCTGGGCAAGTCTTCAGGGATATATCTGCCAACTAGGCTTTTGTAAATCAGCAAGAGTGAAAAGCTTCCTTGAGCTCATCAAGGAATGTATTTTGTTGCTGATGTTTCTGTCTGTGGCAATATTGGTAGTGTCATCATGAAACAACCTTCTGGAGGCAAAGTGCTATCTTCACATTCCGAACGTCGTCCATCTGCTAAATGAGAGAAAGATTCAGATCCTATCCAGAAGCTCAAAACTGAGCATCCATGAAACATTGTGGGCTAACAACAGCAGCTGAATTGTACTCCAACACATTTTTTCTAAACTCATACTTTGGTATTTCACACACTCCGTTTACCTTGGGAACTGATTCTGATTCAATAGGAAGTCTAAGTCAGCATGCCAGGAGTACAAGGCATACATAAAAATGAAGTGCAAACAAGATTTGAAATTGCTAATTAGCATGCTATGGGCAGAGCTAAGCGATTCCAAAACCGATAGAATCGATCAAATTTAAAAACTAATTTGAATTGAAACATTTGATAAGGCAACAAACAATAGTTTGAGTTACATGTGAGAAGAGTATCACCTTAAATTGGAGAAAAGTGAAGAATAGTCTAGGTTGAATTGAATGGAGGAAATGCAAAATTCAGTTGAAGTGGAGAAGGGAATATTGCTGGAGTAGGAATGGAGAGTAATAGCTTGAACTAAGAGGACAGGAAGCATAGTAACACATCCACGGTAGCTAAAGGAGAGTTTGTATAAACTCGCTAGTGGGAGTTGTATATGTGATAGTGGTCCTAATTTTAGTTCCTGCATTGGGTATGCAGAAGGGAGAATTTCCAGCACTGCAAACGATTACCAAACTCCCCATTTTCTGCGGCGATGGCATGGCTTGGATTGGAAGTCAGCGTAGATGACCTGGAGAGGATGCCTGATTTATTGGTGGGATGGGCGAAAAGCAATCAGTGTTCATAGTTTAAAAATACATATTAAAGCATAAAACAACTCTCTTCTGCTTATCTGTATCACTTCTTAAGCCCTATTCATGTCAACCCGTATCACCTAATGCTCTGCATCCACCCCCATGGCCCAACATTTTCCATGTCAACATTTGCTCAGTACCTATCCCCATGCTTTTTGATCACCATGGCACCACATGCCCTTTACCCAACCCTTGTGAAATGACAAATTTTGCCTTTACATTCACACAACCCATTAGAACTCCTCTGCAAATTTAGTGACAACTCATTGAGAACTACTGCATTCCATCAACCACAAATTGTCTTTTCTACCATGCCAACTTATTTAGTATCTATCATAGGCAGAACTCAGGACCCATGTACAAATGAGTAAAAATAATTCCAACCTAACTGTATTGCAGACTTCCTTATATTAAGAACACACTCATTCAGAACACTGCATTTAAATTCCTTCACCTCAATAAAGCCTTATAAAAACAAATATTTAATTTAATTGCAGCAAATATTGGAATCCATACAGTTTTACAAAAAAAAATCAAAGCCCGTTTTAGCTATTAAGTTAAACTGTGAAATGGAAAGCATCTTCTGTAGTAATGGATCCTTGTGAAATCAGTCCTACGGCACTAATCCAATAATGAAAATCCTCAGACTGATGTCAACAGATGGATTGAAATAGAAAACATTCATTTTGAAGAAAAAGAATTAAAAAGCCTGAAGTTTTAAATGCCTTGATAGTTTTTACAGATTCCTTTGACATTTTACAGTCCCGATGTGTTGACAGATTTTTCACACACCAGTGTGTCTACTTTTTAAGTCTCAGAGGAGGGCAATACCTCTCCCAAAGAAAGACTTAATTCTCCAAAGGAGACTTTACCTCCACCAAAGTGTCCCTGACTATTTGTCTTAGACCAGATCAAAAGTGGTGTCTGATCTCTCCAACAGAATATCTTTGTAACCCACAAATCCATTGTTCTTGCCTGGTATAATCTGCACACTTCTGGTTTCATACACTTACTTTAAGTGGCCAGCCACCTCTGTAAAGTATTAGTTGCCTCCATTTCTATGAACTGCACGTGCATATATTCTAAGCTGACTGATTCGCACCCCCTGGTCAGGGTTGTAAGTTAGGAGTTCCTTTATTTTGCCCAGTTCAAAAAGCCTCTTTGACATGAAGATCTGAGCCGGGCTCTGTGATTGATGCTTAATGAAGAAATAAATAAGTAAGCCCTGGAAGAAGGGAGATTGGAGATGGAAAAGTGACAATGGAACTAAATTTTGGATATGATGATTTGTTGAAAGCCTGAATGTGATTCCACTTCTTTGATCCTTTTTTGAGAATGAAATCTGGTTGTTCTTCCCCCACACAGTGGCAATGTGTTTATCAACTTTCTTACTTGTATCTAGAGCTAAAATCATGCATTTAGCTGTTACCAAATTAGATTAATGTAACATCATGAATGAGAAAGTAGGATAAAAGAAACCTGATTTTCAGAGGAATAACAATTTCATGCAGATTCCACTTGACTCTTTTTGTACACAGTGAAAGAGCCCCAGCGATCAGTTGCCATATTCTGAACTTTAAAGATCTCGCATTGCAGGTAGCTGCTTTGGCAGATATTGTGAAATGCTAAATGCACACGGTAACTGTGAGGTTAGAGTGCCAGGTGAGTAGGGTGCCATGACACATGGTGGGAAAGGGGCCAGGTAAGTGATGGTGTTTATGTTAGGTCAGGTCGCGTCTGGCAGAGGATGTCAGGTATGGTGGTGGGGAGGTGTCGGGGCCTGGCAGGTGGTGTCAGGTTCTGTGGTGGGGGCGGGGATCCTACAAGAATTGGGGAGCGGGTTGTTGAGTCTGGAGCATAGTGTCCAATGTAAGGCAATGAAATGTAATCCAGAGTGGAGGAATTAGGTCCAGTGATGATAAGTTACATTTGGTGTTAGAGTTGGATCCAGGGGAAGTGGAGGAGATGCGGTGGAGAGCATTGTCAACCACGTCTGACGGGAGGCACTTCCTGCTCCTCCGCCCTTGAACCCCGCCCCTCCAATCGCCACCAGGACAGAACCCCACTAGCCCTTACCTACCACCCCACCAACCTCCTGATACATCGGATCATCCTTCATCATTTCCGCCACCTCTAAACGGACCCCACCACCAAGGATATATTTCCCTCCCCACCCCTATCAGCGTTCCGGAAGGACCACTCCCTCCGCGACTCCCTTGTCAGATCCACATCCCCCACCAACCCAACCTCCACTTCTGGCACCTTCCCCTGCAACCGCAAAATATGCAAAACTTGCGCCCACACCTTCTCCCTAACTTCCCTCCAAGGCTCCAAGGGATCCTTCAATATCCATCAGAAATTCACCTGCACCTCCACACACATCACTTACTGCATCTGGTGCACCCGATGTGGCCTCCTATACGTTGGGGAGACAAGCCGCCTACTTGCGGAACGTTTCAGAAAACACCTCTGGGACACCCGCAATAACCAACCCAACCGCCCCATGGCTGAACACTTTAATTCCCCCTCCCACTCTGCCAAGGTCATGCAGGTCTTTGGCCTCCTCCATCGCCAGACCATGGCAACACGATGCCTGGAGGAAGAGCAACTCATCTTCCAACTAGGGACCTCCAACCACAAGGGATGAATACAGATTTCTCTAGCTTCCTCATTTCCCCTCCCCCCACCTTTTCTCAGTCCCAACCCTCAGATTCAGCACCGCCTTCTTGACCTGCAATCTTCTTCCTGATCTCTCCGCCCCCACCCCCTCTCCAGCCTATCACCCTCACCTTAACCTCCTTCCACCTATCGCATTCCCAACACCCCTCCCCCAAGTCCCTCCTCCCTACCTTTTATCTTAGCCTGCTTGGCACACCCTCCTCATTCCTGAAGAAGGGTTTATGCCCGAAACGTCGATTCTCCTGTTCCTTGGATGCTGCCTGACCTGCTGTGCTTTTCCAGCACCACATTTTTAAGCTATGATGGCATACGCTCCATTTATCTGGATGAACACAGCTCCAAACATACTCGAAGCTTGAAACCATCCAGGAGAAAGCAGCCTGATTGATTGGTACCACATCCAAAAATATCCACTCTCGCCACCATAAATACTCATTTGTAGCAGTGTGTACCATCTACAATTTCTACACTATAGAAATTCGCCAAAGATCCTTGGACAGCACTGTTCAAATTCATAATTGCTTCCATCTAGACGTACAAGGGCAGAGGATGCATGAAAACACCACCAGCTGCAAGTTCCCATCCAAGCCACTTACCATCTTGACTTGGAAATATATCGTTCCTTTACTGTCACTTGGTCAAAATAATGTGGTTCCTTCCTTAGGTACATTGTGAATCTACCTCGAGCATATGGACTGCAGGTGTTGAAGGTAGCTCACCACGACCTTCTCAAGGGCAACCAGGAATAGGTTACAAGTGCTGGCCCAACCAGCGACACACACATTCAATTAGTGAATAAAAAGAATAATTATAGGAAAGTTGGGACACAATTAATGGTTAAGTGCAGTACCCTATTATAGGAAATGTATTATTTCCATAAAAAATATTATACTGAAGATTCACTGAAATTGAACTTTAATTTTGAATATAATTTTTAATGTTAAAATAGAAGTTAATTGTTTATTTTTTTGAAGTATCCAGTGCCCATGTTTCCAAATCTTACCAAATATTACAACATATTAACTACAGTATTTTATTGCTACAACAACATCAGTACATAGGGATACATAATAATTATACCAATATCTGGCCATGAAGACTTGTGCAATGCCTTTTTAATCTGCTGTCTGAAGCATTCTTTGGGTGAAATGTTTTATAATTGTTTTCCTATTCCATAATATGTTAGATAATCCATAAAAGAATTTTCCATTTTTGGGGAGGTGGTGAGAATGCAGTTTTGGTAGACTTTCAGATAAAACTGTGAAGTAAAAGGTAATGGAGTTACTCTTTAGAATATCTCAAGGATTTCTATTTCCAATCACCAATTCCTTAATTGTTTAAAACACTTCCACTTGGGTCCAGAGTTATGCTTTAAATACCTAGGAATAGTCACTAGCTGTGTCATGAAAGGAGTGCATTGATAATCAAGTTCAACTATTCCATGAGCTTCCACAAATGTCTAAATAATTAATTGATTTACTGAGATAGTTAATTTGTCCGACTTTGATCTTAATCGGTTGGAGAATCAAGGATTGTGGGAATACACAGGAAAGTGTGTATGAGGACTCTCTGATCAGCCATGATCCTATTGAATGGCAGAACAGGCTTGTGCAGCTGAACAGCATACTTCTATTTCTATCTAAGACCATAAGAAATAGGAGTGCAAGTAAGGCCATTCAGCCCATCGAGTCTACTCCGCCATTCAATCATGGCTGATGGGCATTTTAACACCACTTATCCGCACTCTCCCTGTATCCCTTAATTCCTTGCGAGATTAAGAATTTATCAATCTTTGTCTTGAAGACATTTAATGTCTGCACTCTCCCTGTATCCCTTAATTCCTTGCGAGATTAAGAATTTATCAATCTTTGTCTTGAAGACATTTAATGGCAGTGAATTCCACACGCCCACCACTCTGGCTGAAGAAATGTCTCCTCGTTTCCGTTTTAAATTGACCCCCTCTAATTTGAAGGCTGTGCCCAAGAGTCCTAGTATCCCCACCTGATAGAAACAATTTCCCAGCGTCCACCCTTTCTACGCCATGCATTATCTTGTAAGTCTCTATTAGATCTCCCCTCAACCTTCTGAACTCTAACGAAAACAATCCCAGGATCCTCAGCTATTCATCGTATGTTAGGTCTACCATTCCAGGGATCATCTTTGTGAATCTCTGCTGGACATGCTCCAGTGCCAGTATGTCCTTCCTGAGGTGAGGGGCCTAAAACTGGATTCAGTATTCTAAATGGGGCCTAACCAGAGTTTTATAAAGTCTCAGTAGCACATCACTGCTTTTACATTCCAATCCTCTTGAAATAAATGACAACATTACATTTGCTTTCTTAACCACAGGATCAAACTGCAAGTCAACCTTTAGAGAATCCTGTACTAGTACTCCCAGATCCCTTTGTACTTTGGCTTTATGAATTTTCTCACCGTTTATAAAATAGTCCATGCCTGTGATCTTTTTTTCCAAAGTGGAAGACCTTACATTTGCTCACATTGAATTTAATCATCCATTTCTTGGACCATTCTCCTAAACTGTCTATCCCTTTCTGTAGCCTCCCCACCACCTCAGAACTACCTGCCTGTCCACCTAACTTCGTATGATCAACGAACTTCGCCAGAATGCCCCCTCGATCCATGACAGTAGCTCACCTCGAACACCATGGACCCTCCCCTTACTTGGCAGCCTCTTGTGAGGCACCTTATCAAAAGCCTTTTGGAAGAGTAGGTCTTCAAGTCAAACTTCTGACTGCTCTCTGGGATAAAAGAAACTCACACCAGGTTTCATAATAAATTTTTAAAAAAGACGTTTACTGCAAATAAATAATTCCCTCAACATGTAAAAAACAGATTTATAATTACTGCTATGAAGTTCTTACCCATATTACCTTGAAACCAAAACATGCACACATTCATTCGCAAAATAGACCAACAAGACAGATAGCTGTGAATGGAAAACAAGCAAACAGGTATAAAATCTGTGGATCAAGAGTCTAGACCACATGTGTAGAGTAAGCTAACTTTCTCTCAGCTCTTTTGGTTTTTGGCAATTAAATCATGCTGACACAGAATAATACAAAATCCTCAATTTGGTAGCTGGCCAGTTGAATTTAGGTTTTGGCATAAGTTAGAAGTTGTTCTTTCTCGAGTACTTGAGTGTTAGTTTTGCTCCAATCTCGGAGGCTATATTAGAATGGGTGTGATCTGCTCGTGCTTGCAGGCTTTCTGGAGGGACAGATAATCAGTGCAATGTATTACAATAGTATATTAGAACCCCATGCAGATTATGTCATAAATAGCAGAAACAAAACTACAAAATTTTAGGAAAAAGGGAATAAAGACAAAGGCTCTTCAAACAGCCGAACAAAATCAAGAATTTCAAAAGCCATCCATTCAACTGTCAATGTCTGTGCGTACAGTGCAACCCAATAATTATTACAATGTCATCTTATTTGTTTCCCCCCAACAATTCAGAGACTCGTCAATTTAAACTTTAAACTTTTTGGACTCCTGTCTTATTTGCAAATTGTGTGTGTGTGTTGTGTCTGTATTTGTGTGTGTAATAATTAACAAACTCACTCTGTTAATTCAAAAAGGCATGATTAAATTGGCTCCTTTTAAAACATAAGTTCATTTGGATTTGAGAGAAAGGCATGCACAAGAAAAGCCATCCTTTTTAAGTTAACTTTGTCGCTCAAAATGAGTGAGTGGGTGATGAAAGAAGGGGAGCCGGTTCATCTCCCCTCATCTGCAAGCTGAACAGCTTGAGATTTCCCATTTGGATACCTAACCAATTAGGGAACCTCACCCGAACTCTGGATTTCATTTACTTCATCCATATGTTAAAACCAGAGGCAATTATTAGATTTTGGAGAGTATCCAGATCAAGAGACATAGTGATAAGGTAACTGAAGTCGGGGAAATGCTACTGTATAAAAAAAAAGACAGACTCAATGGGCATGCTGACATTTTCTGACACTAGAAAGGAAAACAAAATGATGTTCTGGGAACCTGGGTTCACAATCCACTGTGGCAGATGGTGGAATTTTAATTTAATATAGAATCTGGAATTAAGGGTCTAATAATGACTATGAAACCATTGTTGATTGTCAGAAAAACTCATCCTGTTCACTAATGTACTTTAAGGGAAGGATACTTGTCATTCTTACCTGTTCTGGCCGACAGGTGATTTCAACCCACAGCAATGTGGTTGACTCTTAACTGCAATTTGGGCAATTAGGGCGAGGCAATAAATAAACAAAATTTAATTGTAAAATTTGGAGAGAAGGAATTTCTATTCATATGGAATATAATTAAATGTCTAAGCATTTTCCATTGCACTTCACATCCAATTGATTAGTTTAAAAGTTCACAAATTTGGCAACAGTTGCATTTAGCAATATCTCTTATGCAGCAAAAGAGATAAACTGTGCTTTTGTTGGTAGTGGTGGGGGTGGCATGGTGGCTCAGTGATTAGCCCTGCTGCCTCACAGCGCCAGGGACCCGAATTTAATTCCAGCCTTGGGTGATTGTGCAAACTCCACACAGACATTCTGCCCCTTTCTGCGTGGGTTTCCTCTGGGTGCTCCAGTTTTTTCCCACAATCCAAAGATATGTAAGTCAGGTGAATAGGTTGTGCTAAATTGCCCATAGTGTTCAGGGATGTGTAGATCAGGTGCATTAGTCAGGGTTAAATGTCGAGTAATGGGTTAAGGCAATGGGGCTGGGTGGGCTACACTTCGGAGGGTCGGTGTGGACTTGTTGGGCCGAAGGGCTTATTTCCACATTGTAGGGATTCTATGAAATTTTCAATGAAATTAAAGAAGAATAATGACCGGAACAATTTATTCTTCATTTGATGTATCTTTTTAGTTAATTGAATCACCAGTGGCCCCACTGTAATATTTCAGCTGAATATCTCTACTTCTAACAAAGTTGCTTGTTCCCCAACATTTCAATAAAAATCTAGACTTCAGTTTCAAGAATGATGAATTGACAATTTCACAAGCTCAGTTGACTCCCTTCCCTTTCTAGAGTCTAAGAGAGGTACAGCATGGAAACAGACCCTTCGGTCCAACCCGTCCATGCCGATCAGACATCCCAACCCAATCTAGTCCCACCTGCCAGCACCGGGCCCATATCCCTCCAAACCCTTCCTATTCATATACCCATCCAAATGC
>NC_057737.1:37852760-37856899 GCF_004010195.1 Chiloscyllium plagiosum
CCGCACTGTCCCCTTGACCTGTCCGGACTTGTCCGACCTGCCTAGCTCCTTTTCCACCTATCCACTCCACCCTCTCCTCCCTGACCTATCACCTTCATCTCCTCCCCCACTGACCTATTGTACTCTATGCTACTTTCTCCCCACACCCACCCTCCTCTAGCTTATCTTTCCATGCTTCAGGCTCTCTGCCTTTATTCCTGATGAAGGGCTTTTGCCCGAAACGTCGATTTTGCTGCTCGTCGGATGCTGCCTGAATTGCAGCACCACTGATCCAGAATGATGGCATTCCCAGGCAAACATACAGAGAACCTCTGTAGACAAACCTAATGGGGTTTCTCCAGCATATCTAAGATTGAGAAAGACATAATTAATTCCCAGAATGCATTTTTTCAGAGATTTACATGAGGCATTGAAAATCTGCAAACCCAGGCTCACTTTTTAATTCTATTTTTGAAATTCTGTACATCATTCCAGACTAGAATTTCTAGTTTAATTTGTTTGTTTTAAGTTATTGTTCAACATTACCCTCTAGCTGAGAACTCGAATAGTAAAGGCTCAGTAAAATTGAAGGGGTTAAGTAGATTAATTCTCAATGACATCAAGTTCTTAAGATTAGTTGGCAGACTTTCTACTTTTGTTTGCTCTCTACCACCCTCCATTGATCAAATGTGTGTGTAAATATTGAAATCCATTTGGAAAGACAAGACATGAAAAAACTTGTGACAGTCTGAAATTCTTGCATCTTTTTAATTGTAATGATATAGAAGAAATGTTTTTTGAAAATAGAAACCTTAAACCCTTGGAGGAAAGTATTCAACATTGATTTGCAACTTATAGAACCAACATGAAGGGGTGGAGTCAGGCTCCCACAGAGCCACAGTTTTTATGTAGCTTCCAGTAGGTTATGGTTCTCTATCTCTCTATCTCGCTTTGTTACAACAAAGCTGGACTTCTCTATGCTGCACAGGATTTACCTTTGCCAAGTGGGTGTTTATGGGATGTTACCATATTGGAACAGTTGCTGTTCATTACTTAAAATACTTTATTATTCTGTTAAGTTTTCCAATACAGTTTGTCCTATTCTTCTTTCTTTTGTTTGTCTTTTAGCTATATCAATTACAGAGGAACCTCTGTTATCCGGAATTCAATTATCCGAATTTCGGTTTATCCGAATAAGATCGCAAGATTCTGACGCATGGCTAAACTATGCTATCCGGCGTTCGACTGTCTGTACAAAATACTCCCTGCCTGTGGCCTTCGGATAATCAAAGTTCCTCTGTATAGCTATTTTTAGTTCTTTAGCTAAAGGATGAGAAAACGTGTGTTTTGATTGAAGCCGAGTATTGTAACGAATTGAATTACATCTGGAACACAACACCTTACACTTTCCATTAAATAAAAAAAGGATCTAGACTATTTCCTTGATATATTTGAAGGGGGCTTGGTCCATTCCATAACAAACTGGGAACTCTTATCTCTAAAAATCAAAAATCTCTAATTCCAGATTGGGTTTAGGATTATTGGACTCAAAGATGGTGAGTGTTGGTGTTTTGTTTCTTGGCTGTTTGTATAGTTGGTTAAAACAGGCTGTGCCTTGTGTAGTATTGACTCTTTCAATCACTAAGAGTTTCCTGGAGGTCGAGCAATCACTTTGAGAGCTTCATGAAAAGTGAGCATGACAAAGGTTTTGGAATTAGCAAACAATTGAAGTTGGAATTGCCTGCCTCTGTGAGGAGAGGGGAGATAATTTACAATTGCCAAGAATGTAAACAGAGCCTTTGGAAATGGCAAAAATTCAGTTGCAAATGAAGCAGATTGAACATGGAAACGCAATGAAACAGCTCGAATTACAATTGAAAGCAAAAGAAAACAGTGTTAGAGCTTCAGATGTTGCAACTAAACGTAAAGTTGACTTAAAATGGCAGAAGTAGAGGTGGAAAATAAGAGTAGTGATGAGGATAGTGATGTAGAGCAATCCCATTTTAGCCAAAGGCCTGGAAGGGATCTGTTTAAATATGTCCATGTGTTGCCAAAGTTCAATGAGAAGGATGTACAAGCTTTTTTGATTTCATTTGAGAAAGTAGCTTAGCAAATGAAATGGTGATGACCATGTGGGTATTATTGATCCAAGCAAAATTGGTAGGTAGAGCTAGTGAAGTACTTGCATCACTCTCAGAGCAGATATCTGGGGAGTATGTGAAAACTATATTTAAGTGCATTTGAACTGGTGCCAGAAGCCTACAGACAATATTTTCGGAGTCGAAGAAGAGAACCTGGTCAAACGTAGATAGTGTTTGAAAGAATCAAAAAGTAATTCTGATAGTTGGATAAAGGCATTGAAAATAGATCAAACATGATGCTCCTAGATGATTATTTTGAGGACGTAAAACGAATTCACTTCCTGAAGTAGTGAGGAACAGAGAGAGAAGACTGCAGTATCAGCAGCAGAAATAGCAGATGATAATGAGTTGGATGGTAAATCAAAGTTTACCTTCAGACATCAATTTCAATCTGTGAGTGATCGAAATTGGGGAAGAGAGAAATCTTCAGGTAGTAAAGAAAAGGAAGTCTTGTTGAAGATAGTTTACAGCAAGGTAAAAAGGAAACAAATGAGAGGGCAAGAGAAATTAAAAAAAGATGTTTTCAGAGTAATAAAGCAGGGTACATAAAGTTGAGTGTTGGTTGAGCAAAAGCACTGGGATGAAGGATCTTGATCAGATCGGCCAATGGGCTCAGGAGTGGCAGACGGAATTTAATTTAGATAAATACAAGGTGCTGCATTTTAGAAAAGCAAATCTGAGCCGGACTTAAACACCTTAATGGGAAGGTCCTGGGGAGTGTTACTGAACAAAGAGACCTTGGAGTGCAGGTTCATAGTTCCTTGAAAGTAGAGTCGCAGGTGGATAGGGTAGTGAAGAAGGCATTTGGTATGCTTTCCTTTTATTGAGCAAAGCATTGAGTATAGGAGTTGGGAGGTCATGTTGCGGTTGTACAGGCCACTTTTGGAATATTGCGTGCAATTCTGGTTCCTTCCTATCGAAAGGATGTTATGAAACTTGAAAGGATTCAGAGAGGATTTACAAGGATGTTGCCAGGGTTGGAGGATTTGAGGTATAGAGAGAGAGGCTGAACTGGGTCGACTGTTCTCCCTGGAGCGTCAGAGGCTGAGGGGTGACCTTTATAGGGTTTATGAAACTATGAGGGGTATGGATAGGATAAATAGACAAGGTTTTTTCCCTGGGGTGGGGGAGTCCAGAACTAGAGGGCTTAGATTTAGGGTGAGAGGGGAAAGATATAAAAAGGACCCTAGGGGCAATGTTTTCACAAAGAGGGTGGTGCATGTATGGAACGAACTGCTAGAGGAAGTGGTGGAGGCTGGTACAATTACAGCATTTAAAAGGCATCTGGATGTGTATATGAATGGGCAGGGTTTGGAGAGATATGGGCCAAGTGCTGTCACATGGGACTAGCTTAGGTTAGGATATCTGATTGGCATGGACAAGTCGGACTGAAGGGTCTGTTTCGGCACTGTACATCTCTGACTCTATGTGACTCACTGTACATCTCTGTGGGAAAACAGGACAAGTCAGCGAATTTTGTTGAAGTGGTAAAAGAAAGCTGAGTGGAAGCTAAAAATCTGCAAAAGAATGTACACCTTGGTCAGGGGCTAGTTAATAAGAAAGTACCAGATCTCTTCCAAGAATTTATCTGTGAAGGTAAGGTTTACTCATGTACCAGGAGGAGTAGATAAAGAAAGTAAAATTTTAAGAGATACAGAAACAAGTCAGTCTTTGGTGAGAAAAGAGGGAGGTATGTATTTTAGAAGTAGTATTGTCAGAAAAGGTGGTAATATTTGAAATTCCTGATGAGAACAGTAGTGTTCCATTGTAGAAGATAAGGTTGGAGAGTCTGGTGACAAGGAATAAATAAATTTTCTGTTCCAGAGGTGGTTTATTCTTTGGAATGATATAGCTGGATCACATTCTGGATCAGTGGTGCTGGAAGAGCACAGCAATTCAGGCAGCATCCGAGGACAGGCAAAATCGACGTTTCGGGCAAAAGCCCTTCATCAGGAATAAAGGCAGAGAGCCTGAAGCGTGGAGAGATAAGCTAGAGGAGGGGGGGGGTGGGGAGAGAGT
>NC_057737.1:37858208-37864325 GCF_004010195.1 Chiloscyllium plagiosum
GAAGTCTTGGAGGAGGTGGAGGGCGTGGGTGGTGTTTGGAGGAGGTGGAGGGCGTACTGACCTATTGTACTCTATGCTACTCTATCCCCACCCCCACCCTCCTCTAGCTTATCTCTCCACGCTTCAGGCTCTCTGCCTTTATTCCTGATGAAGGGCTTTTGCCCGAAACGTCGATTTTGCCTGTCCTCGGATGCTGCCTGAATTGCTGTGCTCTTCCAGCACCACTGATCCAGAATCTGGTTTCCAGCATCTGCAGTCATTGTTTTTACACGATAGCTGGATCACAGATGGGGGTGATGTCTACTGTTGTTGAAAAGCCGGTGGAAAATCAGACCAATGAGATGTTACAGGAAGTATATCCTGGGATTTTTTTCTGACTGTGTGGTAGCAAGATCATTAAGTCACAGGTTGAAACAGGCAGAGAAATCAAGGAGTAAAGGTAAGGAATTTGAAGTTAAATTATCAGAAACCGTTTGATCAAACAGATGAGAAAAGAAAACAAGTAGAGGTGAAGGTGAATGTAGATATTTTTAGTTCTGAGAAGCTAGCTGAACTACAACAGAAAGATGAAAAGAAAATAAAGCTGTTGTATCAAAAAGCATATACCGAAAAGAATCTGAATGTATTCCAGAATGTTACTATTAAAAAATGAAGTTTGATGAGGAAAGGCCATCATATATTCAGGCAGATGAAAAAAGGGCAGACATTCATCAAATTGTATTACCGGTGGGTTATGGATTAGAAAGGTGGTGTTGTGGGTAGCACATGAATTACCAATCATTTGGGAGTAAGGAAAACTCAAACTAAAATACAAAAACATTTTTATTGGCCTGGACTGTGTAGAGATGTGGTTGAATTTGCTGGGCATGTCATACATGCCAGGTAACAGGAAAATCTCAGGCAGTGATAAAATCAGTGCTGTTGATATGTATTCCAGCATTTGAGGAACCTTTCACAAGAGTCTTCATTGATTGCATAGGACCACTCTTTTCCCTCCCCCCAAATAAAATGCAAGAAGTGATCATCAGTATTTATTGGCCATAATGGATGTGTCTACTAGATTTTCAGAGGCTATTCCACTACACAGTAGCACAGCTAAAAAAGATTGTAGAAGCGTTACTCAAGACATGATCCATTCTCACTAATATCCTTATATACAGATGAGGAAGGACACCACTTCAGCTGCGACAACACATCCATCCTAGAACAAACAGAGACACACACGAGAATTCCTAGAAGCATGGCATTCCAACCGGAACTCCATCAACAAACACATTTGACTTGGATCATATTTACCATCCCCCTGAGGAAAAGAACAGGAAATGACATCACCACAAGAAATGGCATCACCAACCCAAGAAAACCTAAACACATAAATAGAAAGCGGGCTATACCACAAGATCTTCATTTGAATGCTCCCTGATGATGTTACCTGGTATGGTGATGAAATGTCTGAAAACGAACCTTACACCTCAGCGAGCAAACCTACATCCAGGGTTACTCAATTTTTTTTCCAGATATGGACTGCCCACAGAGAGAGAATCAGGTTATCTAAAATTTTATATGAAAATTATTCAAGGAAGTTTATGGGTAGCATCGAAATAAAACAGTTTAAATCAACTGTGTACCATCCAGAATCATAAGGAACATTAGAATGATGGCATCAAACTCCATGTGGAGAGCTTATAGTCATGACTGTCCAGAAGATTGGGGTGAAGGAATTGCATTTGTATTTTTTGCAAAGAGGGATGCATCTAATGAATCAACTAGATTCAGTCCAACCAAATTGGTTTTTGAGCATGAGGTGATTGAGTTTTGAAAGCTGTACTGTCTTCAAGTGAAAAATGAACTTGTATTGAGTCTTGCTGGAGCACTGGAACAGACCTGAGACAGAGTGTTGGCCAGGGAACTTGGTGTGTGGAAGTGGCAGGCAGCTGGAAGTTTTGCACAGGTTGACTAGAAAATATCTAGGTAGGTGCTCAGATTTTTAAAATATCTTTTATAGGAACTATTGGATTCTTGTGTCCTGAAATTCACCCAAGATCCTTAGGCAGCAGCTTCTATACCAATGATAACGTTTACCTGGAAGGATAAGAGCAGCAGATACCTTGGAATGCCACCACCTGCAAGTTCTCCTCCAAGGCACACAGCATTCTGACTTGGACACATATAGCTGTTCCCTCACTGCCGCTGGGTCGAAATTCTTGAATTTCCTCTTTAAGGGCATTGTGGGTGTACCTACAGCACGTGGACTACAGCTGAAAAAAGGTAGCTCACCACTATTTTCTCAAGAGAAACTACAGACGGGCAATAAATGCTGGAGCCAGAGACACCCATCTCCTGTGAGTGAATAAATAAAGAAAATCATATCTTCAGGAAGCTTTGTCAGCTGCAGTTCAAGTTTAGTGGTTTGGTATTTAAGAAACGTATGATACCATAGTGGTGCATTTGCAAATTTTGTCAATACTATTTTTCTGATGTGTCCACTTGGCAGTTTTAGGATATGAAGCAGAGACAGCATGGGTGACTGTCAGACAGTTTAGAAGAACCAGACAGGTAGTGCAGGAGTTCCTCAAGTACATTTCATGGATCGTGTTTGCAGGGACACTATGTCCAAAGTTTTGGATAAGGGGTTTGGGTACAAGAATGCCACCCATACCCTGATGGCTAACTTTCTGTGTGGCTGCATCAAGCTGTGCCTAGCCCCTGGGTATGCAAAAAACAAGTGTCACTATGTACTGTCCCCAATGTTGCAAAGGATGGGACTGGCCTCGTTGCCGCGGAACATTCCATATCACTTGTCCTTCATAGAGAAGCTTGCGAATAAATACACCTTTGACCACAAGTCCATCTGGAAGTGGTCAGCATGTAGCATCGTCAAGATCCTGCAGGAAAAGGAGAGGAAGGATTCTGTCGGGTTGTTCCCTCAGCAGAATGTCAAAATCATTATGCAGAATACCTCATGACCAGAACTTTCGAACAAGCACGAAGACATCATTTGACTGGTGGTGAGAAGGGATTTACCTGTGTGATTCTTCATGTATGCCTGGACTGTGCACCATCACATATCTTCTTCTGGAATGTCCCTTTGAATAGGAAGTCTGGAAAGAGATGCAGTGGTTCTAGTCATTGTTCTTCCCAAGCAGCTCTGCGTTGCAGAACTCTGTGCTCTTTGGTCTATTTCCCAGGATGCACACAAAGACGAACATTGACTATACACGATGCATTATAGCAGAGTAGGACTCTTTAGTTGAAGCTGATCTGCTCCATCTGTTTTTTTTGCTTTCTTTTCTTTTTTTTCTTTCTCTTTTGTATTTTTTTTCTGTCTTCTTGCGTCTTGGTGACGTCCTGAAATCCTGGTCTCTGGGCAAACTCTGGGTCTTAACACTGAGCTTGTGTGGCATTTTCTCCTGGCGGCATGTGGCAATCTCCTGCCCGGCATGATCGTCTTTTACCTGGTGTGGTCTTTCAGTGGTCGTGGTGATATTTTGACCAGCCTGGCCTCTGTGTGGACTTCTGGCCTCAGTGATTCCAGAGCGGTCTCCCAGCCTCGAGGTGAAGGCCAGAGCTGTCTGAAGTCAAGGCCAGACATGGATTGGAGGCTAGGTGACAGCACGGACGGGGTTGGAAGGACTGTTGTTCTGAACGTTTTATTTCTCTATTTTCTAATTTACTCCTGTGATCTGTAATGCTGGATTTTTTTTATTTATTTCTCTAATTTTCTTTCCTAAGAACTTGTGCTGAAGAATCTGTACTTAAGATGGCACTGTAAGTGGCAATTTGTAGATTTTTCACAGTACTTTTTTAATTGGAAGTGACAATAAGGCTAATTGAATTCAATTCAGAACTATCAACATGGTAAAAGACACTCTTTGGTCTGCCAGTAACTTGTTGGCCTTTCAGAGCAACGAGTTGACCTGGACTGAGTGTTGGATTAGTGGTGCTGGAAGAGCACAGCAGTTCAGGCAGCATCCAAGGAGCAGCGAAATCGACGTTTCGGGCAAAAGCCCTTCATTCCAAAGTCTAGAACTACATACTAAGGAGTGCACTACAGCTTGGGGCAGTTGCTACCAAGGCGCAGTAGGGAAAGACCACTGTCTAAATTCTTCCTGCCAAAGTTAAATGGGTGTCTGTTCAGTTATCAGACACGCCTGGTGCCTCAAATATATATAAATATAATTTTGTGCAAATAAGGAGTGCCTTGGATTTGTTTTGTTTGATCGAGTCAAATTCCTTTGTTGTTTTTTTCTCCACATACTTCTGAACTGCTTTCGTGACTATGTATGTACATGAAACTTTTTAAAGAATAAAGTACATTTTTGAAATTAAAAAGCACTTCATGGAACAACTGCTGCTAAGCCACAGTAGCAAAAACCACCATCTAAGTTCTTTCTGCCAAAGTATGTTAGGTTTCTGTTCAATTGTCAGACCCCCTTGTCTCAAAATATAAATATTTTCTTTCTGCTTGAATTGAAAGTGCCCTTCTAAATTTCAAAAATCGTACAATACCAGGTTATAGTCCAACAGGTTTAATTGGAAGCACTAGCTTTCGGAGCACTGCTCCTTCATCAGGTGGTTCATCAGGTTACCAGTGCTCCGAAAGCTAGTGCTACCCATTAAACCTTTTGGACTATAACCTGGCATTGTGAGATTTTTGAACTTTGTACACCCCAGTCCAACACCGGCATCTCCAAATAACCAGTTCTACATTTCAACTGTACTCTAGCTCTGTGGGATGTAAGATTCCAATGTGTTATTTATATTGTGTTTTTCTCATTGGAAAGATTGCACAGAATAGAATTTCATAAAACAGGTCGCAAATCTGAATTTCTTAAAAGAAAACTGACTCTCAATCACATCCAGAAAATCTGCATGACATTTAACACTCTATGAATTAAATATATAGTTTGTTTATTACATAAGTTTGTATGTGTTGGTTTTAAACTTTCAAAAGTGTATTATCTTGATAAAATACTTCAACTTATTTTATTAAACTTCAACGCAAGAAAACAACCTGAAGAGAAAATTGAAAGAAAACCTTGCATTCATTTAGTACCTTTGTTATCAATCTTGATAAACTTAAAATATAAGCCATAACTATTAATTTAACCTGGTGCAGTGTTTTGTAGAGGAATAAGAGGAATAAGACGGTGTTATTTTCTGGGTCTGTAGATTGTGAAGGCCTTTGCAGTGTACTTCTTGTCAGATGTGGGAGTTTAAAGGGAGTTTAAGGGTGACTGCGGATTGTATCTGCCATAAATGCTGTTGGATGCAAATCTTAGCAGATCGAATGGATCGGTTGGAGAGACAATTCGGAGCGATGAGGAATTTGCAACAGCAACAGTATGTGATGGATGGCAGTTATAGGAAGGAGGGAAAAGTCTCAGGTACAGTCACATAGATGGGTTAACTCCAAAAAGGGTAAGAGAGGTAGGCACCTAGGGCAGGAGTCTTTTGTAGATATACCCATTTCAAACAGGTATGCTGTTTTGGAAAATGTAGGGGGTGATGGATTCTCAGGGGAAAGTAGCATGAACAACCAAGTTTCTGGTATTGAGACTGGCTCTAATGCAACGAGGGGTATGTCGGCTTCCAAGAGATCAGTTGTGTTTGGGGATTCTGTAGTCAGTGGTACAGACAGATGTTTCTGTGTCCAGCAGAGAAAAAGCAGATTGGTGTGTTGTTTCCCTGATGCCAGGACTAAGGATGACTCAGAGGGTGCAGAATGTTCTCACAGGGGAGAGGGGCCAGCAAGAGGTCATTGTCCACATTGGTACCAATGATATAAGAAGGGAAAAGGTTGAGACTGTGAAGGGAGATTACAGAGAGTTAGGCAGAAATTTAAAAAGGAGGTCCTCAAGGGTAGTACTATCTGGATTACTCCCAGTGCTACAAGCTAGTGAGGGCAGGAATAGGAGGATAGAGCAGATGAATGCATAGTTGAGGAGCTGGTGTATGGGAGAAGGATTCAAGTTTTTGGATCTTTGGAATCTCTTTTGGGGTAGAAGTGACCTGTACAAGAAAGACGGATTGCACCTAAATTGGAAAGGGACTAATATACTGGTAGGGAAATTTGCTACAACTGCTTGGGAGGATTTAAACTAGTAAGGTGGTGGG
>NC_057737.1:37865287-37892020 GCF_004010195.1 Chiloscyllium plagiosum
TGTGCAGGTAGAACTTTGATGGATGTGGAAAGCTCCTTTGGGGCCTTGGATGGAGGTGAGGGAGGAGGTGTGGGCACAGGTTTTACAGTTCCTGCGGTGGCAGGGGAAAGTGCCAGGATGGGAGGGTGGGTCGTAGGGGGGCGTGGACCTGACCAGGTAGTCACGGAGGGAACGGTCTTTGCGGAAGGCGGAAAGGGGTGGGGAGGGAAATATATCCCTGGTGGTGGGGTCTGTTTGGAGGCGGCGGAAATGTCGGCGGATGCCTGTCTCTTTGTTGGCTACGTAGAGCAGTTGATCTTCCGTAATTACACCGGCACCACTCCCCACCCCTCTGATAGACAGGATAGATCAAGTGAATCCTTAGAAGAGTATAAAGGAAGTAGGAGTATACTTAAGAGGGAAATCAGGAGGGCAAAAGGGGGACATGAGATAGCTTTGGCAAATAGAATTAAGGAGAATCCAAAGGGTTTTTACAAATATATTAAGGACAAAAGGGTAACTAGGGAGAGAATGGGGCCCCTCAAAGATCAGGAAAGCGGCCTTTGTGTGGAGCCACAGAAAATGGGGAGATACTTACTGTGGAAAAGGATATGGAAGATATAGACTGTAGGGAAATAGATGGTGACATCTTGCAAAATGTCCATATTACAGAGGAGGAAGTGCTGGATGTCTTGAAACGGGTGAAGGTGTCTTGAAACGGATAAATCCCCAGGACCTGATCAGACGTACCTGAGAACTCAGTGGGAAGCTGGAGAAGTGATTGCTGGGCCTCTTGCTGAGATATTTGTATCATCGATAGTCACAGGTGAGGTGCCGGAAGACTGGAGGTTGGCAAACGTGGTGCCACTGTTTAAGAAGGGCAGTAAAGACAAGCCAGGGAACTATAGACTGTTGAGCCTGACGTTAGTGGTGGGCAAGTTGTTGGAGGGAATCCTGAGGGACAGGATGTACATGTATTTGGAAAGGCAAGGACTGATTCGGGATAGTCAACATGGCTTTGTGCGTGAGAAATCATGTCTCACAACTTGATTGAGTTTTTTTGAAGAAATAACAAAGGGGATTGATGAGGGCAGAGCAGTAGATGTGACCTATATGGACTTCAGAAAGGCGTTCAACAAGGTTCCCCATGGGAGACTGATTAGATCTCATGGAATAAAGGGAGAACTATCCATTTGCATACAGAACTGGCTCAAAGGTAGAAGACATACGGTGGTGGTGGAGGATTGTTTTTCAGACTGGAGGCCTGTCACAATGATCGGTGCTGGATTCTCTACTTTTTGTCATTTACATAAGTGATTTGGATGCGAGCATAAGAGGTACAGTTAGTAAGTTTGCAGAACACCAGAATTGGAGGTGTATTGGACAGCAAAGAGGGTTACCTCAGATTACAACAGGATCTGGACCAGATGGGCCAATGGGCTGAGAAGTAGCAGATGGAGTTTAAATCCGATAAATGCAAGGTGCTGCATTTTGGGAAAGCAAATCTTAGCAGGACTTATACACTTAATGGTAAGGTCCTAGGGAGTGTTGCTGAACAAAGAGACCTTGGAGTGCAGGTTCATAGCTCCTTGAAAGTGGAATTGCAGGTAGATAGGATAGTGAAGAATGCGTTTGGTATGCTTTGCTTTATTGGTTAGAGTATTGAGTACAGGAGTTGGGAGGTCATGTTGTGGCTGTACAGGACATTGGTTAGGCCACTGTTGGAATATTGCGTGCAATTCTGATTTCCTTCCTATCGGAAAGATGTTGTGAAACTTGAAAGGGTTCAGAAAGGATTTACAAGGATGTTGCCAGGGTTGGAGGAATAGAGCTATAGGGAGAGGCTGAACAGGCTGGGGCTGTTTTCCCTGGAGCATCGGAGGCTGAGGGGTGACCTTATAGAGGTTTACAAAATTATGAGGGACGTGGATAGGATAAATCGACAAAGTCTTTTCCCTGGTATCAGGGAGTCCCGAACGAGAGGGCATAGGTTTAGCGTGAGAGGGGAAAGATATAAAAGAAATCTAAGGGGCAACTTTTTCACCCAGAGGGTGCAACGTGTATGGAATGAGCTGCCAGAGGAAGTGGTGGAGGCTAGTACAATTGCAACATTTAAGAGGCATTTGGATGGAAATATGAATAGTAAGGGTTTATGGGCCGGGTGCTAGCTGGTGGGACTAGATTGTTTGGATATCT
Organism: Chiloscyllium plagiosum; assembly: GCF_004010195.1. Taxonomy (NCBI): domain Eukaryota; kingdom Metazoa; phylum Chordata; class Chondrichthyes; order Orectolobiformes; family Hemiscylliidae; genus Chiloscyllium; species Chiloscyllium plagiosum. The sequence goes on from NC_057737.1 coordinate 37,867,463, forward strand.
GTTCGGTATGGACGGGTTGGACCGAAGGGTCTGTTTCCATGTTGCACATGTCTGTAACGCTAAAACTGTTTCTGGAGATTTCACAAATGATTCTTTCCAGGACAGGACAATTCCATGAAAAGAACTGTCTGAGATGATCAAAATATGATTAAAATAATGGGTTTTCAGAAGACGTTTAAAGAAGAAACTGATAGAAATGCAGAGGTAATTCTAAGGTTAGGGAAACTAATGCCATTAAAAGAGACACTGTGAAATGAAAGGATAGAGTTCTTTAACAAAGATTAGAATCAGAATTCAATGCAAGTAAATAATACTCTGAAGACTTGTTTGAGGTAGAATGCAGCAAGATGATGAAGGAATATATTAGGAATGAGTTGTTGCAACTTAACTATGTTGTGTGCCAGGACCAGCGAAGGTTAATGTTTAGATCAGAATGGTGCTGGAAAAGCACAGCAGGTCAGGCAGCCACGAGGGGAAAGGTGAGGACTGCAGATGCTGGAGATCAAAGTTGAGAGTGTGGTGTTGGAAACACAGCAGGTCAGGCAGCATCTGAGGAGCAGGAAAATCGACGTTTCTGGCAAAAGCCCTTCATCAGGAATAGAGGAAGGTGAATGCTGAGTAAAAGAGATTGTACTGAATAGAATGCAGGTTGCTTTGTATGGATAATCTGATTTGTGCAATGGAGTATGGCGTCAGCTTCTCCTATAAAATTCTATGACTCTAAGGGAACAGGCATTACGACAGCCATTTCTTGTTCCCTCAACTACATTGCTGTTCTGTGAGAGCTGACTTTGAAAGAACAATCCTCTACTCACCTTGGAAACATATTTTAGTGTCACTAACTGTCGGAAAAAGAATTGTCTCGATTTTGTGTTTGGGGAAATGGGTTGGATGCAGTGCAAGTGGATGGCAGGTGTAGAAGATTATCAAGGATATGTTGACACAACTATGGAATATGCACATGTTATGCTGAATTTTTGAATTTACCGAGCAGTGTATGACTCAAACTGTCACTTATTACTCCAAGTAAGCTTAAACTCAAACAAGCAACCTGGTCTATCACATGAAGTACAATTAAATCATTAGTTAAACCGTAAATCTGTTATAAATTGAACATTTGTGCTAAGCTTGGGCATTAAAGGGACTAAAACGTTTATACTGGGATGGAACGATGTCAGTGGCATTTCTGGCAGCATTACTGTGCATACATATTTAGAGTTGCATGCTTAGAGTTTTGTGATGTCAGCAGAGATTCTCGACATGCGTGCTGAGTGGGTGTCAGCAGACTTTCTCAGTAGTAAATAAAACTTTTGTTTGTGATTAATGTTCTTGCTTTAGATTTTCCACAAAAGTATTCAGTATATTTTATTCTTGTGCTAGTGTTTAATTAAAACAAATTATAAGCAATTCTTCAGAAAGCAAGCCAGCATTCAGACCAATAGTGGCATCATAGTGCCTGATTGGCATTGATGATCACTGGCATGATTCTGCTGTATAAAGACTTGGCATAACAATTTAAAAGAATTACAAGGCTGCCAATTCAAATACTTATTGGAACAAAAACAAAATTCTATTGATAATTACTGGTACATTTCACATTGCAACTAGCTGTGAATTTGTTTAGCTGTTCCAGCAAAACACTCTTCTTGATTCTGAGCCAAAATCAGTGATTCTGTAAAGCTGGGCAAACAAGTCCACACAATTGGACCTGCTGGCATTAAATGATCGCAGTACTAGAGAGTTGCAGGTAAAGGCAATTGGAAAATTATCCTTTGGAGAGAAGTCAAATCAGTTTGAAGAAGATTTCCTTCTCTTAGCAAAATCAAATAGCATTAATTTACATCTACTTTACAGTTCATTAACCTTGTTAGCTACAATTAATGTCAACATCAAACCAATTTCCCAAGTTTACTTGTTTGAGATGTACAGTCAGAGATATACAGCACGCAAACAGACACTTCGGTCCAACTCGTCCATGCCAACCAGATACCCCATCCCAATCGAGTCCCACCTGCCAGCATCTAGTCCATATCCCTCCAAACACTTACTATTCATATACCCATTCAAATGCCTTTTAAAATGTTGCAATTGTGCAAGCCTCTATCACTTCCTCTGGCAGCACATTCTACACATGCACCATCCTCTATGTGAAAAGGCTGTCCTTAGGTCCCTTTTATATCATTTCCCTCTCACCCTAAACCTATGCCCTTGAGTTCTGGACACGCCCATCCCAGGGAAAACACCTTGTCTATTTACCTTATCCATGCCCCTCATGATTTTATAAACCTCTATGAAAAGGTCACCTCTCAGCCTCCAACACACCAGGGAAAACAGCCCCAGCCTGTTCAGCTTCTCCCTATAGCTCAAATCTCCAACCCTGGCAATATCCTTGTAAATCTTTTCTGAACCCTTTCAAGTTTCACAATATCCTTCTGATAGGAAGGAGACGAGAACTGTGCACAATATTCCAAAAGTGGCCTAACCAATGTCCTGTATGGCTGCAACATGACCTCCCAACTCCTGTACTCAATACTCTGACCAATAAAGGAAAGCATACCAAATGCCGCCTTCACTATCCTATCTACCTGCGACTCTGCTTTCAAGGAGCTATGAACCTGCACTCCAAGGTCTTTGTTCAGCAACACTCCCTAGGACCTTACCATTAAGTATATAAGTCCTGCTAAGATTTGCTTTCCCAAAATGCAGCACCTCACATTTATCTAATTAAATTCCATCTGCCACTTCTCAGCCCATTGGCCCATCTGATCAAGTTCCTGTTGTAATCTGAGGTAACCTTCTTCACTGTCCACTGCACCTCCAATTTTGGTGTCATCTGTAAACTTACTAACTGTACCTCTCATGTTCACATCCAAATCATTTATATAAATGATGAAAAGTAGTGGGCCCAGCACCGATCCTTGTGGCACTCCACTCTGAAGGTCACTGGAGGTCACAGGCCTCCAGTCTGAAAAACAGCCCTCCATCCGCACCTTCTGTCTTCTACCTTTCAGCCAGTTCTGTATCCAAATGGCTAGTTCTCCCTGTATACTTGACCCAGTTTATGACATCCAACTTGTGGTGAGCCCGAGAATGCTAAATGCCGTGTGGCACAAATGACAAGAATTAACAACAGCCTAAAATCCACACTTTCTCACCCAGCTGCTCGGACTTGCAGCTGGTTTCACACACTGCCCTTTTAAATTGAGTTGCGTCACTCGGTTTGAAAAAAATAGCCTGACTGAAGTTACAAAGATCTTCCTTCAGCACATCGTGCCACTCTGCCTGCCACATCAATAACCTCCACAAACAACCTTCAATCTTGTAAAGATCACCTTGGCCAAACAAAACTCAGTGGGAGGCCAGGAAATTGATAATAAAAACCCAAGTGCGAACACAGGATATTTCTGAAACAAACAAAAATCAGAAATTGCTGGAGGAACAATTCTGAAGGAGGATCACTGGTTAACTGTTATCTCGCCACAGAAGCTGCCAGTCCAGCTGACGTTTTCCAGCAGTTTCAGTATGTCTTCCAGGAAATGCATACTGTGTTGTTGTGACTTTTATAATTTTGTGGTTTGAAAGTGAAGTAGGTTATTGATGATTTGGAGATACTGGTGTTGGACTGGGGTGTAAAAGTTAAAAATCACAACACCAGGTTATAGTCCAAAAGGTTTAATTGGAAGCACACTAGCTTTCGGAGCGTCGCTCCTTCATCAGATGATAATGGAGGGCTCAATCCTAACACACAGAATTTATAGCAAAAATTTACAGTGTGATGTAACTGAAATTATACATTGAAAAATTGATTCTGTTAAGTCTTTCATCTATTTGAATACCATGATAGTTTCACTTCTTTTATGTGTAAATCACAAAACCTTTTTTTAAAAAGTTGCATTCTCAGGTTAGCTGTTAACAATGGTGATAGCTAGACAATATGTTGAAGGTGTTAGCCCCCTGTGTTCTGTGTCTATGCCATGATGTTTAGATTGATTCTAATCTAAAAAGTGAGATAACAGAGTTTTATATGAATTCATGCAGTTTTTGAGCAAAGTACAATGTAACCCTGCAAGTACAAATTCACCCCACAAAATATATGTATGCTTGTGGGTCTCTGTCTGTCTGTCTGTCTGTCTGGGTTGGGGTTGAGAGTGTGAGAAAGTGTATGTGTGGGTGTAGTGAGTGTAGAGTGTCTTAAGTCTGTGAGACTTTTTAAAAAAAGGTTTTGTGATTTACACATGAAAGAAGTGAAACTATCATGATATTCAAACAGATGAAAGACTCAACAGACAATCAATTTTTCAATGTATAATTTTAGTTACATCACACTATAAATTTTTGCTACAAATTCTGTGTGTTAGGATTTAGCCCTCCAATATCACCTGATGAACGGGTGATGCTCCGAAAGCTAGTGTGCTTCCAATTAAACCTGTTGGACTATAACCTTGTGTTGTGTGATTTTTATCTAGCTTATTGATGACATCAAGAAAACTCCTTGTAATTCCATGCAATAATGATGAAAAAAAACTGGTAAGTTATAACATTAAATTAACACTTACACTGAGAAGTTGTATTATTCAACATACAAGAGGAGCTTCTAAGCTGATAAATATTTACACTAACCTTGAAACGTGAGGCCTGGGTTCAAGTCCCATCTGCTCCAGAGGTGTGTAATAAGATCCCTGAACAAGTTGGTTAGAAAAATAAGTTGAGCAGAAAAAGAACTGAAGAAATTGTGAGGCCTTTTGAGGTGCAATGGTAGGCCTCCTGGCTGAGAGGCAGGGACTCTAAGTTCAAAAAGTGTTTCTGAAAAAGCACAGCAGGTCAGGCAGCATCTGAGGAGCAGGCGAATCAATGTTTTGGGTTTAACCCCTTATAGAACATAGAACATTACAATGTAGTACAGGCTCTTCGGCCCTCTGTTACGCCAACCTGTGGAACCAATCTGAAGCCTATCTATCAGACACTATTCCATTATCATCCATATATTATCCAGTTACTATTTAAATGCCGTTCAAGTTGGCGAGTCTACTACAGTTGCAGGCAGTGTGTTCCACGCATTTACCACTCTGAGTAAAGAAACTACCTCTGACATCTGTCCCATATCTATCACCCCTCAACTTAAAGCTATGTCCCCTCCTGCTACCCATCACCATCTAAGGAAAAGGTCTCTCACTGTCCACCCTGTCTCACCCTTTGATTATCTCATGTCTTAATTGAGTCATCTCTCAACCTTTTTCTCTAATGAAAAACAGCCTCAGCTTTTCCTCATAAGACCTTCCCTCCATACCAGGCAACATCCGAGTAAATTGCCTCTGAAGCCTTTCCAAAGCTTTCACATCTTTCCTATAATGCGGTGACCAGGACTATACACAGTGCTCCAAGTGCAGCCGCACCAGAGTTTTGTACAGCTGCATCTTGACCTTGTGCCTCCGAAACTCAACCCCTCTACCAATAACTGCTAACACAACGTAAGCTGCCTTAACAACCCTATCAACCTGGTGGCAACTTTCAGGGCTCTGTGTACATGGACACGTAGATCTCTGTTCATCTACATTACCAAGAACCTTACCATTAGCCCTGTACTCTTTATTCCTGTTGCTCCTTCCAAAGTGAATCACCTCACACTTTTCCACATTAAATTCCATTTGCCACCTCTCAACCCAGCTCTGCAGCTTATGTATTTCCCTTTGTAACCTGCAACATCCTTCGGCACTATCCACAACTCCACCGAACTTACTGTCATCTGCAAATTTACCAATCCACCTGTCTATGCCCTCTTCAGGTCATTTATAAAAATGACAAACAGCAGTGGACCCAAAACCGATCCTTGCAGTACACCACTAATAACAGAACTCCAGGATGAACATTTCCCATCAACTACCACCTTCTAGCCTAAAGAAGGCAGCCAATTTCTGATCCAAACCACTAAATCATCTTCAATTCCGTGCCTCCATATTTTATGCAATAGCCTACCTTGGGGAACCTTACCAAATGCCTTTGTGCAATCCATATACACCACTTTACCCTCATACACCTGTTTGGTAACCTTCTAAAGAACTCCATCAGGTTTGTGTGGCACGACCTACCCTTCACAAAACCATGTTGACTATCCCTAATCAATGTATTCCTTTCTCGATGATTATAAATCTTATCTCTTATAACCTTGTCCAGCACTTTACCCACAACTGAAGTAAGACTCACTGGTCTATAATTACCAGGGTTGTCTCTCCTCCCTTTACTGAACAAGGGAACAACATTTGCTATCCTCCGGTCTTCTGGTACTATTCCTGTAGACAATGATGACATAAAAATCAAAGCCAAAGGCTCTGCAATCTCCTCCCTGGCTTCCCAGAGGATCCTAGGATAAATCCTGTCCAGCCCAGGGGATTTATTTATTTTCACACTTTCCAGAATTGCTAACACCTCCTCCTTGTGAACCTCAGTACCATCTAGTCTACTGGTCTGTACCTCCGTATTCTTCTCAACAAAGTTCTTTTTCCAGTGTGAATACCGATCAAAAATATTCATTTAGCGCTTTTCCTATCTCCTCTGATTCCATGCACAACTTCCCACTACTGTCCTCGATTAGCCCTTTTATTCATTCTTTTATTCCTGATATACCTATAGAAAGTTTTAGAGTTTTCCTTGATTCTATCTGCCAATGATCTCTCATGCCCTCTCCTGGCTCTTCTTAGTTCCCTCTTTAGTTCGTTCTTCAGGAATGGTGGGCTCACGCCTGCTCTTTGTTTTCCTGCTCTTTGGATGCTGCATGACCTGTTTTGCTTTTCCAGCGACACACTTTTTGACTTTGATCTCCAGCATCTGCAGTCCTCACTTTCCCCTAGGCCCAAGTTCACAACCCACTTGGTCCAGAGGTGTGGAATAGCACCTCTGAATAGGTTGATTTGAAAATATCCCTGAGGAACCTGTCCATACTTTTCAATCAAAAGAGGTGCATTAGAACATCTATACACAGGTTGATTAGAAAATATATATCTTGAGGACCTGAGATGACTGATGCCCAGCAACCACGACCAAATTCACTTCTGTTCAGAATGTTTTCTAACCAGTGGAGATATTCCCTCCTGATTCCTATTGATTCTAATTTTGCTAGGGTCTTTTGATGCTAGTTGTTGAAACTTTATTGCTGGAACAGCACAGCAGGTCAGGCAGCATCCAGGGAACAGGAGATTCGACGTTTCGGGCACAGGCCCTTCTTCAGGAATGAGCAGAGTGTTCAGCAGGAGAAGATAAAAGGTAGGGAGGAGGGACTTGGAGGAGGGGCGTTGGAAATGTGATAGGTGGAAAGAGGTCAAGGTGAGGGTGATAGGTCTTTTGATGCCATACTCAGTCAAATGCTGCATTGATGTCAAAGGAAGTTAGCCTTACCTCACCTCAGGAATTAAGCTATTTTCTCCATATTTGGATAAAATTTACCAATTGAAAAGGAAAACTAAGACAAGCTAATAATCGAAACCCAGCCTCCTTAAAACTGTATAAAAAGAGACAGCAATCAAAGTTCGGTTGATTATAATGAGTCCAATGGGGTCCTGTGGCGGCTGAATAAATAGAAGGCTAGATCTTCGAAGCTGAGAATAAGCAAGAGTACAGGACTTTTCTTTTGGCTAAGTGTGATTTTCGTTGAGTATTTTAGAAGGATTCTCGCTGTAAGACTTTTCACTATGTCTTACCAAACTTGCCTTATTAATTGCCTGCCCACCCCTATGATGTCCTTTGCTTCTCATTCTATCCCCATCTTACCATACATCATTCCCAGAACAATGCACCATTCAGCAGATATTTGCTGTTAGACTGGCATCACTTGCGCTCTTAGCGTCTTTGAACGGCTGCTGAGCATCCAGACAAACATTGGCAATCTAGCATTCCCATTACCAGCAATGTGATGACACAACAACCATAAAGCAACAGTGATAATGGCATATTGCCAGCATTGCTGATGCTCCCTCACATATGTAATCCCATTCTCTCAACCTTGTCACTATTTAACCAACAGGCCACAGCTACATTCCATCTCAACAGCCTCTCTAAGTCACTGCTGCTCTGTTCTTAATGCCCACACTGGAGACTTGCATCTTGACATTGCCCAGTAGTTGAACAAAGAAACTGGACAATTCCAAACAAACTTTTACTGACAGCCACAAGAGTGAATGCAAGCAAAATGATAGAGGTTGCAGTATATCCTCACACTGTACACCAAGTACTGGAATGATGAACAGTGACGATTTGACAATTCATGATGGTCTTCTGCACCCAATTCTCATCTACTGGAACTATGTTTAAGACAAGTCCTGTCTAGCATGTAACATCCTCCATTTGCAGCTGAGCTCTGATGTACACAATGCAAGCTTTTTCTAGATCATTCTTCTCATCTATCTACTCAAATGATTGTTTCCATTAAGAGCAAAAGACTAATGAGGGAGAACATATAGCCCCTGAAAGATTAATATGGCTGTCTGCTTGTGGAACCTCATGGGATGGGTGACATACTGAGCAAACGTTTTGTGTCAGTATTTACTGTGGATAAGCACATGGAAGCTAGGGAACATGGGGAAATAAATCATGATTGCTTGAAAGTAATTTATATTACAGAATTAGATGTGATGTTGGTCTTAAAACACATAAAGGTGGATAAATGCCCAGGACCTGGTCAGGTTTTTCCCAGAACCTCTTGGTAAGCTAAAAGAGCGATTGCAGACAGGGTCCTTTGCTGAGATATTTATATCATTGCCTGCCGTGGGCGAGATGCCAGAAGACTGGAGGTTGGCTAATGTTGTTACCATTATTTTAAGAAACTGTCAGGAAAAGCTAGGGAACTATAGACCAGTGAGCCTTATATCAATTGTCAATAAATTGTTGGAGACGATTCTGAAGGACAGGATTTACATGCACTTAGAAAGGCAAGGACTCATTTGGGATAGTCAATTTGGCTTTGTGCATCGGAAGTCGTATCTCACTTGATTGAGTTTTTTGAAGATGTGACAAGGAAGATTGCTGAAAGCAGAACAGTAGACATTGTCTATATTACTTCAGCAAAGTGTTCGACAAAGTTCTGCATTGTAGACTGATGAGTAAGGTTAGATCACATGGGATTAAGGGGAGCTAGCCAACTGGATACAAAATTGGCTTGAAGGTACAAGACATAGGATGGTGGTAGAGGGGTACTTTTTGGGCTGGAAACATGTGATCAGCAGTGTGCCACAAGGATCAGTGCTGGGTCCACTGATTTTTTTTGTCATTTTTATAAATTATTTGGATGTGAATGTAGGAGATATGGTTAATAGGTTTGCAGATCACACCAAAATAAGTGATGTAATGGACAGTGAAGAAGAGTATAACGAGACCTTGATCAGATGGACCAGTGGGCCAAGGAGTGGCAGGTAGCGTTTTCATAGAATCCCTACAGTGTGGAAACAGGCCATTTGGCCCAACAAGTCTACACTGACCTTCTGAAGAGTATACCACCCGACCCATTGACTAATGCGCCTAACCTACACATCCCTGAACACTATGGGCAATTTAACATGGCCTAACCTGCACATCTTTTGGACTGTGGGAGGAAACCAGAGCATCCGGAGGTAAAACACGCAGACACAGGGAGAATGTGCAATCTCCACACAAACAATAAGGCTGAATTCGAACACTGGTCCCTGGCACTGTGAGGCAGCAATGCTAATCACTGAGCCACCATGCTGAGTTTTATTTAGATAAATGTGAGGTGTTGTATTTTGGCAAGAAAACCAGGCAGGATTTATACAGTTACTGGTAGGGTCCTGGGGAATGTTGTTAACAAACAGAACTAGGGGTGCAAGTGCATTGTTTCTTGAAAGTGGAGTTGCAAATAGACAGGGTGGTGAAGAAGGCATTTGGCACTGTTGGCCTTCATTGGTCAGAATATTGCATTAAAGCATTGGGACATCATTTTGCGGCTGTACAGGACATTGGTGAGGCCATGTTTAGAATATTGTGTACAATTTTGATTGCCCTTCTCTTGCAAGGATGTTGTTAAATTGGAGAGGGTGCAGAAAAGGTTTATTAGGATTTTTCAAGTCTGTAGAGTTTGAGTTATTGGGACTGGCTGAATAGGCTGGGGCTATTTTTCCTAGAATGTCAGAGGCTGAGGGGTGACCTTATAGATGAATAGTGTGAATAGCCAAATGTGACATGTTCCTGATAAAGGGCTTATGACCAAAACATTGATTCTCCTGCTCCTCGGATGCTGCCTGACCTTTTCTAGCACCACACTTTTCGATTCTGATCTCCAGTATCTGCAGTCCTCGCTTTCACCTCAAGTGGGAGAGTCCAAAACTATAGAGCATAGCTTTAAAGTGAGAGGAGAAAGATTTAAAAAGGACCTGAGGGGAAACGTTATTTCAGGCAGCAGGTGGTATGCGTATGGAATAAGCTGCCAAAGGAAGTGGTGGAGGCGGGTACAATTACAACATTCGAAAGGCATCTGATGGGTATATGAATAGCAAGGGTTTAGAGGGCTATATAGTAAATGCTGGCAAAAGGGGATAAGTCAGATTAGGATGTTTAGTCGGTGTGAATGAATTGAAGGGTCTGTTTCCATTCTGTATGACTCTAACTCTATGATTACTTATTCTGCCTAGCCACCACCATAAAAAGACTTATTTTATCCCCACACTGTTTGTGGCCTGTCAATCAATTCCCAATCCAAGCTCGTATATTACCTCCAATCCTCTGTGTTTTAATTTTGCCCACTAGTCTCTTTGTGGGACCTTGTTAAAAAGCTTCTCAAAATCTAAATACATCATATCCACTGGTTCTTTGTTATCTATTCTACAAGTTATATTCTCAAAAAAAACTCTAGAAGATGAATTACACATGATTGCTCTTTCAAAAACTAAGCTGATTTTGTTCAATTCAGTTAATACTTGCAAAGCATTTTATGACTAGAAAAGAACTTTGATGGATCTACACCATTCAGACTACCATAAGAAAAATTGAGGTTCTGAAGACATGCCAGCTTTGATGAAAACCATGCCATGGAACTCAGATTTGTTGTTTGCTGTTGTGAATTGAGGACCTGATTAAAGTCTGGAAAGAAGAAAAGCTGGAAATCTTCATGAGGAAAATACAACATTACAGCACAATATAGGCCCTTTGGCCCTCGAAGTTGCGCAGATCTGTGAAATCAATCTGAAGCCCATCTAACCTACACTTTTCCATTTTCATCCATATGTTTATCCAATTTAAACGCCCTTAAAGTTGGCGAGTCTACTACTGTTGTAGGCAGGCCGTTCCACGCCCTTCCTACTCTGAGTAAAGAAACTACCTCTGACATCTGTCCTATATCTATCACCCCTTAATTTAAAGCTATGTCCCCTCCTGCTAGCCATCACCCTCCGAGGAAAAAGGCTCTCACTGTCCACTCTATCTAATCCTCTGATCATCTTCTATGTCTCTATTAAGTCACCTCTCAACCACCTTCTCTCTAACAAAAACAGCCTTAAATCCCTCAGCCTTTCATCATAAGACCTTCCCTGCATACCAGACAACACCTCAGTAAACCTCCTTTGCACCCTTTCTAAAGCTTCCACATCCTTCCTATAATGCGGTGATCAGAACTGTACGCAATACTCCAAGTGCGGTCGTACCCAGAATTTTGTACAGCTGCAACATGACCTCATGGCTCTGAAACTCAGTCCCTCTTCCAATAAAACCTAACACACCATACGCCTTCTTAACAACCCTATCAACCTGGATGGCAATTTTCAGGGATCTACGCATATGGACACAGATCTCTTTGCTCATCCACACTACCAAGAATCTTACTATTAGCCTAGTACTCTATATTCCTGCTACTCCTTCCAAAGTGAATCACCTCAGACTTTTCAGCATTAAACTCCATTTGCCACCTCTCAGCCCAGCTCTGTAGCATATCACTGTCCCTCAAAATTGTAACATCCTTCCGCACTATCCACAAATCCACCAACTTCAGTGTCATCCGCAAATTTACTAACCCATCCTCTACATCCTCATCCAGGTCATTTACAAAAAATTACGAACAGCAGTGGCCCTAAAACAGATCCTCGCGGTACACTGCTACAGGATGAACATTTCCCATCAGCCACCACCCTCTGTTTTCTTACAGCTAGCCAATTTCTGATCCAAACCACTGACTCACCCTCAATCCCATCCCTCCGTATTTTGTGCAAGTGGGGAACCTTATCAAACGTTTTACTGAAATCCATATACACCACATCAACCGCTTTACCCTCATCTACCTGTTTGGTCACCTTCGCAAAGAACTCAATAAAGTTTGTGAAGCCTACCCTTCCCAAAACTGTGTTGAGTATCCCTAATCAAATTATTCCATTCTTGATGTTTGTAAATCCTATATCTTATAATCCTTTTCCAACACTTTACCCACAATCCGAAGTAAGGGTTACTGGTCTATAATTACCAGGGTTGTCTCTATTCCCCTTCATGAACAAGGGGACAACATTTAGATTAGATTACATTACAGTGTGGAAACAGGTCCTTCGGCCCAACAAGTCCACACCGACCCGCCGAAGCGAAACCCACCCATACTCCTACATTTACCCCTTACCTAACACTACGGGCAATTTAGCATGGCCAATTCACCTGACCCTGCACATCTTTTGGACTGTGGGAGGAAACCGGAGCACCCGGAGGAAACCCACGCAGACACGGGGAGAACGTGCAAACTCCACACAGTCAGTCCCTGAGGCGGGAATTGAACCCGGGTCTCAGGCGCTGTGAGGCAGCAGTGCTAACCACCTATCCTCCAGTCTACTGAACTATTTCTGTAGACAATGATGACATAAAGCTCAAAGCCAAAGGCTCTACAATCTCCTCCCTGGCTTCCCAGAGAATCCTAGGATAAATCCCATTTGGCCCGGGGGATGTATCTATTTTCACACTTTCCAGAATTGCTAATGCCACCTCCTTATGAACCTCAATCCCATCTAGTCTTGTAGCCTGTATCTTATTCTTGTCTTCAACAACATTGTCTTTTTTCTGTGTGAATACTGGTGAAAAATATTCATTTTCCGTCTCTCCTATCATTTCAAACTCCACGCACAACTACCCACTACAGTCCTTGATTGACTATAATGTTTTGTAGTCATTCTTTTATTCCTGACATATATATGGAAAGCTTTAGGGTTTTCCTTGATCCTACTTGCCAAAGACTTCTTATGTCCCTTCCTGACTCTTCTTAGCACTGTCTTTAGGTCCTCTGTGGCTAACATGTATTTCTCAAGTGCCCTAGTTGAGCCTTCATGCCTCATCTTTACATAAGCCTCTTTCTTCCTCTTGACAAGAGATTCAACTTCTTTAGTAAACCACAGTTCCCTCGCTCGACCACTTCTTCCCGGCCTGACAGGTACATACTTATCGAGGGCATGCAGTAGCTGTTCCTTGAACAAACTCCACATTTCAGTTGTGCTCATCCCCTGCAGTTTCCTTCCCCATCTTATGCATCCTAAATCTTGCCTAATTGCCTTTCTTGCCTTTCCCCCAACTTTAACTCTTGCCCTGCAGTGTATACCTATACCTTTCCATTGCTTGTCTGATCATGTTTTCAGACAGATTTTGTGACAGAAATTGATGTATATGCTGGATAGACTGCCAAACTAATTTGTGAGATTTGACTTTGTTGTATCTGCTATTTAACTTTTAATTCATAGTTTATAATTGACAATTTTCTGGTTAATTTATATTTAATTTATTTTGATTCTGAGTTTTAGAATGTGGGGGCTAACTATTATAGTATTTAATGTCTGCTTTGTTTGGTTTTTGTAGGATTTTCAAAAATAAAACAATTATGTTTAGATTATGGAACTGTGTGGATCAATTCTATCAGTAATTATGGGGTTTTAATTTCTTTCTTTTTAAAAACTGATTAGTTTAATCTGAGATTCTAACAATATATATCCCCATATTGTTGAACGATACATGTTAGGTTGCAAAAACAATTAAAATACATCTGAGTTTACAGTCTTCATAAATGTAGAAGTGTGGAATTCAAACACAAAGAAGCTATGTTGAAGTTTTATAGAACATTAAAGTATTTGGTTTAGTTCTGGAAAGTGTACTTTAGTAAGGATGTGAAAGTTTTAGACAAGATACAGTAAAAATTTACAAGTATTCCAGGGCTGAGAAACTTCTGTTATTTCGCTGAAACTGGGTTTCTCTCCTTGGAGAAGAAAAGGTTCGGGGAGGTTTGATTGCAATACTCAGAATCCTTGGGGTTCAGGACAGTACAGGTTGTTCAGCTATGATGTGCATTATGTTAATATGAATTTGTTATAATGCAATTGATGAATTGGGGACGCTTTCTAAAGCATGAGTGTTTAAAGCATGCTTTGGCTATAATGTAGTTCTGGCCCCATTAGTTTAAATGGTGCTGCTTTATGTGATTTTTTTATAACATGGGATTACATGGGAATGGAACTAACGCGTTTTAGCATAATCAACTGTATGAATAAGAGAGAAATTGTTAAATTCACAGGTGGTTTGAAATCTCAAGGACATTGATTTAATTTTACCTGCAGAAAAACCAAAGTTGACATGAGGAAAAACATTTTTATGCACTGAATGGTTATGATCTGGAATGCACAAGAAAAACGTTATGGAGGCATTTTCAACTGTGGATTTCTGAAGGAAAGTAGATATGTATATTGCAAGGAGAAAATGTTCAGAAATGCTTAGAATAGATGGAAGATTGGAACAGAAATTGTTCTGCGAGAACTGCCCCGGCTTGATGAGCTGAATGGTTTCTTTCAGAACTGTGCATATTTTAAGATGCAATGAAATCAAGGGGAACAGATAGAGTAGCTAGAGATAAAACTCTTATGCTTTTGCAGAGGCTATTGATCTGTACTAATGCTGCTGATGTCTTGGACTGTGCTGCTATGGTGGATTCAAGTGTGCATTACTCTAAATAGATTCTGCTTACCAAAACATATGGTCATTAGGTATTTGTACTGATCCCTTGAAACTGCTCTACTTAGTCTGACCTTTCTCTGAATCTGCTGCATTTCTGTCTCTACTCTAACAATGAAAGGCTTAACAGACAATCAATTTTTCGATGTATAATTTCAGTTATGTCACACTGTAAATTTTTGCTATAAATTCTGTATGTTAGGATTGAGCCCTCCACTACCATCTGATGAAGGAGCAACGCTCCGAAAGCTAGTGTGCTTCCAATTAAATCTGTTGGACTATAACCTGGTGTGTGATTTTTAACTTTGTACTCTAAGAGTGACTATTGTCTTACTGTGAGGAGTTTCAAAAACCTCTTGATTTAAATTTTAAAACACACAATTTTGAATGCAACTGTTTTGTACAGTTCTTCTGCTTTTCTCTTCTACTAACTTGGAGTTTTGAGTTGTTTCAGGAGAAGACATTTGCTTTCAGATGCATACCTGCCGTATGAACTTTTCATTGCTGATGCTCTTCTTCTGTTATAAAGAATCCCTATTTTCTTCCTGGTTGATCCTCAGTAAACAAGAGCATTGATGATAGGTAATTAGGATGGGCAATAAATGCTGGCCTAGCCAGTGGTGCACTCATCCCATGAATTAATTTAAAAAAGTGAAATGTAAGCCCAAGTTGTTGTTTTGCACTGACATTACATGTATATAAATATCTAAAGTGCTCAACACCTCTGTGCAGGCAGCATAAATGACTGAGTAGCCTTAAGTCATCCAATTGAAAAATCATAGATTTACAAACTAAGGCAAGTGCATAATTTGAAGAAGTAGATTAAATTAGCTATATTATTTCCTAAAAGAAATGAAATCAGGACAAGAAAAGAATGACAGAATTCTGAGAGGGTGGAAACTTAGGAATTTTTTTGAGATCTCCAACAATTAAAGGGTGAAAAGCTACGAGCCTCAACTGAAAAGGTAATTTTAAGTTTTATTGAGGTTGTTCACCACTGTTAAGGCATTACATGCTATTTAAAAGTGTACTTAGGTCATCAGCACATCTTAGAAATATCAGGTCTGCCACAAAAGAGACTGAGATGCTCATAAACTGTAATTGTATTATTTTGTCTGCATCTGTAATTAATCTGTGAGAGAGATGAGTTGAAACATCTGTGGTAACTGTGTGGTAATAAATAACCTTTTGAGGAGGAATTTCTTCTCTGAGTGTTGTGAATCTATGGAACTCCTTGTCACAAAGTCCTTGTATATATTTAAGGCTGAGTTAGATTTTTCATCAGGGGAGTCGAGAGTTACAGGGAAATCACAAGAAAATGTGGAATGTCATAATCCCATTGAATGGTGGGGCAGGCTTGAGGGACCTATTCCTATTCCTGTTTCTTCTGGTCTTATGATCTTGATCATCTTTATTTTAAAACTCTCAAAGGAAAAATGTTGCTGTAATTATTTAACTGGGGCAAACATTCTGATTGTAAGAAAAAATATACCTAGAGTCATACAGCACGGAAACAGAACCTTTGGTCCAACTCGTCCATATCAACCAGATCCTAACCTAATGTGGTCCCATTTGCCAGCATTTGATCCATATTTGGAGTTTTGAGTTAGTTATCTTTGGATTTTCTATGTATCTAAAGTTCATAATTAACTTGGAAGTTCTGTAGTCTTTAAGATTTTCAATTATTTGAGACTTAGCTTTCTGTGAGTGGGTTTTGTGCAACTTTGTTATTTTTCTTTTTATCTCAGATTATTTTTGATCCAGCCAGGTAAATAGTGAAAGCCTCATGATGTGTTAGAGACTTCTGGAGTTTATTTTCTTTAAGCTTAGGGGGAAACACCCATGGCTTAGAGATGGAGACTTGTGGCTTCAATTTTATTTTGAGTGGGGCAGTCTCTGAATGAAGATGGCTGTATAGATCACCTGTTCCTGAGAAGGGAATGCTATGTAATGATAAAATCACTGGATGGTGAAGATCTGAAACAAAAGTAGAAATTCATTGACCTGAAGAAGTCACTGAACTTGAGACCTTATCTGTGCTTTCTCTCTACAGGTGGTGGAAGACCAGCTGAGTTTTTTCCACAGGGGCGGTGATGGCCTCGTGCTATCATCATTAGGCTATTAATCCATAGATCTAAGCAAAATCTGGGGAACTGGGTTTAAATCCCACTATTCCAGATGGTAGAAGTTCATTTCAATAAAAGGTTCTAGAATTAAGAGTCTAACAAAGAACCTGAATCCATTGTCAATTGTTGGACTGATGTCCTTTTAGAGGAGGAAACCTGCCATCCTTATTTTATCGTGCCTACTTATGATTCCAGACCCACAGCAATGTGGTTGACTGTTAAGTGTTCTGCGTGCAATTTGGGCTAAGCAGTAAATGCTGGCCTAGCCAGAGAAACCACATTGTGTGAGTCAATAAAAGAAATGGAGTATATTATGAACTAGGTTACTTTAAAGTGAAGATTTAGTATTTGTACCAGACCCGAAGTGTTGTGATAAAATCCTAAAGAGGTTATTTAAAACTGTGAATGTTTAAGCTCAGGTGTATAATCAGAAGAAGTTACCTGCACTTTTAGTCAGAATTGAAAAATACTTAAACCAATTTAGGTGTTAGTACAGGGATTTTGGTGTGAGTATTGTATGAGTGGTTTTTTTGGCTCCTTTACAAAAGCTGGGGATCATGGGGTTCTTTACAATTTGTCGAGGAGTGTTTTGGGATGAATGGAATTATAATTTTACTGTGTTAAACAAAATAAATAAAACTGACCTATCAAGGCAGGGTTCAGTCTGGGGCATGACATATCCATATTAACAACAGCTGAGATCACACTATTGAGACAAGATAAACTGCTTCAGAATGCAAAAACACACCAAGGTAAAGATGATATAAAAAGAAAACTGACTTCTAACAATTCAAACACCCATTGAAATCGATTACAGTCACAGGAACATGTTAACAAATGCAAATGCTTGTGATTGACAGTTGAATGTCATGTGCAGACTTACCAGAAAGAGTCTCTTGGAGGTATGCATTAAGACCAGTATATTAAGAAACGTTGAGAATTTTGGAAGATTACTGAAATGGTAGCTGCTATCTCCACCTCTGTGCCTATATCTCAAAAAGGTTGATATCTAGTTGTCGTTGGAAAACATATAGAAAAGAACCATCAGGGAGCTGAGAATGAAAAGAAATTATTTGCAGCATTCACTGCTGTTGACTGCATCCAAAAACCAACTGACATTGGTCTCAGGTTAAAATCTTATACTTCAAAGCCAATCAAGCCAATCTTTGTACTGGACAGTATTCCCTTTAAGTTTTATTTGTGTGTGTGGAATATAGAAATTGTGGAAATAGGAAGTCCTCAGGTGATTAAGGAAATGGAGATCTCATTGAAGATAGCAAACATTATCATCAGTGAGAAAGGAGACCCATGAGGGAGGAAGAAAAGTAAAATGTCAGGTGTTTTCATTGTAATAAAGTAAGGCAAATGAAGTCAGTGTTGGTGGTTTAAAAAAAAGCACTGTGAGGACGGATGTGAGAAAACAGGATAAGCCAGAGGGTTTGTTAAAGTGGTAAAGGAGATCAAAGTGGGAGCTAAAAACCTGCAAAAGTGTGTGCAGTCTGGTTCGGGATTGGATGGTAAGACAGTGCCAGATCTCTTTGACAAATTTACTTGCATGGGTAATGTTTACTCAGATGTGCCAGGAAGACCAGGTAAAGAAATTGAGATTTTAAGAGTAATACGAGCAAGTCAGTCTTTGGTGAGCGAAGAGCAGACAGGCAATTCAGAAGAATTATTGCCAGAAAAGATGGTAATATGTGGAACTCATGATGAGGAAAGTAGTGTTCCATTATGTAAGGTGAGGCCAGAGAGTCTTTGTGAGAAGTGTTAATCAGAGTATCAGAGAAATTCTCTTACAGGAAGTATATTCTAGCATTTTTCCTGATTGTGAGATAACAAGATAACGAGGCCACTGGTTGAAACAGGAGGAGAAATCAAGGAATAAAGATGCGGAAGTTGAAGTTCAGTTGTCAGACACGATGTTTGATCAAATGGTGGAAGAGAAACAAGAACAGGTGGAGGACAGTATGGATATTTTTAGTTTAGAGACATTAGCTGAATTAGAACAAAAAGATGAAAACATAAAACAGTTGTATCAAAAAGCATACACAGAAGACTCCTGAGAGTATTCCAGAATTTTTCTCTCTTAAAAATGAAGTCTTGATGAGGAAATGGAGACCATCACATATCTAGGTGGATGAAAAATGGGTAGAAGATCATCAAGTTGTGTTACTGGTGGGTTATAGAAGGAGATGTTGTAGGTAGCAAGTGAGTTACCAGTAAGAGGTCATTTGGGAGTCAGGAAAACGAGCCAAAATATAGAAATATTTTTATTGGCAATGACTGCATAAAGATGTGGTTGAATTTTGCTGGACATTATCATACATGTCAGGTAACAGGAAAACCTCAGGCAGTGATAACACCATCACCCTTAGCATTCATTCCAGCATTACGGGAACCTTTCACAAGAGTCTTCATTGATTGTGTAGGATCCCTGCCTAAAACAAAAAGTGTTCATCAGTATTTGTTAGCCATAATGGTGTTGACTAGATTTCCAGAGGCTATTCCATTGTGCAATATCATGGTTAAAAGACTTGCAGAAGAGTTACTCAAATTTCTTTTACTAGATAAAGATTATCTACAGAGATACAATCAGAGGCAGGAATCAAATTTTATATTAAAGTTATTCAAGGGAATTATGGATAGCTTAGGAATGAAAGAATTTAAATCAATTGCAAACCATCCTGAATCACAGGGAACATTAGAGCAGTGGCATGAAACATTAAAGACAATGTTGAGGGCCTATAATCAAGACTATCCAGAGGATTGGGATAAAATAATTCCTTTTGTACATTTTGTAATTAGGAATGCACCTACTGAATCATCTAAATTCAGTCCAGTTGAATCAGGTTTTGGACAAGAGGTGAGAGGACCATTGAAATTAATTAAGGAGAAATTGGTGAATCAAACTTCAGAGACTACATATTTGGACTATTTGCCAAATTTTTGGAAGAGATTAAATAGACCAGTAAGTGTTTTAGGATTAGTGGTGCTGGAAGAGCACAGCAGTTCAGGCAGCATCCAAGGAGCTTCGAAATCGATGTTTCGGGCAAAAGCCATTCCTGATGAAGGGCTTTTGCCCGAAACGCCGATTTTGAAGCTCCTTGGATGCTGCCTGAACTGCTGTGCTCTTCCAGCACCACTAATCCAGAATCTGGTTTCCAGCATCTGCAGT
Source organism: Chiloscyllium plagiosum (assembly GCF_004010195.1). NCBI lineage: Eukaryota > Metazoa > Chordata > Chondrichthyes > Orectolobiformes > Hemiscylliidae > Chiloscyllium > Chiloscyllium plagiosum. The sequence continues at coordinate 37,887,719 of NC_057737.1, forward strand.
CATTGTTTTTACCTCAGGTAAGTTTTTTAGACAACAATTAAATGTAATACAATGTGATGAAACAGGAAGCAGGCAAAAGATCAAAAATTCGTAATTTTGCTAATGGAGATAGTGTTACTGTTACTACAAGTAGCAATGTTTAGTAGGTCTCTTCAAATTGAGGAAATTAAGTGAAGTAATTATTTGATGAAATGCTACATAAAAGGATAACTCTCAATGTGTCATGTGAATATGTTTGAACAGTTTTAAATAGGAAGGGAAAGCAAAAGGAGAATGCATTGGAGTGAGGAACCAAATCCAGGTGATTTTGAATTTAATATTCCTCAAATTAAATTGAACAATGAGAGAGTTCTGGAAAATTTATATAAGTTGAGCTACCTTCAAGAGGAAAACTAAAATGACCTGAAACAGTTATTACAATCACATGGAGAGATATGTAGGAATAAGCCGAGAAATAGTCAACTGATTATGCATGATATAAATATAAGAAATGCTGTTCTAATTAAGCAACATGCTTCTTGGCTTAACCCTCTAAAATTGGCAAAAGTTCAGAAAGAGAATGAACCAATGCTCACAGACAATATAATCATCGTGAATTTCAGTGAATGGAGCTCACCCATAGTGATGGTATCTAAACCAGATGGTAACCAATGATTATGTGTGGATTGTTGCAAAGCCAATGCAGTTATGAAATCTAATTTGTATCCTTTTCCATGTTGGGAAGACCTGTTGAGAAGGTGGGACAAGAAACATTTATATTTAAGCAGGACTTACTTGGACTATACTGGCAATTGCCTTTATCCAAAAGAGTGAAGGGCATTTCGGCATCTAGACACCAAATGGACTTTACCAGTTTAAGATCATGCCATTGATATGAAGAATGAGCCAACCACATTTGAATGACTAAGATTATTTTGAGGTTACCAAATTGTGTGGTGTACATAGATAACCTGGTGATGTATAATCACATATGGAAGGAATATTTGGGGCATCTAGTGGAGTTGTTCAATTGACTTCAGGAGATAGGTTTAGTGATAAACCTAGCTAAGAGTGAGTTTGAAAAAGCCTAAGTCACACTCCTAGGCCAAATCATTGGATATGAATCGATGGTCTCATGGAATGTGAAAACACAGGTTATTGGAGAGTCTCCCATATCATCAACGAAGAGAAAAATTCTACAATTCCTGGGACTGAGTGGTTTTTATTAAAAATTCATAGCAAATTTTAGCAGTGTAGTTGCTAACTGTCTGGACCTGTTAAAGTAGTGTGGAAACTTTTAGTGTACATTGGACTGTTAGAAAGTATTTGACAGCCTGAAAATGGTGTTGAGCACTGCTCTGGTGTTAGCAATACCTAACTACGCAAAGGTATTCATGGTATTCTATCCAACTGTCAGTTCTGTATTCTTACAGGAAGGTGACAAGAGTATAGAGAAACCTATTGGGTACTTCTTCCCATTATTCATCAAAAGAAATATTCCACCATTGAGACAGCGACCTTGAGTTTTGGTATTGGAGTTGCAATATTTATGTTGCCAGTAGTGTATCTGAGACAAAATATAGATCATAACCTTTTTGGAAAATTATAAGATTAAAAATTACTAGTCTGTTTAGATGGCAATTTTTGTTCTAGCCATTCAATTTGAAAATTACAAACATGGCAAGATGAGGGAATGTAATTGCTGACGCATTGTTGTGACTTTGATGAAGGAAGATGGAGGTGTTCAGCGGCAGAAGAAATGGACTGAGATGGACTGTAATATTGAAGGTTTGCATGCTTATATATAATGTATGTAATATTATAATAAGGAGTACTAATAGTGTGAGACTAAAGTCTTTGAAAATTAAGCCATTTTGTGTATTGATGGTTCAAGTTTGTTTGGGGGGTGGGGGTGTAGAGATGTGATGGTAATGTGCATTTTAAGAAGGTGTCCTGTTTTTCTTGCAGCGATATCTTGCCAGTAGCGCTGGAATGCTTGTTTCGGAAGTAGTGTGGAACAGCTTTGAGCTCCCTGAGCATTTTTTAATTAGACAAAAGAACCATGAGAGGATGGAGTCAGGCTCACACAGACCTATGATATTAGTTTCACTTTCAGTTTAAGTTGCATTTTGAAGCTGATGGATAAAGCTAGCTCTGACCTTTTCTTCTGGACTGGAGAAAGCACGTAAAAAAATCATCTGTTCTGTGGAATCTGCTTTTGTCAAAGATGTGTTTATGGGATGCTGCAAAATTGAAGCAGTTGATGTTTCATAGTTAAATAATGTATTATTTTGAGTATTTTAATAGAGTTAAGTAAGAATAAAGTAATTTTGCTTAAAGCCTAGAGGTTTGACCAATTGAATCACATCTGGAAGACAGCACCTTACACTTCCCTTTAAATAAAGTAGAAGTTAGAGTCTCGGCTATCTTCTTGATGTATTTCAGTGAGTTTGGTGTACGTGATGGGTACTTTGTATAATGGCCCAGTGAGACCGTAAGCTTAACAATGCATTATTATTAATATTTTCTTGGATTTTGCAGATTGTTCTTTCTTTAACTCAAGACAACTTTGTGAATGGTTCCTTATTGCTTATAGTAAAAGTAGTTTGCTACATTTCGATTGGAGAGAGGTATAGCTTCATGCTTTAAAAAACCTTAAAACCTTTGTTGTGACCAAATAAGAAGGTTGTACCAAGAGGATTAAACTCACCTCTTCTCACCTGAGGAGAAAGTGAGGACTGCAGATGCTGTAGATCAGAGCTGAAAATGTGTTGCTGGAAAAGCGCAGCAGGTCAGGCAACATCCAGGGAACAGGAGAATCGACGTTTCGGGCATAGGCCCTTCTTCTCATCTGATAATGGCAAAGGTCATACCATAATTTTCATGGCAAATTTTGGTCTGATTTCCATGTCATGTTTCACTATATTGTGAATCTTAAGCCAAGGTTTTCAAATTTTGAACACAGACTATTAAAATGGCTGCTGCACAGCATGTCATCTTCGAGCCCCAGACATCCTGAAAATACATTGGGCTTATTTGAATGATTCACTGCTGTCTCGAGATTTCATTCCCCTTTTTGTTTAAAGATGGATTGTCAACAAATGAATAACAACATTCGAGGTGGTTCACCTTTCTGTTGCACAAAGGAAAAATAAATATTAAAACCTGTTGTGAATGGATCTCACACACCTATTAAATACTTTCCCTCACCCAAACTAGACTGGGTGTATCTCAAGGTATCAAACTGTATTGCAGGAAATGTAATCACACCACTGTTCTGGACAAAAAGATTTTGAACTTAGGCAAGGCATATGCCATTTTAAAAATCTGTTTTAAAGTAACAACAAGAAACCTTTTTGCAGAGAAGCATGTATCTTTTCCATCAGAAAGTCACTAAACCAGCTGCAAGTTATTCAAGCAACCACGGTCCACAAAAAGGAATATATTGCAAGTGGTAGACGGACTCCCTTTACTTTTGACAGCTTTGTATTCACCTGAGAATCAACCTGGAAATTCAACTATAAGAGGTTTTCAGCTTACAAAGAATTCTCTGCTTTAAAAGATCTTCATTACAACTAAATAATTACCACACCGAAGAAATTGCAGGGAGATTGAGTCAATAATATATTGTGATTTTATTGTTTTCATACATTTGTATCTAATTCATATGTCAGACACAATTGAGTGAAACATTACGTTTTAAAAAATCAAGGACAAATGATGATCGTAAATAACCTTCATTTTAAAACTAAGAAAAATCTTGGCTGCTGGAATTAAATCAAGACAATCACTTTAAGAGTAAGAAAACACACACCCATTCCATATAAACATTGTGATCATTGACAATACATAATCACATAGATATTTTGATATTGACAGTCATATAAATGCAGAAACCTTATGCAATTCAATGTATTTAAATAGGAACTCAAACCGCATCATTCCATTTATGAAAAGCCGATGGCAGAATGGCTCATTTTAGCCTGCAACTCCCTTATTAGAGTCATAGAGATGTACAGCATGGAAACAGACCCTTCGGTCCAACCCGTCCATGCCGACCAGATATCCCAACCCAATCTAGTCCCAACTGCAAGCACCCGACCCATATCCCTCCAAACCTTTCCTATTCATATATCCATCCAAATGCCTCTTAAATGTTGTAATTGTACCAGCCTCCACATCCTCTGACAGCTCATTCCATAAACGTTCCATCCTCTGCGTGAAAACGTTGCCCCTTAGGTCTCTTTTATATTTTTCCCCTCTCACCCTAAACCTATGCCCTCTAGTTCTGGACTCCCCAACCCCAGGGAAAAGACTTTGCCT
>NC_057737.1:37895241-37917779 GCF_004010195.1 Chiloscyllium plagiosum
CCTTGAGGATCTCCTTTTTAAATTTCTGCCTAACTCTCTGTAATTTCCCTTCAGAGTCTCAACCTTTTCCCTTCCAATGTCGTTGGTTCCAATGTGGACAATGACCTCCTGCTGGCCGCTCTCCCCCGTGAGAACATTCTGCACCCTCTCTGAGACATCCTTGATCCTGGCACCAGGGAAGCAACACACCATTCTGCTTTTTCTCTGCTGGCCACAGAAACGTCTATCTGTACCTCGGACAACAGAATCCCCTAACACAGTTGATCTCTTGGAAGTTGACGTACCCCTCATTGCACTAGAGCCAGTCTCAATACCAGAAACTTGGCTGTTTGTGCTGCGTTCCCCTGAGAATCCATCACCCCCTACATTTTCCAAAACAGCATACCTGTTTGAAATGGGTATATCCACAAAAGACTCCTGCTCTAGTTGCCTACCTCTCTTACCCTTCCTGGAGTTAACCCATCTATGTGACTGTATCTGCGACTTCCCCCCTTTCTATAACTGCCATCCATCACATACTGTTGCTTTTGCAAATTTCTCATCGCTTCTATTTGTCTCTCCAACCAATCCACTCGATCTGATAAGATTCGCATCCAACAGCATTTATGGCAGATATAATCCGCAGTCACCCTTAAACTCTCTTTAAACTCCCACATCTGACAAGAAGAAGTACATATCACTGTAAAGGCCATTTTTGCTCCTTCACAGTCTACAGACCCAGAAAATAACACCGTCTTATTCCTCTACAAACACTGCCACAGGTTACATTAATAGCTATGGCTTATATTTTAAGTTTAATCAAAAGACTTTTCTCCAAAAACATATAATCAAGAACGAATCCACTGTACCCACTACTGCAGTCTTTCTCTTGGACAGACTTAAAACAACAATTAACTTATATGATTCTGTGCTGTGAACTTGGTCCAACAGTTCCTCCAAGATTAGTTGTGAATTTCACTGTTTTTTAATTTTCCCATATGCACTCTGATGTCCAGCGATACACGAATTCAAACAGCAAAGGCAGTAACTATGCAGGTTTTCTCTCTCTCTCCTGCACTGTCCTCACTATGTGCTTCCTTCGTCTGCTCTTCTCCCTTTGAAAGTGCTGCTGTTTTGACTTTTTTTTCCAAAGTTCCAAAACAATGCTACAGCATATAAAACAGTAATTGCTGCTCCTGGAATTCGAGGAAATCACTTCCAACACCTAAAATACCTCAAAAAAAGGAGCAGCTCTTACAGCCATAAATTTTTCCCGTCCTCCATCTTGGATTAACCAGAATCCACTTTGCACAGTGCCTAACATTTGTTCTCATCTGAAGTCGTTATCCTGTTTGTGTATAGATAGCAGAGCCCTGTTTGCTGATCATAGTCATAGAGATGTACAGCACGGAAACAGACCCTTCGGTCCAACTCGTCCATGCCATTCAGATATCCCAACCCAATCTAGTCCCACCTGCCAGCACCTGGCCCATATCCCTCCAAACCCTTCCTATACATATATACATCCAGATGCCTTTTAAATATTGCAATTGTACTGGCCTCCACCACTTTCTCTGGCAGCCCATTCCACACAAGCACAACCCTCTGCATGAAACAGTTGCCTCTTAGGTCTCTTTTGTAGCTTTCCCCTCTCATCCTAAGCCTATGTCCTCTAGTTCTGGACTCCCCCACTCCAAGGAAAAGGCCTTGTCTATTTACCCTTTCCATGCTCCTCATGATTTTATAAACCTCTATAAGGTCACCCTTCATTCTCCAATGCTCCAGGGAGTACAGCTCTATCCTATTCAACCTCTCCCTATAGCTCAAATCCTCCAACCCTTATAAATCTTTTGTGAACCCTTTCAAGTTTCACAACAACCTTCCGATTGGAAGGAGACCAGACAGGCCTCCAATCTGAAAAACAACCCTTCACCACCACCCTCTGTCTTCTACCTTTGAGCCAGTTCTGTATCCAAATGGCTAGTTCTCCCTGTATTCCATGAGATCTAACCTTGTTAACCCATGGGGAATCTTGTTGAATGCCTTACTGAAGTCCATATAGATCACATCTACCGCTCAGCCCTCATCAATCCTCTTTGTTCCTTCTTCAAAAAACTCAATTAAGTTTGTGAGACATGATTTCCCTAGCAAAAGCCATGTTGACTATCCCTAATCAGTCCTTGCCTTTCCAAATACATCTCAGCCCTCATCAATCCTCTTTGTTCCTTCTTCAAAAAACTCAATTAAGTTTGTGAGACATGATTTCCCTAGCAAAAAGCCATGTTGACTATCCCTAATCAGTCCTTGCCTTTCCAAATACATGTACATCCTGCCCGTCAGGATTCCCTCCAACAACTTGTCGACCACTGATGTCAGGCTCACTTCAATAGTTCCCTGACTTGTCCTTATCACCTTTCTTAAATAGTGGCAACATGTTACCCAACCTCCAGTCTTCTGGCATCTCCCCCGTGATTATTGATGATGCAAATATCTCAGCAAAAGACCCAGAAATCACTTCCCTAGCTTCCCCAGAGTTCTAGGGTACACTTGATCAGGTCATGGAGATTTATCCACTTTTGTGCATTTCAGGACATCCAGCACTTCCTCCTCTGTAATATAGAAATTTTTGAAGATGTCACCATCTATGTCCCTACATTCTATATCTTCCATATACTTTTCCACAGTAAACACTGATGCAAAATATTCATTTAGTATCTCCCCATCTCCTGCAGCTTCACACAAAGGCTGCCTTGCTGGTCTTTGAGGGGCCCTATTCTCTCTAGTTACCCTTTTGTATTTGTTAAATATTAATGTTAATTAAATGTTAATGCATTTGTTAAAACTCTGGATTCTCATTAACTCTATTTGCCAAAGTTATCTCATGTCCCCTTTTTGCCCTCCTGATTTCCCTCTTAAGCATAGCTTTTGATAAATCGGAAGGATATAAAACTGTTGGTTAATCAACACATGTGACTATTTGTTCTCGGAGCTAACTTTTAGCTAGTGTTATGGACCAGGTCAGACCCTGAAAAACATTTCAGGAAGGTCGACCAAACCCTAACTTTGCTAATTGTTTTAATCAGGTGTACAGTGGATATTCCAGGAGAAATATTTCTGGTCAAACACTTAGTTTTAAACAAAACAGAATTTATTTACAAGATTACTGAATGAAATACAAACAATAGAAAACAGAATACTGAATAACTTAACTTCTCTGAAAACCCAATAGATCATCCCAACTTAATGATGCTGTTCCAAATACTTGCAACAATCCCCATAAACACTCCTTGGCACAAACTGTAAAATCAAACACATGGTCTTACAGGAGAGAAGTCAGAGAGCGCCATCCAGGAACTTCTCCTTTGGGTCCAGCAGCCTGCCTTCACACTACTACTAAAAAAAATCAAACCAAAGAAAAGCAGAGCTGGAAGAATTGGTCACTGCTCTTTTCATTGTAGAAGTGTTTTTTTTAATACTTGAATGCCTCACCCGAGATTGGAATCAAACTCAGGTCCCTGGTGCTGTGAGGCAGCAGTGCTAGCCACTGAGCCACCTTACCACCATTGCAATTAAAAGGCCAGCACACTTCAAAGTGCAGCATGGAATACAGAGCAATACTTTCAGTGGCTCAGAGATGTGGTATGAGTGTGGGGTGAAGCTGACAAGTATCCAAGCCAGCATCTGTACATGGCCATCACTCCCATGGAAGGCAGTCTCAGATGTTGGGTACTGGTGTCCAAAATGGAGGCTCAGAGGAGCAAGTGGTGTGCTAGAGTCACCAGGTAACCACTCTGACTCTCATATCAGGAATTAACCAGGTTTGACATGAGGTTTGACAGGAAGGGGAAAGTATATATATTTTAAAAAACAACATATAAATGGGGCAAAGTTAACAATAATGAATTGATAATGCATGCCAATGCCTGCAATTAGGCCTCATGCCTCTCACTAGTAAGAGTCTCATCCTGCTATTTAACACTTAGTTATGTAAAGGCCAGATCTTTTCATTTCCTTTATTTATGTACCGTGTCCTAAATTGAAAAAAAAGGAAGATACAGCTTTAAACTAAGGAGATCTTGCAAAGAAAAAGCTGTATTGTTAAAAATTGTGTTTATTGGTGCACATTGCAAATCGTATACAACGTTACATATTTCCTGGAACAATGAGCTCAAACGCAGACACTATGCAACCAATAAGTTTTAAACTGAGGGACAATTACTTGACAACATTTTAATTGGCTCCTGGACAGGTGACCATAGCTTGTGTGGGGCCAGTGCAAGAGAAAACCATCCAGCCCGCAAAGGGAAAACATCAATAATGTCCTTCTCTGTATCTTATATGGAGGTACTAGAAAGCCTTCAGTAACTGTTTTCCACTTGTCTCTGTAAATTCCCTTTACAGAAGAACAAAAGACAAATTTTGAACCAATGTATGAAAGAGAGCACTTGTATGCAAACAATTTGTGCCAGCAGGAAAGGAATAAAACAACTTGAAAAGAAGGGAAAGAAAACACGCCAAATCCTATGAATTATATCATTGATTCCTATGTGATTCCTTGATCATCTCTTCTTTTTTCATCCATAATATCCATGTCACAGAGTCGTAGAGTTGTAAAGCACCTTTGTTGAAACAGACCCTTTGGTTCAACTTGTCCACGCTGACCAGATATCCCAAATTAAGCTTATCCCACCTACCAGCACCCAGCCCATATCCCTCCAAACACCTTCCATTCACATACCCATTCAGATGTCATTCAAGTGTTGCAATAGTACCAGCCTCCACCACCCGCTCTGGCACTGACTCCACCCACGCCATTCCGTTTCCCTTTGCATGAAAAAGTTGTCCCCCCCCCGGTCCATTTTAAATCTTTCTCCTCTCACCTTAAACCTATGCCCTCTAGTTTTGGACTCCGCTACACTGGAAAAGGACCTTGGCTATTCACCCTATCTTTATAATTTTATAAACCTCTATAAGATCATCCCTCAGCATCCGCTGGTTCAAGGAAAAAAGTCCCAGCCTACTCAGCCCCTCCCCGTAGCTCAATCCTCCTGTCCCAGCAACATCCCTGCCAATATCCTCCGAACACCCTCAAGCCCAACAACATTCCTTCCACAGCAGGGAGACCAGAATTGAATGCAGTATTCCAAAAGTGGTCCAATTAATGTCCTGTACAGCCACAACATGACCTCCCAACTCCCATACTCCATGCACTGACCAAAAAAGGCAAGCATACCAAACACCTTCTTTAGTACCCTGTCTTGTCTGTCTTTATGTGCCTGTCTATACGTGGTAGGTGAACTTAAATCAATTACTTTAAAGGCTGATCTGTCCCACTATATGAAAATTTTTATTTTCTGTTTGAATTCCTTCGCAATTTTTTCTTTCACTTTTTTTTGCCCTTCATTGCTTTCACAAAATAAAACAAATTAAGGTTATTGATCATCTACTGAATAAATTTTGCTACTTGCCCATCCTCTCCTGACTTGAAGTAAGCAATTCACTGTACATAGAACTGTCTCAGGACTCCCTGTAACATATCAGTTTATGTTGACTGCTGTATTTTGACCCATCATTTATTGAAAAAGGCATTCTTTGCAGTATTGCTACATTTTAGTTCTGTAATCACAGCATGGTATTGGATTGAAGTAATGTTTAGTTGTATGTCACTCATTTGTCCTTTCCATTATTTGATAAGAAACTGAAAAGAAATGTTGTAGTTTCATTATTTTATGTAATGTTCTGTAGAACAGCTTGTCGTTTTCAACAATTAATTGACTAACAGAATCCTTTGACGAGCACATTTAGTTCAGTTGCTGTCAAAACATATTATGTTCACTGCAAATGCAGTCACCCTTGCATTGGTTGTTAAAGAAAATTCTTCCTTCCATTTATGTAAGTGCTCAGTAAGATATGGTGAACTTTAAAGAGTACACTTCAAATGTTAAGCATTATTATATTGTGCTTTTATTATGATCATTTGAAATTCTGAATTCTTTGATTTTATTATGCATAAGAATCATCCCTGAATCAATTAACTGATTGATTGTCTGCAGAGTTTTGCTGTTTGTGGTGCTACCTTCAAATGTCTTTGCCCAATATGCAATTTTTGCACATAATTGGCAAATGCAAGTAGAGAGATCAGGGATTGTTCATCCATTGCACGGAAAGGCTTGGGAATAGACTCCACTATGAAAATGAGCACTTTACATCCAAACAATATGCATTTCTGTGTTATCCATTATAGTCTTGCCTGCAACGATCTTTGATGGGCTTTTTATTCCTCTTTATTTATCGAAATAGTCCAGGATTTATTGTAAGCAGGGAATGAACAAGACTCACAGTTATGTTAAGCCTGCTGATGACCATGTCTTTTTCATAAGCGAATCTATCTGAATTTGTCTCTAGTTAAGCAAAGCATTGGTTTCAACAGTCCCACCTTTGTTACAAAATTGTAAAACAGCAAACTACTTGTGATAATAAACTTTAATTTACATTTTGAGGTGATTACACGTGTAATGTATCATTCCAAGGAGTAAATTTAATGCACCTAGATTTCAAAAGATTGCATTTGCTGACACGGAGGGAAAAGCTTGCGTGTGTGCTAGTTAATCAGGTTGTCAGTTTGCTCACTGAGCTGGTGGGTTTGTTTTCAGATGTTTTGTCACCACGCTAGGTAACATTATCAATGAGCCTGTGGTTAAGCTGTCCTACTTGCTATTTATGTGTCTTGATTTGTTGTGGTAGGTGATACCATTTCTGGTTCTGTTTATGAGAGGTTGGTAAACGGAGTCCAAATCTATGTGTTTATTAATGGAGTTCTGGTTTGAACACGAGGCTTCCAGGAATTTCTGTGCTTGTCCTTGTTTGGCCTGTCCTAGGATGGATGCATTTTCCCAGTTGAACTGGTGGCCATTTTCACCTTTATGCATAGAAACTGTTTACTTCTGATACCTCTGCTAGAGGTAATAACATTAAATCATGTGGGAATGAGAAAGATTAAATTAGTTATGAACATGAAGACTATAAAATATACTGCTTTTACGCTAGAGATCAGAGATCTGTTAATAGTCCTCCAAAGATAGCTTGATTGCTACTCTGGTGATTGTTCTCCAATCTCTCGCTAGCTTAACTGAAACAGTGTTGAAATTAAAACTTTTGTATGTTCCGAGACTTTTTGACTCAACATTTTAGGTGCTGTGACTTGGATCCCAACAAAGGGAACATTTCTCTGGGCTGAATCAGTGACCGAGAGTTTGAATTGAGCATAACAGATTGGTAGGGTGCACTGAGATATTTTACCTCAGACCACTTCTTGTGTTCGGACAGATTATCTGCCCCTCGCCCAGTGAAACTGGTACCTTGAAGAGATCAAACGAACTACTTGTACCAGGATGAGAAGGTAAGAAGGTTTTTTTTATTTGTGAGGTTGCTTTAGGTTATTGTGGGGTCACATTGGCTATTCTGTATTGTTGCTGAGATAGAGTCGGACTGGGCATCCCAGTCAGGGAAGTCGGTTGCCATTATCTGACAGATTTGGCTTAGAGAGCTGCCTCCCTCGCATATGGCCAATTGAAATAATGAGATAATAGCAAAAGGAGGGCAGGCTTGGTAAATTTCTCACTCTGTAGTATTGATATGGCCGGTTGAAATTTATAGTATGTAGTATAGTAAGGAGTTATAAGGTACAATAGTACAGTCTCTCTACAGGAACCTCGATTATCCGAAGTCGATGGGTGGGCAGTATTTCATTCAGATAATTGATTCTTCAGATTATTGATTTGACCTTAAACAAAGGAAGCCGTACTGCACATAATTGCATTAAAAAGCATACTATGAGTTTTTATTTCATTCAATCGCTAAAATTTATACAAACACTGGATATCGCTTAAAAATTCCTGACATTTTACAAATCAAATCACTTTTTGTGCACCTGTACAGTAAATAAAGTTCATTGAGGTGGAGGTTGGTTATTATTTTCAAAGAAAATATCCAGCCACTGTTGCTTGAGGTGCTGCTGCCTCTTCTTTTCGTGAACGATAACATTTGGCAAAGATTCATCAACTTAATATCATCGACTTCGTCTTGTGTTTCGTACCACTCCATGAAAAGTTGAAAACTGTCAATAGCTTCATTAACGGCAACTGGAGGTGATTTCGGTATCAGATTTTCCTTACCACCCACGGCGTCTGTACTTTCTCGCCGTTCCTCTGTGACTACGTTGACTATCTGATGATCGCTGAATGTCTCTGTCTCTGTTCCAATGACCTTATCTCAGTTCACCCCAAGCATCGATCTCAGCCTCTGCAAAGTCTCCTAATCCCAGCTGTCTGCAGTTTTCAGTGATGTCATTGGTTAACCTTTGAACTGGCCAGGTGTCCTCTTCACTGGCACGACTCCCAACAGGCAAGCCATTGTACCAACACTCTGCAATTGTCGATGGTTTGATGTGATCCCAAAATTAAGCAATCATATACAAAGCGACCTTGACTATGAAAGCCTTCATAATTACCTGCATTCCTTTCTCTGCATTGTCTTCATCCAGGATGGCATGCAACGTATTAAGGCAATAATATGTTTTCATCATTGCGATGATTTCCTGATCAAGTGGCTCTAACCTTGAAGTGGTGTTTGATGGTAGACACAAACACATGATAGCTCCGTCTGTTGATTCTAACTGGCTGCCTTTCACAGAGTGTGACTCCATGTTGTCAACAAGCAGAAGGGCACGATGCTAGAGTCCAGCACTCGCCAAATGTAATCTGACAGCAGGTACAAAACCTTAATGAAACCAGGATGAGAAAAAGTGGATATGTCATCCATGCCTTATTTTGTGCTTTGTACTTCACGGGAAACAAGTTCTTGTCACAGTTCTTGAAGCAACATGGATTAGCATATCGTCCGATGCAGGTAAGCAGTAATTTATGAGTGTCGGTGGCGTTGACACAAGGAAAAATCATGGTGTGATCCTTGCACTTTATTTTCCACGGTGGATGTGAGTATTCAGTTCGGCAGTGCATGCCAAAACAATCCATTTTCATCAGCATTACACAATTGTTCAGGTTCATACTTGAGGTTCAGCTACATGAATGATGGATTGCAGTTTCTGTCTGTAGCCTTCCATGGTGCTGTCATCTACAAACTTCTGCTGTCCACGAACGCTGAATTGCCGAATGCCATGACGATGTTTGAAGTGCTGTAACCAACCCAATGGTACACTGTGGTCAGACTCACCAGCTTGGAGTCGTTCATGGAAACTGGCAGCTTTTTCTAGTATCATCAGGCCAGGTACGGAATCCCCTTTTCACGTTGCTGTGAAAACCATAAAAATACAGCTTAGTCAAGTTGCTTATTCTTTGCTGGCTTCATGGAGATTCTTTTTTAATGCATTTGAAGTGTCACTTTGGCTGATGAATTTCTCAATCGCCGGTCTTACTTTCCTCAAGTCGGACATTGTCGCTATTCCAATGTTGTACTCCTGTGCAATCTTTGATGCCTTTTTACAACGATCCAGATGCTGTAAAATCTCACTTTTCTGTCCAATTGTCGCTGAGGTCCACTTTCTCTTCACAGACCTGGTAAGTACGTCCAACAAACCTGATCAGTTATATGAACTCAGAACAAAGTCATAGAGGGAATGAAGACACCACTTTGGGGTGGCTCAGTGGTTAGCACTGCTGCCTCACAGTGCTAGGGACGTGGGTTCAAGTCCCGCCGTGGGCAACTGTCTGTGTGGAGTTTGCATATTCTCCCCGTGTCTGCGTGGATTTCCTCCAGGTGCTCTGCTTTCCTCCTACAATCCACAGATGTGCAGGTTAGGTGAATTGGCTGTGCTGAATTGCCCATAGTGTTGGGTGTGTTAGTCAGGCGTAAATATGGTGTGGAGATTAGAGTGGTGCTGGAAAAGCACAGCAGGTCAGGCAGCATCCAAGGAGCAGGAAAATCAACGTTTCAGGCAAAAGCCCCTCATCAGGAGTAGAGGCAGGGTGCCTGCAGAGTGGGGAGATAAATGAGAGGGGGGTGAGGAGAAAGTTTTACTCGGATGCTGCCTGACCTGCTGTGCTTTTCCAGCACCACTCTAATCTAGACTCTGGTTTCCAGCATCTGCAGTCCTTGTTTTTACCTAAATATGGAGTGGGTCTGGATGGGTTGCTCTTCGGGGGGTCAGTGTGGACTTGTTGGGCTGAAGAGCCTGTTTCCATACTATAGGTAATCTAAGACCACTGATTTTGTCATGCATTTTAAATCCTTCAGCATGTCAGTCATTTTTATTTAACATTCTTTCAATACTATGACCTCTTTTGCACATCTTCAGTGCAGGTATTCCTCAGTGAAACTAAAGACACGGTCAGTTAAAATTATTTTAACCCTGCTACAATTGACTGACTGACAGATTGTTGCACCAGTGTCATTAACACCTCTTTGATGCAATGTTTGCACATCTTCAGTGCAGGTAACCCTCATTTACACTATACTGTAAACAAAAGACTCAATTGTCGCACCATTGTTGAACACACTTCTTTGTTGTAACCGTTTCATGGGACCTTCAGATTCTGTTGGGATAATCCGATTTTCGGATAATTGAGTTCGGATAAGCGATGTTGCTCTATACAGTGGGTGGGTACTATTTCGTTCGGATAATCGATTACTCGTAAAATCGATTAAATGCCTTTCCTCTGGGGCTCGGAGTTTCAAAATCTGCTCCCCATTCAGGAGATTGCCCCGTTCCCCCACCCCCCAACCCAGTCCAACTCTGCCCCCAACCCTCAACCCAGTCCAACCCCATCCCCCAGCTCAAAGCCCCCGCCCGTCCACCCCTGCCTCCTCTCCGGACACCAACAACAAGACTGCTGCTACTGCTGCCTTTGTGGGGTAAGTCTCCAAATTGCACACACACACACAACGTTTTACTTCAAATTCTTGACAGGTTCCATGTTTGCCCTGCACAGGACAATGTTGGAGAGATTATTCCTGGGAAGCCGGGGAGGGGGGGGGGGGGGGGGGGTGGGTTAGCATACTCCCCTCTGTAGAACTCCAGGGAAAATGTGGAGAGAGGGCGGGAGGTCAGTCATTTGGAGACGGTGCCTGTTTAATCACTGTAAACAAAAGATGCAATCACTGCTGGAAACATGTCTTTGATGTAATGTTTCTATTGGGACCTCGAGATCTCCTTTGGATAATCTGATTTTTGGATAATTGGTATTCAGATAATTGAGTTTCCTCTGTAGTTGGAAAGGGCACTCCCTTTCAGACTATGTGTGAGAGAATACCTGATCAGGAAAATGGTTTCTAGGGATTAGAGGCTCCTTAGAAAAATTAGACATTTTGGTAAATTCTTTGTTTGAATTGGGACTTCTGGTAAATTGTAATATACAAATTAAAGGATGTCCAGTTTGAATGATTGCACAATTGTGTGTGTGTGAGAGAGTGTGAGAGAGAGACAGACACTGCTGTTGAAAGAATGGGGAGAAAGACATCTCACATGAGGCGTACCCTCAGAAGGGAACACCTTTAACATTCATGTATGTCCATTACAAGCCTGATTCCAAAACAATAACTTTGTCAACGAATAGGTGAAATGGACACAAAGAATTGAGAAGCTGTTTCCACCTGATGGCACATTTGATTGAGTTTGCATAAAACAATTGACAGAAATTTTGAGAAAATTTTAAAAAACAAAGGAAAGAGAGAGAGAGACCAGCATTTGGTGTTGCATTTACTGAACTAAGTGTTAACTCTTTGTATTGTGTTTTGAATGTACTTTTTTTATTGGTGGTTACACGTGGTCTTGTATAATTTGTTTTTTTGTCCCCTGGAATTCGAGATCCGGAAATGTTTTGATTTAAGTCCACATTTTGGAAATCCATGGTGATTTGAAAATGTAGTCTGTGCCTGTATCAATGTGGATCATGCATAGTTAATGTAATGTCCTTTTGAGGAACTATCAGTACTATGTAAAGCAAAATCTGCCAGGAAATGTTGATTTATAAAAAATTAGGTCATACAGATTGGTAAAAATGATCTCTTGGAATTGGAATTTATCATGTTTGGAATTTCATTTTCTCACCAGAGTGAATTTCCAAATACTTTTTAATGGGTAAGCTAATCTTTAATTCCAGATATGGGGACACCTGCCCTTGCTAGCATAATAAAAAGCTCTCCAGGCTATTCTTAACAAAAATAAACTCTTCCTTCTCTGGAAAGAAAATATAGTCTGCTGCTGTGGAACTAAGATGGAGGCATTTCAGCCAGTATACATAGTTAGGGAGAGTGATTACTTCTTGACTCTTTGAATTAAATCCACAAGCAAATATAATATTTACTAATTGGAGATAAAATCTGTGCTGTAAATGACATTTTATTCAGTTTTGAGTTTGTCCTGTTTTTTGAATGTAAAAACAGGCATGATAAGTCTATTATCTCTAAGGTTATTAATTGGTAGGTTTGTGCTCACAGAAATGAAAGTATTCACTTCCTATGTGGGCTTGACCATATTGATTTGTATTTCTGGGTTTGGTGCCTTTTAAAATCCGTGAAATTAATGAGGGTTAAATTGGAGTGCCAGTAATGTAAATCAGACCTACAGCAGTTCAAAATGCTTTAAATTGCTTTTAGTTTTTCTTTGAAGGCAGTGGAAAAGGAAATTGTGGATGTGGGATAAAATGGATTTCTAATTGTTATAACAATGCTTTGTGCGGTGGCACTGCCCAGTTTCATTCGAGATGTTAGGTAGTTTAATTGACTAACTAGACTTGTGTTAGTGATCCATAGGAAGTATTGCAGAAGTGTTTCAGATTAATTTTGAATTCTGTAACATATTTTGGAGAAAATGTGTAAATTAATAGCTGAGTGAATGAGTTATTTTAATGCAGACTAAATGTTGGAGTGAGTGAGCACACAACAGGACAATCCTGATACAATTTTCTGTATTTAGCCCTAAGCAGATTTGAATTTTTTTTGTGACATTAATATCTGTTTGTTCTTATTAATTAACAGTAAAATGTCTCAGCCACTTGTTCAGTTTCCATCTCCTAATTAAACAATATGGTTATATTATTCAATACATTCTAAACATTTTGTATTAGTCCTGAATTACAAAATCAGAATTAATTGGCAAGTTTTTTGAAATACCGTTATATATTGTCAGTGATCTGTGTCATTGCTTCGTAGTTAATTTGAAGAATGGCTGTAATGTTTAATGTTCACCTCACCGTCCCTTAAAACAAATTGAGCATTGTACATGCAATTGGCCATAGAAGTATAATCAATATGGGGGAAGAGTGTAAGAGCGAGAGAAAAAAACATTAACAGAGAGTGAGATTTGCTGTTTTCCTCATGCAAAGAACTGTCTCTGAAACAACAGGTTTTATAACCTTCTGTGCTGTAGCCATTTTGATTTTGTTTTATAAGTTTACTTCAGTGTATGAAAAATCTAAATGTTGGAGTTTTTAATGTAAATCTTGAATACACAGCTGTTTTTGGATAGTATGGAGGCATGAATTCTCTTGGATGTTCAAATTCAAAATGACAGGTCAAAAAGGAAAATTTGAAGAATTAAAACAAAAGTTGCAAAAGAAAGGCCACTCTTGGGAAAATTGCAACATTGGGCATGAACAAACAGATCAGCATGC
This sequence comes from Chiloscyllium plagiosum, assembly GCF_004010195.1. Classification (NCBI taxonomy): domain Eukaryota; kingdom Metazoa; phylum Chordata; class Chondrichthyes; order Orectolobiformes; family Hemiscylliidae; genus Chiloscyllium; species Chiloscyllium plagiosum. Next base: position 37,908,849 of record NC_057737.1, read on the forward strand.
AAAATATCAGATGCAGTGGGTACATTGTTGAAAAGTGTGGTGCTGGAAAAGTGCAGCAGGCCAGGCAGCATCTGAGGAGCAGGAGAATCAACGTTGCGGGCATTATGCCCGAAACGTCGATTCTCCTCCTCGGATGCTGCTTGGCCTGTTGCGCATTTCCAGCACTGCACTTTTCAACTCTGGTCTCCAGCATCTGCAGTCCTCACTTTCTCCGCAGTGGGTACACTGAAAATTTTAGGACTGAACAATAGTTAATCAACTTATTTCAAAAATTTAGAAAATTTAAAGTGAAAGTGTTAGAAATGTTACTAATAACTATAAATTTATTATTTAAACACTTTATTATATTATGTATATGACATTTAAGTCTTGATTCTGTACCCTCTGTGTAGATCAGGAAACTACGGATTTGGGATGTGACCTCTTGTGAAGAGGCGGTAAACCTAATTTGAAAGAAAAATTATGAGAAAAAGTGCAAATGATTAAATAAAGAATGGAAGGATAAAGCTGATAGTAAATGGAAAGATACCTTGCTGGCTAGTTGGTGGAATATTGCATGTGATAAGGGGATAAGTATGTACAGCAGATGGAACTCCCAAAAGCTGGGAGATGTTAAAAGCTGAGTGTGAATGGGTAGATTGGAGATGATGAAGGGAACAGGAGAAATAGTGTAAGGACACTAAGGCTGAGCAAGCTAAAAAGAGTTAAAGCAATAGCGCTGTAAAAAGAATCTAAGTTCTATTCGTGATCCCGATCCTATGTCTGGCACACCGACACTATGACAGGAAGGGGTGTGATAGGGATGAGGAATGGAGATTTTATCCTAGGATACCCACTGAGCCCAAACATCTCCTGATAGTCCCCTTTTAACCACGGATTCTAAACCCTCCCCCCCCTTACTCTGAAGATGAAGGGTCAGGTACCTGTCACTGGGTTCATAGCTGACATCGTGGGAATGAGCAGCCTGGACCATCCTCAATCAAGGCCTGTCCCGGAAACAGAGTTCGGTAAATCTTGAGGGGTCAGGGTGCGATGTTTCACCTATGAATTCTGAATCCTATGGCTACTGAAGCCAACCAACCACCTACTCTCGTGTTTGTGTCTCTTGGAAACCTCAAGAAATAATAATGATAATGAACCAAGCTCCTGACTGCAAGGAGAAACCAGCCCTATTTGCTCAATATGTCTGAAAGGCACTACAAATGTATAATGCCACTCCTCAGGATTTGTTACCAAGTGGCATGAACAGGTAGACCAGGGTGGTGCGAGACTAGTCTGCAATTAGGAGGACCTGAAGGAGAGATTCCCGAACAATAATGCCCAGGTGGACCACTTAATCCAGTCGTTAGAACGAGCCTTACAAAAACCTATAAACATTAGTAAAGTACTGGAGTGCAGACCCAAACCTAGGGGTCGGGAAGTGATTATTGGGAGCAGTTTGTTGCCTGTTATGGAACATTTGCAGGTGATCAAGCCTTTAATCGAGAAGATGATTCACCTGTGTTTAATGCTATGCTTTAGCAATGTGTTCCTTTTGGTGTCGCTGACACAATCCAGACAACAATATGAAGTGGTCCAAGAATTCCCGGTTGCAAATGAGGTGAGCGGTGAACTTCCACTGGGATGGCCAGAACAGGCCCAAACCACGATCCAAGTTACAGTTTACATTCACAGGTACACCAAGACTATCAAGAAGGTGATGATTCATTTGAGGGAGACTACCGTACTGTAGAACCTGGAGAATTTTTTCTGATAAAGAACTGAGACTGGGAAAGTTGGAGCAAAGATGGAAATGACCGTTTCAGTAGTTGCTGACCACTCCCATGTCTGTGAAAGTGCAAGGACAACTCCACTGGATCCATAGAATGGACTATAAACGAGTCAGTGAAGGAACAGACAAGGATTAAGGAAGGAAAATGAAGTGGATACTGGTGACTTTGGGTGGTTTCACTTTGAGGGTGGAAGGATTTCAGACCGACAGATTTTTGGTCTGCAATATTGGTCACCATACTTATGGAAGGGTGTTCAGTGAAGGTTTATTAGAGTAATACCTGGAATGAATGGATTGTCTTATGCAGGAAGGTTAAACAGATTAGGAATGAACCCTGTGAAGTTTTTAAGAGCCAGGGATAATTGAATAATTGCAGCACGTAAGATCCTGAGGAGTCTTTACCAGATGGATTTCGAAAGGATGCTTCCTCTTGTGGGAGAATCTAGAATGAGGGGGTCATAATCTAATAACAAGGTGACGCCCATTTAGGTTAGCACTGTTGCCTCACTGCACCAGGGTCCCAGGTTCAACTCCAGATGAGGAAACATTTTTTCTCTAAGGAATGTGAGCCCTTAGAATTCCCTTCCCCGAAAGGCAGTTGATGTAGAATCTTTAAATATTTTAAGGCAAAGTTAGATATGTTCTTGATTATCAAGGGGATGAAAGATTATTGAGGTCTGCAGGAATGTAGAATTAAGGTTAAAATCAGATCAGATATGATCTTATTGAGTGGTGGAGCAGGTTGAAGGGCCAAGTATTCTACTCTTTTTCCTTATTCGTTTGCTCAGAAAAGAAAATCTTCCATATCTCTCTCTGAAATGGGTGACCCCTTACTTTGAGATTATGCCCTCACAAGGTGAAACATTTCCAAGTTCACCCAATCAAGTCCCCTGAGAATCCTGTGTTTCAATAAGGCCTCCTCTCATTCTTCTAAACTCCAGTCTGTATAAACTGAACTCATTTGACTTATCCTCATAAGAGAATTCCTCCAACCATGGAATCAACCTACTGAACCTTCTCTGGACCGTTTTAGCATATCAACATATCTCTCCTGATGATAAAAAGACCCAAACTATTCATGGTTTTCCATTTGTGGTCCGAATAGTGCCTTCAATAATTTTAGTAAGACCTCCCAATTTTAAAAATCCATTCCCTTTAAAATAAAGTGCAGAACCTCACATTTTCCTTTATTTTATTCATCTGTCAAGTTTACTCGTTCACTTAATTTCTATGTTCACTTGATTTCTCACGTCTATGCAGATTCTTTGTGTCATCCTCACTACTTGTCATCCTTTTTATTTGTCGAGTCTCAAACTTGGCCGTAGTACATCCACCACCGTCATCCAAGTCATTATTATATATTGTAAATAATTGTCCCAGTATTAAATGCTGGGCAGTCCATTAGTTATTGGTTTCTATCCTGAAAATGCCCCTTTATCCCAGTTCTTGGTCTTCTATTAGTTATCCAGTCCTCTCTCCATGCTATTCTTGTTGCACAGTATACAACATAAAATAGCAGTACAGGTTGTTCTGCTGTAACACATGTTTCATTAATGCAAATTTGCTGTAATGCGATTGATGAGTTGGGGACACTGTTTCCAAGGCACAAACTTTTAGAATGTGTGTTGGCTGTAATGCGATTACATTGCCAACAGTTTATGCACTGTTTCTAAAGTGTGATTTTTCTATCGCACAAGGTTGCACAAGAACGCAACCGTCACGTTATAGAAGAACTGCCTGTATGCCTAATTGGTTCCACAATGTACTACTTTAGAAAATTATCACAAAAGCATTTTATAAACACATCCTTCAGATCAACTTTGCCATCTTTATTGATATAGACAATAGAAAGAATTATAGAATGGCAGGAAAGGCTACACGGGATGAATGCCCTATTTATTACTCCTCCAATTTCTTGTCCTTATGTTTTGATTCTTCTTTATCCATCTATCCTACTTGTTCCGACATTTGTTTACCTTCATTACAAGCCACATTTATTTCTTCATAATGTTCTTTCCATCTGAATAACTACTGTAGGATGGTTATAATGACTGCCACCAGCTTTTTCTGATCTTGTTATCTTTAATCTCCATTCTTCTGAACACTTTGTCCTGATCTTATGAGCCAAGGTCCTTTCTCAGTACTGGGCTTATGTTGTCGTTTGTTCTCAAGACTTCTCCTTAACCTTTTCCATCCTGTCTGTCTTTTTGAGAGGTTTTCTACCGAGAACCTTTATCTCTCAACCTTGGTCAATGTGTAGTGGTGACTAGATCTAGCCCATTTATTTCTATTTGTGCTAGTTCACCTATTTCATTACATATATTTTGTGCATTTCGGTAAAACGTTCCCTAATTTTATGTTTTGAAAACTCATTAGTGTGAACCTTATTTGCTAATGTAGTTCGGTGGCTCAGTGGTTAGCACTGTTGCCTCACTGCACCAGGGTCCCAGGTTCAACTCCAGCCTTGGGCAACTGTCTGTGTGGAGTTTGCACATTCTCCCCGTGTCTGCGTGGGTTTCCTCCGGATGCTACGGTTTCCTCCCATAGTCCAAAGATGTGCAGGTCAGGTGAATTGGCCATGCTAAATTGCCCGTAGTGTTAGCTGCATTAGCCAGAGGGAAATGGGTCTGGGTGGGTTGCTCTTCGAAGGGTCGGTGTGGACTTGTTGGGCCGAAGGACCTGTTTCCACACCGTAGGGAATCTAATCTAATCTAGTTTTACTGTTATACTCTCTGTTCTTTCCTGTACCACACATGCTTGTCTGTACCCAAATAACTGCACTGTTCTGTTATCCAGATTTCCTCTTTTGATTTCTAAACCTTCCTTCAGCTGAATTCTCTGCCATCCTGTTCGTAATCTAAAACCTTATATAGAGTCCGAGCCATGATTCACCAGGATACTGATCCGAATCTGGTTGAAGTGGAAAATATCCAAATAGTAATGCTGTTCCTCAACACTCACCCCCCAAGTACTGTTTTTATGACCTGTGGTTGTTATAAGGTAATTATGTTGTATACTCTTAATTCAAGATATAATTGAATAATTTGGAGTGGCAATGTGACAGTCAAAAAGTATGGTGCTGAAAAGCACAGCCGGTCAGGCAGCATCCAAGGGACAGGAGAGTTGATGTTTCAAGCACAAGCTCTTCATCAGTTGAAGGGCTGATGCTCAAAGCCTCGACACTCCTCCTTGGATGCTGCCTGACTGGCTGTACTTTTCCAACACCACATTTTTTGACTCTGATCTCCAGCATCTGCAGTCCTCACTTTCTCCTACTGACAATGTGACAGCCTGTTAAGTCTGCCTAGAGAAAAGGAGAAAGTGAGGACTGCAGATGCTGGAGATCAGAGCTGAAAAATGTGTTGCTGGAAAAGCGCAGCAGGTCAGGCAGCATCCAAGGAGCAAGAGAATTGATGTTTCGGGCATAAGCCCTTCTTCATTATGCCCGAAACGTTGATTCTCTTGCTCCTCGGATGCTGCCTGACCTGCTGCGCTTTTCCAGCAACACATTTTTCTGCCCAGAGAAAAGTCCATGTAACCTGATTATCATGGGAATATGGGCCCTCAAAGAAACTTACTACAAACTTATTAAGGTGCAAACTTTAACAGCTTGAAACAAAAGAAGAGATTGCAGTTCTTGTTACACAGAGACGCTCAGAGGTCGTCATCAAGAGTGTTTTGTGAGAGAAGACATGTCAAGCAAGAAACATGACTGCGGTCAAGTTAATCACCAAATGGCACACTGTGAATATGGATTCCCTGTTTGAAGAGACCAGTAAAAAGTGAAAGACCAAAAAAATCACTAGAGGAAACTTTACTATTGAAAGTCAATTTGAGCATGATTTGAGAAGACTTTAACCTTTTAAAAGCGTAATGGAAGATATACCCTGATGTGACAGGGGGAAGACTTTCCAATTAGGTCTGGAGAAGCGTGCAGCTTAAAAAACAAGACTACGGACTAAATCTTAGTAAAGATCAGCTCAATGCTATTTTTGGTGAGTTTCATCTAAGGTTTCTCTCTGTGAGGACATGAGTTTTCTCATACTATCATCCCAAACTTACCTCATTACCTGTGGATTACATTCCTATGGGCTCTATTCGTCCTATTCTTCCACTTGCTATTGACAGATGAACTCACTGATGGGATATAGCGGGACTTCTGGCACTGGAACCATATTTTAAAGGCTGATGAGCACTTAATCAAGTGCTAAGTCCAGAACTACCCTGCACAGTTCATTCATTTGCCTCACACGTAGCAGATAAGAGAAGGTAGCACCCCACTTTGCAGGCAAGGACCTAGAGGTAGTGATGGAGAGGCGCCACTAAAGAAATGTGTTCTCTTACCCCAGGACTGGTAGAGGAGTTCATGCCAGTAGACATGTCCACCCTGGTCTTAGGTCACCGGCTGTGTCAGTGTGGTCAATGGGTTCCAGAGAAATGCCCAGCAGTGTAGTAAGAAGGTCAATACCTTTCCGCTCTGCAAGGCTGAGTGCCACAAACTTCTCTCTCAGTCCATCTTTACTACTGCACCCATTTTCTGGCAAGGCTGATGGTTTATCACTCTAATTTTGCATGCAGAATCCTTTTTTCTCACCTACACCAATCCACCCCCCACTGCAACTACAGACCCTGCACCACCTACTCTGATCACCTCACCATCTTTTCCCCCAATGCAACAACAGTAACAGTTGTGTCACCCATTTTAAGCTTACTAAATCTCAATCTTTAATAGGACCAAAAGACATAGGAACAGAAGAAGGCCATTCAACCTATTGAGTCTGCTTCGCCACTCAGTGAGATCATGGTTTGATATGCTTCGACTCCACTTTCCTGTATTTTCCTGTTAGTTCTTCATTCTCTTACTGATTAAAAATCTGTCTATCCCAGCCTTGAATGTACTTAACCACACAGCTTCAACAGCCTTCTGCAATAAAGAATTCCATTAAATCACTACTGTCTGAGAGAAGAAATCCCTCTTCATCTCTGTGTTAAATATGCGACTCCTTAATCTGAGGTAATGCCCTCTGGTCCTAGACTCTTCTACAAAAGAAAACCTTAAGACTACCTTTGTTTCATTCCAGGAGAAAACAAGCCAATAACAGGGCAGAGAACGTCGAGACGAGATATTGGGATTCCTGACATTTAGCTCCTTATCACCTATGAAAGGAGGATCCTGGCCCTTACTTTCAAGGACTGAGACTGGTCCTGTGGAGATGCCAAAATACCCATGTTCAGGCAATCAAGTAAGAAGTATTGTATATTGTTGTGCAACTTTTCCACTACTACCACTGTGAATATATTCTTAACATGCCAGAACTATTACCCTTTGTTTATGATGCATTCTCTCTTTTGTCACCTATAGACATGAGTGGCATCAGCATGGTCTTGGTAGTCAAGAGGCTGGAACTACAAAAATCTCTTCCTTTGCCTCTGAGGAAGAAAGCATGTATGCTGCAGGTGATGCACTGGAAAGACCGTCTCCTGCATCCTCTACCAGCTCTGATAATGACACCTTGAGTTTGGCTAGATTAGAGTCAAGAGCCCCATGATAGTGAATATATTGCTGTAACCTCCCTACACCTGGCTGAGGAAGAAATAATCCATGTTGCTAATACTCAGAAGGCAGCTACAGTCCAGGCAATTGCTTAGCTTGGAGTAGGCGAAGTCCTCATAGTGTCGCCAATTAACAATTTCACTAAAAAGTACAAGCAGACAGATGAGCAGTAGGCATGTTTCTGGAAAAACTGAACAATTTGACACAAAGGTTGCAGGACTGCAGCACAGTCTTTAGGACCATATTGGCTTTGGCATCTGAGCATCTGGCTATCTCTGTGGTCAGTTTGGTAGCTGTCATGGAGAGTCATCCAGCACTGAGTCTGCTGGACATACGCACTGCTCCATCACTGTTCATTGGTTCCCTCAGCATCAATAACATGAGTGCATGAGTAAACTTGACCTTCCATACAAGAAGGCTGGGTGATGCTTATCATCACCCAACTGGAGGAGGAATCAAATACAGACTCCTACAAGTCTCGTTTCTGGATGTTCCAGAGGTGACAGGGCCTTCTGCCTCTGCCCTGTCTGCCACGTTCATTGATGTGGGATTTCATGAGGATCCATTTATCTCAGAAGTGGACTCAAAAGCCTTTGGGGACGTGCACCCATAATTCCAAGGCCAATGTGCTTCTCATTAGCGTTGGATTCTTCCATCCTAGCTGTGGACTCTGGCAATGCACCGAGATATAGTGAGATGGAAAGAAAAAAGAAGACCTTTTGAGGCACATGTGTGGCAAAGATGTCTATTTATAATTATCACAATTATTAATATATGTTCAGTTTTATCGTCAGCTGTATGGGTGAATGTCTGTCTAGCTGCAACTACCACATTGAAAGTACAGAGTGTAGTCAGCCTTAGCATTACACAAGGTTTTATGGTCCATGGTGCAAAGTGAGCATTTCCTACATCGAGTGCATTCTATGCAAACTTGGAAGTTACTTCCTTCTTTTGACAACTAGGATGAATCTTTCCAGAACACATTTTATTGCTTGTGTGTCCCAGCCAACACTAGCAAGGATACCTGATGTTTTGATTTGATCAATCGTGCTCAAGGCACACAGTGTACGCCACACAATAGGATATCCCCAGAAAATAGTCCATGGCTCACGGCAAATGCATGTTTCAGTGAGGAAGAAGAATTCTAGGAAGAGGATAAACTATGCAGAAAAAAAAAGCAGAAACTGCTGGAAAAAACTCAGGCTTGTCAACATCTGTGGAAACAAAGTAGAATTAGTATTTTGGGTCCAGTGACTCTTCTTCAGAACTGGACCCGAAACGTTAAGTCTGACTTGTCTCCACAAATGCTGCCAGCCGACTGAGTTTTTCAAACAAATTCTGTTTTTGTTTGTGATTTCCAGCATCTGCAGCTCTTTGAGTCATAGAGTCATAGAGATGTACAGCACGGAAACAGAACCTTTGGTCCAACCCGTCCATGCCGACCAGATATCCTAACCCAATTGAGTCCCACCTGTCAGCACCCAGCCCATATCCCTCCAAACCCTTTCTATTCATATACCCATCCAAATGCCTCTTAAATGTTGCAATTGTACCAGCCTCTACCACATCCTCTGGCAGCTCATTCCATGCACGTACCACCCTCTGC
>NC_057737.1:37918349-37959455 GCF_004010195.1 Chiloscyllium plagiosum
TAGTTCTCCCTGTATTCCATGAGATCTAACCTTGCTAATCAGTCTCCCATGGGGAACCTTGTCGAACGCCTTACTGAAGTCCATATAGATCACATCTACTCTCTGCCCTCATCAATCTTCTTTGTTACTTCTTCAGAAAACTCAATCAAGTTTGTGAGACATGTTTTCCTACGCACAAAGCCATGTTGGCAATCCTGAATCAGTCCTTGCCTTTCCAAATACGTGTACATCCTGTCCCTCAGGATTCCCTCCAACAACTTGCCCACCACTGAGGTCAGGCTCACCGGTCTATAGTTATTAAGTTAAGGATAGCATCAGACTGAAAGAAAAACCATGCCATGTGGCAAAGATTAGTGGTAAGCCAGAGAATAAGGAAGACTTTAATGTCCAACAAAAGACATCCAAAAAAATAATAGAGGGAGAAAATAAACCTTTAAGGCCTTACTTGCTAGTACTATCAAGATGGGCAGCGAGAGCTTCTTTAAATATATAAAAATTAAAACAGGAACCAACGGTGCCTTAGAGAAGTGTTGCTAAAACTGTACAAGGCACTAGTTAGGCCACAGCTGAAATACTGTGTGAACAGTTTTGGGCCCCTTATCTAAGGAAAGAATTACTAGCAGTGTGGAGGCAGCCCAGAGAAAGCTCATTGAGTTAAATGTCGGCTTCTTAGGAAATGAGACAGAGGAAATAATAATGTGGAACCAAGAAATGGCAGAGGAGTTGAATAAACATTTTGCATCAGCATCCCAAAACTATTAAATATTCCTGGGACAAAAGGAGGAGAGGAAATTAATACAATAACTACCACGAGAGAAAATGTTTGGGAAAATAATGGGTCATCCTAGAATATTTAAGAAAGTAGCTACAGAGATGATTGGCACTGATATTAATTTTCCAGGAATCCTTAGATTCTAGAACAGTTCCAGATGATTGGAATACTGCAGTGTAATAGCTTTATTTTAAAAGAATGAGGCAAAAACACAAATAACTATTGGCCAAATAGCTTAACATCTGTTATTGGGAAATGTCATTGTCTAAAAGATTTAACAGCAGAACATGTAAATGTGCAAAACTTAATGAAGCAGAGTCAGCATGGCTTCTTGAAGGGGAAATCATGCTGAACAAATTTAGTCGAATTCTTTGAGGAGATAGCAAACAGAATAGATAAAGTGGAAGCAGTGGAGATAATACATTTGGATTTCAGAAGGTGTTTTATAAAGTCCACACATTAGACTACTTAATAAGATTTGAGTCCATGATTTTGGAGGTAGTTTGTTAGCATGAATAGAGATTGGCTTACCAGTAAAAGACGGAGGGTTGGGATAAGGAATGCCTTTTCAGGATGGGAATCTACAACTAATTGTGTGCTGCTGGTTCCACAATTATTTACAATATATATTAATGACTTTGAAGAGGGAAATTAATACACTATAGCCAAGTTTGTGGATTATACAAAAATGGGTGCAAAGGCAATTGGTGTAATAGCTACAACATCAAGGTGATCGAGAGATGTACAGCATGGAAACAGACTCTGCGGTCCAACTCATCCATGCCAATCAGATATCCAAGCCTAATCTAGTATATGTACTAATCCAGCTTCTTAAATTTATCTGCCTTACCCATCATACTCCTAAATACATTTCAGATTGCCATGTTCAGCAATCTCTCCCTGTCTGTTTTCCCCTTTGCCTTCCTGTCCCTAGTATCTAACTCCACTTCGATCATTTTACTTGCTGACATATTGCTCTGGTTTCTACCCCTCCACTATACAAGTTCAAACCCTCTTCGGAGACACTGGCCAATCTACCTGCAATGATATTGGTACCCCTTCAGTTTAGGTGCAATCACCCTCCTTGTACAGGTCCTACCTGCCCTGGAAGGAATTCCAATGGTCCACATATCTGAACCTCTCCTTCCTAAACTAGCTCTTCAGCCACATATTTAACTATTAGCTTCCCATTCCTAACCTCACACATGGCACAGGGAATAATTCTGACATTACAACCCCAGAAGTCCTGCGTTTCAATTTATTACCTAACTTTCTGAACTCACTTTGCAGGACTCATCACTCTTTCTGCCTCTACCATTAGTACCAAAGTTTACAACCACCTTTGGCTGCTTGCCCTCCCTTTCGAGAATGTCCTGTACCCTCTCAGAGACATCCTTGACCCTGGGACTAGGAAGGCAACACAGCATCATGGAGTCTCTTTTGAGGTCAAAGAAAAGTCCGTTTGTGCCCCTGACTATGGAGTTTATTATTACTACTGCTCAACTGCATTTTAACCCTCCCTGCTGTATAAAACTAGGCAGCGCGGTGGCTGAGTGGCTTGCATCGCTGCCTCACAGCACCAGGCACCTGGGTTCAATTCCTGACTCGGACGACCATCTGTGTGCAGTTTGTACATTCTCCCCGTGTCTGTGTGGGTTTCCTCCAGGTGCTCCGGTTTCCTCCCACAATCCAAAAATGTGCAGGTCCGGTGAATTGGCCATGCGAAATTGCCCATAGTGTTAGGTGCCTTAGTCAGGGGTAAGTATAGGGTAGGGGAATGGGTCTGAGTGAGTTACTCTTTGGAGGGTCAGTGTGGACTTATTAGGCCGAAGGGCCTGTTTCCATACTGTAGGGAATCTAATAAACAGAACCAGTGATGGTGCCACTACTCTGGCTATTGCTGTCACCATCCCATGACAGACAATCCCCCCACTCCCCATTAGTATTAAAAATGTTACACTTGTTAGAGAGGAAGATAGCGTGGAACACCTGCATTGTCTGTCCGTCTTTTCTAGTGGTCACCCCATCTCTATGCCTGAATTTTGGGTGTGACCACATCTCTAAAACACCCATCTGTTACGCTTTCTATCTCCTAACTGTTCCAACTGCCAGACCAACTGATTCATGTCATCTGACAGGAGCTGCAATTGGACACATTTCCTGTAGATGTAGTCCTCAGGAATGTTCGAGCTGTCTCTGATTTCCCACATACTGCAGGAGAAGCATACTACTCTGCTGACTGCCATTTTTATACTCCAGCAACTATTTAATTAAAAATAAATTTCTATTAAATCAATTTATAGCTAACTAAATGGTCTCTAGTGTTACTTTTTACTAAAAGTATAAATATACTATCCTGTAAATAACAGTTTAAGTCATACTCTAAATCCCAGCACCATGCAACTCTACCAGTGCCCTAAATCCACTACTCTAAAACCTTATGAGTTAAAGGAAGTTGAAGGTAATGAAAAGAGAACCACCTGACTACTATTTACCAATTAGGAGCCCTTCTGTCCAAAACATCACTTTCGAACTGTGATATGATAAAGTCCAGCTCCCACAATCCTCCCTGTGTATTATATCAAGGGGCAGCTGTTAATTGAAACTAGCAGTCATGGTGACTGCACTGACATCTCCCAGAGGCATCATGATAAGGTCTCTGCTTTCATTTCCTCATTTCCAAGGGGTGTATAATATTGGATATCTTGCTGATTTAGTCACCTGTCATCAGATGTGGTGGGATCATATCTGAAGTGACCTCTGAAAAATCTCACTCTACTATATCAAAACCAACCATTCACAATGATCATTAGAAATTCATTGAAAGGTTAGAACTTCTCCTGAGAACTAATTCTCAGGAGCCCAAAGATAACCAGTTGCTGCTCTCTGCGCCACTTCAAAAACACCCCAGCCAAGCTAAATTGCCCTCTAGGCTCTTTGTTAATTTTCCCTCAAGCCATCTGTGAATTTACCTTAGCAGTAAAACCCATCTCCTACTACTGAATCTATTCTCACAAAAGTACTGACAATTCAACTTCTTTCCTTAGGAGATCCTTTACATTATCACATAATATGGGGCTATCATTTGATCTTTCTCCCATTCACTTTCAAAGCCATCATTATTATGAAAACAGACTGCTTAGTTATTATCACATTGTTGGTTATTGGATGTTACAATGTACTAATTGCTGTTTTCTTCCCTAAATTATAGCAGCGACCATAACAAAAGATTACCTAGTTGGCTGTTAATGCGTTAGGATGTCAGAGGTTGTGAAAATTGCTATGAATAGAAATCTTCAGTTTCAAGAGGCTAATTATATACTATTCTGGTCAAGGAGTTGTCTGCTACCAGATAGAGTTCCTTGGAAACAGAATTTATTTGCTTAGTCTTGGTCAGTGTCAATTTCATTCCTAACAGAGTACAGATATCAATATTCAAAATCAAACTGCTCAACAAAGCTATGCTGACCTATGTAGTATTTGTGATCTTTACAACAAGTTATTCTGCATATGTCAGCCAGAGTCATGAATAGAGCAGAGGCATCAGATTAATTCTGCATGCCAATGGCACTGCAGTTGGCGTGCCCAATTTATATTGCAGAGGAAGAAAAATGCTATGATGTGTTGCATTATAGTAAGTATCACAATAGATCACATCTTTAACCTTATACCTTTTGAACTTTGTGAAATGATTTATTAGTCTTTTGCAATAATTTATGGATCCTTGGAATGAAAAGTGTTGAAAATTTATAAACAACAAAATTTGACACCTAGTTCCTTTGAAAGATGAAACCACACTGAATTGAAACTGTCAGTATTAAAACTTTGACATACAACAATGCAAAGCCAATATGCAGGGATCTTTACTACCAAAACAGGTAGCTCGAGTCAGGAAGTTCTCTGATTTGGCAGATTCACCTTAGTTTAAAGGCTCATCACACTAGACACTACAGGCAGTTCTTCTATAATGCGACGGTTGCATTCTTGTGCGACATTCGCATTAACGAAATGCACCTTATAGCAGCTACTTTCTCCCCACCCCCACCCTCCTCTAGCTTATCTCTCCACGCTTCAGGCTCACTGCCTTTATTCCTGATGAAGGGCTTTTGCCCGAAACGTCGATTTCGCTGCTCCTTGGATGCTGCCTGAAGTGCTGTGCTCTTCCAGCACCACTAATCCAGAATCTGGTTTCCAGCATCTGCAGACATTGTTTTTACCACCCAGAACAACCTGTATGTCTGTATCCACTTTCGGAAGTGATGTGGAGGTGGGGGATAAAGAACTTGTAACAGTCTAATGGAACACACACACACACACACACACACACACACAATCTCTCTCTCTCTCTTTCTGTGTCTGTCTGTCTGTGTGTGTGTGTGTCTCTCTCTCTCATTCACTTTCTCACTCATTCACTTTCTCTCACACACACAGTCATTCTCTCACTCTCTTTCTCTTGCTCGCTCTCTCCTGGGAAAAAAAGCATATTTATGAACCTCATTCTAAGATTTTAATTCTCCCAACTGTCCAGTCTGTTGTTTAAAAAAAAAGCAAAATTCATTTCAATAATTGAATCAAAGATAGCTAATCCTTTAATAGTCATCTTAAACTGTGAGTCAAAGTATGAACTAATCCCGCTGCTGAGATAATGCTTTTATGGCTTTTGAAGCTTAGATGTGCATTTATAGTGACCACAGCCCTCGGGGGAAATGTCAATAAAGTGCTCTGTTGGAACTGTCCAAAGAGTTGTTCATACTGAATTGAATTTATTGTCATGTTTACCGAGGCACAGTGAAAATCTTTGTCTTGCCAGCAATACAGGCATAGATAAGTAAATAATAAGCAAACAGCGGCAAAAACAAAAACACCGGTATGGGCGAATGTTAAGAGTTTGAGAGTCCATTCAGTATTCTAACAACAGTAGAGTAAAAACTGTTTCGAAGCCGGCTGGTGCGTGTGTTCGGGCTTCTGTACCTTCTCCCCGTTGGTAGAGGTTATAGAAAACATTGCCAGGGTGGGATGGATTTTTGAGAACACTGGTGGCCTTTCCTTGACAGCAGGCCTGGTAGATGGATTCTATTGATGGGAGGTTAGCCTTTGTGATTGTCCGGCCGAGTTCACCACTCTCTGTAACCATCTCCGATCTTGAATGGTATGGTTGCCATACCAGGGAGTGATACATCCAGACAATGCTCTCGATTTGGCAAGGGTATTCGTCGTCATGCCAAATTTCCTCAGCTGCCTGAGGAAGAAGAGCCATTGTTGGGCCTTTGTAACTTCTTTGCTGTATGCCAGATGGCTTGTGAATCAAAATAGTCCAGCAAAGGGTGTTTGTTTCTCAAACTGACTCTTTTTCCTACTTATGCTTTGGTCTTTTTGAAAAAATGACTTCAGACACTTAAACAGGCGATATATGAGTTTTGTAAACATTATGCTCCATAAATTTATACTGTCCAAAATAGAACTGAGAAATACTTGAAGGGAAAGAACACTAACTGAGTAGTTCCACCGAAGAATCATCAAAGCATAATCAGCTTAATGTCACGCTCCTATAGGTATTGTTCTGAGATTTTATTTATCCAGTCGCCTTTAGAAGGTTCTTGTTAAATCTTCTAGTGCTTTGTGTGAAGATTTATTTCCTTTTAAACTAATGGTACTGCATTCTTTAAATAAGAAGAATATCTTATTCATAGGCATGTATTAATCTGGCTTTATGTCAGACTACCTGCATTGCTTTTGTGGAAATGCCGTGCTTTGGAAAAATAGAAAGGCAAAGAATTTGACAAGAGGAACATTGATTCTGACAATAGAATTAGAAATAGATGCTATTTATGCTTGCATGTTGGAACCTTGCACATAATTACAATTAAAATTTAAAGGGGATAGCAGCAGGCATGGAACATACAAGGAGATGGGCACTCATTAGTGTATCCAGCTACCAGGTGACCAATGCAGCAAATGGGGTGGCCTATAAAAGATGCTGATTGACTTACTGCAAAGCTGTATTTCATGGCCAGAAACTTCTGTCCACTTCCAATCTGTCAATACTTTGGTTCAATTTCTTGTTAGCATCCGTCATCACCTCACCATATTCCCCTACTCCTTATTCTTTTATGTCCCGACTGACAGCAAAACCCGGAAATCAGATCCAAGCCCCTTCAACGGCCATCTGCCTGATCCTAGAGGTTAGACACACTGTTTAGCCTTGCTGCAGACTCTCCTCCAAGCTTTCAAGGAAAGCTGGGGGTATTTCTTTTCCCCACAGGTGGTAACAAAAGACCCTGCTGGCTGACCAAAGTGGCCAGGACAGAGATCCCAGAGGAGTGGAGCAATGGTGGTGTTCTCCAAAGATTCTGGGTCCAGTGGAGCATAAGGGTCAATGACATGCTGAGATTCTCCTGTAAGGAGCATGGTTGTGTCTTACAAAAGGTCTCTTGTAATGTAATAATATGTCCTTGTAAGTGGGCTGTTAAACTGAATGTGTAATAACCCACAATGCTGTCTGGTAATTCAGCTGAAAGCATGTGAAAGTTTGGATTTTGTGAGTGCTTCAACATGCTTCAAGTACCTGTGACGAATCAATGGATATGATGGAAATGCATGCAGGCAAGGTAGTTTGGTGATACTTGACATATGACATAAGCAGTACATTATCATTCATGAGAAGCAGACTTAAGATGTAAGGGAGAGGTTAATGAGTGGAGGTAGAATGCTTGGCCTGAAGCTATTTGGCTGTGAAGAGGTAGAGGCATTGTAGATTCTCGGAGAGAAGGGGAGACAAGTGATCACAATGGTAAATCTGGAATGGTTAGGCATAAGCGTGACAATGCAACCAATCTGATAGATGGCTTATGGCACACAGACATGTGAAGCAATCATAAACTGTGCTGAAATTTGCTCTTCATAACAGGTCCTCAATACCAAGATCAGGGCACAGGCACAACGGGAACCTGAAGACTTCACCTCTGGGATGTAGGCACCATATCTCAGAGGAAAAACTACTACCTGCCTTTTCTATAATTCCACCATCACAGTTACATACACAGGTGTTGCAGAGCAGATCTAGGCTTTGAGTCTAGAGGACAGTATAGTGAGCAAATGCAGAGTTGTCAGCCAGGAGAGACTATGATAGTTGAGACCCTAATGGTCTGCAGACTTGTGTTCTTTTTTCCTGAGATTCTTACCATTTGATGCAACTGCAACATACAAGCCTCTGTGAACAAGCAAAATTTATTAAGCACAATACAATACAAGCTTTGGACAAACCCTGAACACTCTTTGCCATGCTTGCGAGGTGTGTCCAGGGAAGCTCTCTGAATGAAGGAAACAGTCCTTCCTTTACAAAATCTTTACATCACAGGTCGTCGTGCTCACAAGACAACCCTCAGTCACTCCCTCACAGTCACATGCCACTCAAGATGTAATGTAGTGACCACCTCACCTTCAAAAACAGTGTAATGCAAATCATCCCTTAATGGCTAGATCTGGTGTGAATTGTATTTTTTTAACTACAGGGTTTAGTCAGAATTTCAACTATAATTGATTTTGAATAACATGATGACGATGTAAATCATCTCTGAATGGCAAGGGATGGGAATATAAACTTCCCACGTTCCACTTTAAGATAAAGACATACCACCCTACCCCTGGGGTATAACTTCCTACAGATCAGCAGAGCAAACCAACTGTTCTACATCACTGACTGCTAAGGATTTTGCTGCCATTCACCTGATGACGGGACATGGTCACAAACTGGAAATGCAGCAAAATTCAGGAGAACATATGTTGGAGGTGTCAAAGATAGTGAGCAGCTTTACGTGGATGACTGAAAAGTCAATTCAACCATGATTTCTACCATGTCGCAGAAATGCATGGTTTCCTCCATGGAAAGATTTACAAAACATAGATACGCTCTCCTGCATTTGACTACTCTAGCCATAGATGGCATACAGCAGTGATTTTATTAGAAGGGAGCAAGCACCTGTACTCTAAGTACCCTTTCTCCTTAGGGAGGTGCATTATACACTGATATAGAGAAGGCAGTGTTTGCTGCCCTATTGGCTTTGATTCAGGACACACATAGGGTGAGCAGACTTTTCTAATACTCAACCATTGAACCAATTGCCCCTCCAGTATGTAGGATGGTAGGTCAACATCCAGAAGGCCCCAGACTTCCAAGGATGCAAACTCTCGGGATCAAAAGCAACAGGGCAAGGCACTTACACATTGGGTACTCATGTCAGAGGTGTAGCAAGGCACAGTGCCAGTAAGAGAAAATGTAGAACATTATCAAAGCAAAATGGTTCCATGAGTTTTTTTTAATGTCACATAAGAGCATTACACAAGATATTTTACAATTTATTCCTATATGTGTCACCAACGTTTGTTGAGACTAGTTTAGTTAGAGAACTTCATGTACAGGAACTTCAAAACATTTTGCTAATGCATAGGCATCCTTTTATTGCCATGCAGAAACTGGAACAGATTCTATGCCATTGGTTTCGAGTGACATTAATAGTCAATATTTGTACAATGGATTGAAAAGCCTAGATTAGAGGTATTCAATTGGGTTAATGTGAGATTGCAAAATTCAGATCAGTGCCTATTCTCACAAATCACTTTCTCATGCATGCCAGGTTTTTAAAAAATGATTGTAGTAGTGTTACTTGAAAAGTAAAAATGCAAATGTTTTTGAGAATTTTGTGCCTATATTGCTGCACTGAACCTATGATCCTGGCATTGGCAGAAGGGAGTTTAATGTATTAAATGACATTTTTCCATTCACTATTTTAATCTAAGGTGTTTTTATCTATTTAAATATGTGCAATAAAGTTGTTTTAAACTCTGTACACCTACATTTATTTTCATGCTTGATATGTTCTCCAAGAAGGAATTACTTTGGGCTGAAAAGCAGAATTCAAATCGGGGTATCAAATTATTCATCAAATAAAAGTTTAGATTTTGATCAGCAGAGCATGTTACCTATTTGATGATATCAGCAAAGCAGCCAATTTATTATAAGTGTGAGGTATGGTTCATATTCTGCCTAGTAGACTGCAAATAGAATATAGATACCCTGGGTCCAAGTCTGGTGTGATCTGCAGCATGCAATATTGTTTATTCGCCTTCAAGCAAACCATCAGAAGATATGTCACATACGTGACCATTGCGGCAGTGATGTCTTTACTTAAATCTTTGTAACCCCACAGGAAAGGATGATGTATTACTGATAATCAGACCACGGATCCTGCAGAATGGCTGGCAAAGGGTGGACTGATGGCATCAAACAGTTGAGATGAAGATTAGCCGTGTAGTTTCCTGAGCAAGTTTTGCTAATGTGTAACTTATACTATGCTGTTTTGGTGAAAGAAAATTTCACTTGTAGAGCATAAATACTGGTTTTTGACTGCTTTTTACAAGCTAAAGGTTTTATTCTTTGTACCCTGGAATTAGGGGTAATATTCAGTAAATGTTGTATAGACTGATGCTAACACATAAACTGTCTGCAGTTTCAAAATCCCACATTCAACTTTGGGTTCAGTCCAATGGGGAGTCAGTGACCGAAACCTTTGGAGGTGATGAAGCATTTACCTTGCATTGCAGCTAACCGGTTGTCTTTAGTCCATTCCAAGAGTTAAGTAGACAATTAATATCGTATATTCTACAGTGAGTTTGTGTAAGGGCTTCCAGTCCATTCGGGAAGCTCTAAATATTCCAGGATCAGTATTCTATTAATGTGAATTCATACAAGAAATTCCAGAGGTAGCACCATACATTTTTAAATATTACATGACTGGTTAGACATTGATGACAGGGTAGAGGGGAATGCTGGGTAGATGTTAATAGTTAGAGTGATGGGGTATAGTGGGAGGGTGTATTTGATGATCTCAACATTCTGTTCTGTTTAAGGGTTGTAGTCATAAGGTGGAAACAAAAGCATGACTTGTAACTGGGTGATGTTGGAGGCATCGACACAATTGATTTACAATTATCAGTTTTTAAATTTTCCTTCACTAGCATGGTTGACAATGTTGTATGCTCAGTTTATGCTGCTCCAAAGAGACACTTGGTGGAAAGTACCTGCGACTACATGTAATCTTTTAATCTCAGTATAAAAATACAAGTAATGGTTTTAGCAATTAGAATTCTACTACATTGAAGTACCACAAATTATTTAACAATTAGAATTTAGAATCACAGCATCACTGACAGGAGTCTCTATATTGGAGCTAACTTTGAAGGGAAAAGCTAAAGTAAGCTGTTTCACTTGATTTCAAAATTTAATTTTGGTATTTTTCTTGTACATGAGATGTTTAAATCAAATTGTCCAGTAGCATTTATTTCAGAATATTAAACTGTTCTTCACTTCCTTAGAAACTTAGGGCATAGTTTTCCCTTCCTTGGAGCTGACAAGAGAGCAGGCCAGAAGGGAAATAGTGATGCAAGTTGGCACTGGGGAATACTTCAGCCCTTCTCAACACTTCTGGAATTAGGTGCTGGCGAGAAACTTCCATGGATGACTTTCTTGAACTAGCCACAATTAAGGCCCTTAAATGGTTAATGATGACCATTTAAGGGCCTCAACTCACCACCTCCCCAGCAGGCAGGAAAGGGCTAATAATGAGAAATCATCGTTGCATGTCTGTTGATGCTTCCAAATGTCCCAGTCTGGAAACATATTCTCAATTGTCTGAGAGTTCTTAATTAGCTGATTGGCAGGTGATATGGTGAGTTATCTTGCTGGTAGGGGTGGCATATTAGTCAACACTTCACTCAGCCACTCTACTGCTAGAAAATCTGAGCATTCTACTTCAGAAAAAATGTTCTATTGCGGACAGTAAACAGACTTTTAGTTTTAAAAGCTTATCTTTAGTGACTTATTATTCAAGTAATAAATAAAATGCTGAATAAAAATAAATTTTACCGTGTACCCTAAAAAGAATTACTACTTATTTTGTAGACTTAGCAAATAGTTATCACTGAACCAATATCACTTCAAATGAGACAATCTGCTAATCATTGTTGTCATCTAAAATGATTGAAAAGAATGCCTGAAATCTAATAGAATGATGAACAGGTATTGGATATATTAATTAAGGGTTAATTGGTTGTGAATTGGTTGTATAAATATGGGTAGCTAGTAATCAGTGTTTTGAGTTTTATGGAGTGTAGCTAGCTGAATTAAAGCTCTCACGTGAAAATGTGAACTTGAATACTATTTAAATAAAGTTATCTATTGGAGTATAATCATGGTAAAGAATGGTTGAGTCAAAATATAAGGCTTTGTGGATAACGTTTGTCAAAATGTTTGACTACTTAGCAGGCGTTGTCAAATTTGGACAATATCAGAAAGACCGAGGACTGTATATGGAAGAGTGAATCATGGAATTCAATAGTTTATATGCAAGACTGCAGAAATTACATTTAGAAATTCCCAATCTATGCTGGCATTTAAGTTATTGGACTGTATCCAGTATACATAGAATTCTACTTTTGGTAGATTTGAATTTGTGGATAAACACACACTCCTAGATCAAACAACAGAAAAACTAAAAAAAATTCTTAGAAAGCAGAATTCATAAGCCCTCATTAAAAGCTCACATGCAAGTGAGGATATGTTTCCAGATTGCAAGCATCCCTCCAACTCAGCATTCAAATATGGAAATTGGCAATTCAACAGAAAATGGAGGTCACAACAAATACCACAGATGACAATGTTAATGGAGAGCTGTAACTATTACAGCTAGGTAATTAATGAGAATTTGGGATTTACAATAAGTGAATGATGCAGAAATGTACAGAGTATATAACATCAAAGTTTTAGGTGTAAAAGTACCATTGCACCCTCAACCACCCATTTTGCTATAATCTGAAACTAAATATGAAAAGGATGATTCGGAGGATGAATTTAGAGATACAGATCAAAGAGATTGGCTTGGCCACAAGCAGCACAGTGGTAAATGTGTTGATGGTAGAGTATTTTAATTGTGTAGTATTGGACAGTGGATGCACGTCTACAGCATGTGGAGTAGACAGGCTAAATTGCTGCTTAGACTGAGGAAAAGTATACAGGAAAAATTTAAGGAATTTGAGAGTTTGATGTTTTTCAGATTTGGAGATGATAACCACTCAATTCAAAGACTTTATTATTTCATAAAATAACTGGAATTAATTCATTTTAATGGAACATAATGCTTATTTTCCTCAGTGGAGAGGTTATTGGCATAAGCAAATGGAAATTTAGATACCAAAAGTCAATTATATTAACATTCCAACATTTCATAAGCAATTTGATCATCCATCTTCTAAGAGTTCTAACTTTCAGTGAAGGATAGGGAATAAGGAATGGGAAGTACGATAAACTCAGAAGAAGTAAATAATAGATGTGAGATTTGTAAGAAATATTAAAGGACAACTTCATAGTCTTCAGTAAGTCTGCCCTTAGCAAGAGATTTCAGTAAGGTAGTGGGTATTGATTAAAGGTAGGGGATGAAAAAATGATTGATTTTACACTTTGTAAATTTTACAACCAGATTTTGTCACTCAACGTATAATAAAGACAAGAAAATGACCGTGACCAAGGACTATAGACCGGACTTGAACCACAAGCATAATTTCTCACTGATAATTGGGTGGAATTTGCTAATGTCTAATTTCGAGGTACATGTGTGAATATGAGCATAACAGCTATCAATAAGGTAGCAACAAACCTTTTTAGCAAGGGTGTATGTAAAAGGAACCTTGCAGCAACAGACAAAATGGTACATACAATTTTGGCAGATTAGCCAAACTGCAAATTATCATCTGTACCAACAAATGTTAGAATGGTATAGTCCATACCAGTTGATTTTTGCAGGATTTGTAATGTTCCTTGAGTGTTTAGCCCCCAGCTTGGTACGGGCTATAAGTAGTTTTAGTTTTTTAGAACATATGAATACACTGCATGCAGGCAGAGAAGTTTTCATTAAAATCGAAGTCTCAGAAAATGGCAAACCTTAAGATATAAGGTAAGACCATCAGAAACCAATTTCAATCACTGAGAGATATTTTATTATAAGAGAGAGGGACGTAAAGGATGGAAATGCCGAGGGAAGGTTATTGGTAATGATGTAAAAATTATAATTGTGTAGCTTGGAAATGAAACTGTTTGGGTACACTCATAAAGATGATTTCGCATGGATTATAAATTTACAGATTCTAAAGAAGTTATAGAAAATAGTGAGGGGGCCAGGTACTTCTCATTCACAAACTTTGCACATCAATGAGGATCAAACTGCAACAATTGGCCGTTTGTCTGATGATAAATAAATCAGTTTTGATGTCAACATGAGGCCGTTAATTCTAAAGGATACCTGTCAAGATTGGGTACCAAAGTCAAATATTTACCAGAAGGGGCTAGTCAATGGAGAACTGTGACTATTCTTAGTACAGGAAAGACCACTGGGAAGTATAAAAGCTGGATTAAAGTCGAGCATAAGGAACAGGAGATGGGGCTCATGGTTTGGAAGCATGAAGAACACAGATGGAAAACAAGAAAACACAGTGTAAGCTCAACAGTGGGTCTGGGAGCAGACATGTGCCTAGAAAGACATTGCAATCGTTGAAAGCAATCTTAATAATAGGAAACGATAGTCAAACAGTAGGCAAAATGGAGTGCATAATTTAACAACGAGAACTGCAGTACGATCTTAGTTGGCCAGTGTCTGCTTTACAATGCAGAGTGAAGGTCCATCTACTCAAACTCACCCCTCATCTGATGTTTGGTGACTATCTGTTTAAATTAACCATCAGTTTCTCTATTTAATGAAAAAGCAGCCCTTTTGTCCTCTGGGACTGTGGCAATTTTAATTTTACCTTACTATCCAAGAATATCACTGAGCAAAAGCCCATGTGATCAGGAAGTCTGAATGGCCATGTACAAACTAGAAGACAATGTAATAAAAATGCCACACAATAAGAATTATTAAACAGAGGGCAACTTGGTGTGTACACTGAGATGTCAAAATGTGGGCATCCTGTCCTATCATATATGGTGGGCAAGTTGTTGGAGGAAATCCTGAGGGACAGGATGTACATGTATTTGGAAAGGCAAGGACTGATTAGAGATAGTCAACATGGCTTTTTGCGTGGGAAATCATGCCTCAAAAACTTTGTTACTTATTCAAAAAACTCTATCAAAGAGGATTGACGAGAGCAGAGTGGTAGATGTGATCTATATGGACTTGAGTAAGGCGTTCGACAAGGTTCTCCATGGGAGACTGGTTAGCAAGATTTATATCTCACGGAATACAGGGAGAACTAGCTATTTGGATACAGAACTGGTTCAAAGTGAAAGACAGAGGGTGGTGGTTGAGGGTTGTTTTTCAGATTGGAGGCCTGTGACCAGTGGAGTGCCACAAGGATTGGTGCTGGGTCCACTAGATTTTGCCATTTACATAAATGATTTAGATGTGAGCATGAGAGGTACAGTTAGTAAGTTTGCAGATGACACCAAAATTGGAGGCGTAGTGGACAGCGAAGATGGTTACCTCAGATTACAACAGGATCTTGATCAGATGGGCCAATGGGCTGAGAAGTGGCAGATGGAGTTTAACTCAGATAAATGCGAGGTGCTGCATTTTGGGAAAGGAAATCTTAGCAGGACTTATATACTTAATGGTAAGGTCCTAGAGAGTGTTGCTGAACAAAGAGACCTTGGAGTGCAGGTTCATAGCTCCTTGAAAGTGGAGTCACAGGTAGATAGGATACTGAAGGCAGCGTTTGGTATGCTTTCGTTTATTGGTCAGAGTATTGATTACAGGAGTTGGGAGGTCATGTTGGCTGTATAGGACTTTGGTTAGACCACTTTTGGAATATTGCATGCAAGCCTGGTCTCCTTCCTATCGGAAAGATGTTGTGAAACTTGAGAGAGTTCAGAAAAGATTTACAAGGATGTTGCCAGGGTTGGAGGATCTGAGCTATAGGGAGAGGCTGAACAGGCTGTGGCTGTTTTCCCTGGAGCGTCGGAGGTTGAGGGGTGACCTTATGGAGGTTTACAAAATCATTAGGGGCATGGATAGGATAAATAGGCAAAGTCTTTTCCTTGGAGTCAGGGAGTCCAGAACGAGAGGGCATAGGTTTAGGGTGAGAGGGGAAAGGTATAAAAGAGACCTAAGGGGCAACTTTTTCACAGAGTGGTACATATGTGGAATGAGCTGCCAGAGGGAGTAGTGGAGGCTGGTACAATTGCAACATTTAAGAGGCATTTGGATGGGTATATGAATAGGAAGGGTTTGGAGGGATATGGGCCGGGTGCTGGCAGTTGGGACAAGATTGAGTTGGGATATCTGGTCGGCATGGACGGGTTGGACCGAAGGGTCTGTTTCCATGCTGTACATCTCTGACTATATGTGGATATGCACCAAAAGGTGTTCCCTGATAGAACTTATAAAGCGTACTGGAGTGAGGTTTTCAAGAAAAAAGATATGGGTAGATTCACCAATGGTAGGAAAAACATTTTTGTGTTATTTTGGCTTTTTCAGATGTAAATGCTTGGTAGTGTAGATCAGTTGATAGACAAGTTGCATTTCCTAGGGAGATTAATTTGAGAGAAGTCTTTCTTCATCCTTCAAAAAAGACACCAATGCCATGAGGGCACTCTGGAAATTAAAATAATAATGGCCTGAATGATGTCTCCAGAATTTGGTACTTCTAAGTAAGGTCGTCTTATTAAAACTGTTGTCTTCAGTTGAAAGCAGACCCTGCCATGTTCAGCTGGTATAAGAGACAGCTTTCAGGTCATGATAGAATACATAGATGAATATTTGTGAAATTGGGATTATTTTCATAAATGTGCTTGAAGCAGTACTCAAAATTTGAAGTTAGGCTTTTGGGGCTTTTAAATACTTTGGATTTGAAATCAGGCGGTATGAATCAAGTGTCAATTTGCATCAGCAATCTTATTTGGAAAATAGCACTATTGCTCGGACTTAAAACAGATACAATGACTTCCAAAAACTGAAATCGAGGAATTGCAAAATCTAATTGGACAATTAAATTGGCTGAGCACTCAAACAAGACCAGTTGCCAGTTTTGAAGTATTAGAACCGAGAACAGTTATGAAGTATTCCAAGGTGAAAAATAGTATTAGAACTGACAAAACATTTAAAAAACTTAAAACGGAAGGTCATGGTTTTGAAATTTCCATTATGAAGAGATGCTAGGAACGTGATTTTTTTAAAAATTGGTGCTTCTTATGCAAATATGTGTGATTGGTTCTCTAGTGCAGGAGGGTTTATAATTTTTCTATGAGAAAAGGTAATGAATGTTGCCCTTTAGTTTGGGATACTAAAAAGATCTTTAAAAAATACTTACAAAGCGCCTTACTGGCCAAAGCACTCACTGGTGAGTCAGTAGATATGGCATTTTTCTTGTGAAATTTCAGAAGAAATTCTAAAATGGGATTCAGCAGCAATACCGGTTGAACGCTGCAGTAATAATAATGAAATGCATGACTGATAAAAGACTCTGGAGCAACACTACAGTTGTTAAAACAGGTGGTGAAGAATGGAAAGATCTCCAATTTGAAAAGGGTGGATAGCAGCTGTCATAATTGATATGATTTATATCAATCATATATCATTTATATCAATGAAATAATTGTTTAAAAAAGAAAGCACAAAGTACTAAGAAACTATTGGACATGGGGAGAAAAACACTTGAGATTTTATACACCCATATTATCTTTGGACATTCAAATGTTGTTATTTTGCATTTTTTGTTTGCTTTTTATGTAGATCGTTTTTATCAAAAAAGGAAGGGGAATCTGTTATCATCTAATATAATTTTAAGGAGTTCTTTAGACCTAAAGGAATAAGGGAACTGGGTGGTGGATATATTAATTAAGAGTTAGTTGAGTTTGAGTCAGTTTTATAAATATATAGAGCTAGTAATCAGTGGGATGAGAGTTTTCTGGAGTTTAGCTAACTGAAATGAAGCTGAAATGTGGGCTTGAATTCAACAACATTTTGAACAACAATTTGGTGCATAAGTTAAATTTGTGGAACATTGCTATGCACAAATTGGCTACATTTACAACTGTGGTCACACTTCCAAAAGTGCTTTATATGCTGTAATAATCTTTGGCATATCTTAGTTATGAAAGATGCTGCATAAGTGTATGCCTTTAATAAACTATATTATAATGCACCTCGCTGAAATCTAAATATTCTAAACCTACAATATACCCATTATATTTCATTCAATCTAGACGCTGAGGTACTAAAGAATGTTCATGATAGGCATGAGAAGGCTGTGAGGCCAATTGAACACACTTCACTATTCAAAAGGATGACAACTGATCTTTTATCTCAACTCCACCTTCTTCACTATCTCCAATTTCGTAGATTTTTAGATACTAAGTGAATGAATCTTTGCTTTGAATATTGGTGAATGAACATCCGTAGTCCTTTGAGCTACAGAATTCCAAGGATTCGCAATATTTTAGATGAAGAAATTACTTCAGTCCAAAATGGCCAACCTTTTATTCTGAGATGTAAACTTGTATTGTAGACTTGCTGATCAGAAGAAATGTCTTCCCAACATGTACGTGAATAAGCCCATGAAGAATTTTATCTGTTTCATGATATTAAATTTTTGTTCTCCTAAACTTCAAAGAACATAGCCCTTTCTCCTCATAAAATAATCCTCTTGTTTCAGAAGTCAGTCCACTTCCTCAAAAGCAAGAATACATTTTTCTTATGTACAGAGATGAGTACTGCATAAAGTATTCTTGGTTAGGTCTCACTAAGATTAGACATAAATATGGTAAAACATCTTTGCTCTAATTCCTTTGTAATAAAAGCTTAAAGTAGCATTTGTTTTCTGCTTGCTTATACCTACATGTTAATTTTCTGTGATTTATATAAAATTGCATCCAGTTCCTTCTGAATGCCAACATTTCTATATTTGTCACATGTTTTGTGAATATGTTGCCAAATGATTTTCTACTTTTCCTAATGTTGTGATTAATCTCCTCTACAGATCCTAGGTGGACTCAAGTATGCAAGTTAACTTCATATTTGTTCAAACAACTCAGAGAGAGAGATTCTGACTGGCTGAACAGAATTCTGATTGATGTCTAGTCCAGCTGAGCTCAGTTTTGTCTATTTTGCAGAGTCTCTGTCCAATACGTACAGAAAATGATCAATAATGAAAACCCCACAATTATATATGCGTATGTTGCTTATATTTCATTGTTGTACAATAAAAAGTATTCTGTCCTAAGTCTTTCTCTTACACCCTTCACAGGAAACTATACATACTCTCTAGTCTTCTTCCACAGCTGATACAGGCCTTACAGTGTTCCTCTCCATTCATTTCTGCTGAATCTTGTGGTAATCAAGGTTCATGCCTGCTTAAAATGTATCTTACAGTATTAGGTTGCAAAATGTCATTTTACTTCGGTTTGTAACCTTTTTAATATGAAATGTTACTACACTACCAACATGGATAACTTCATGTTTCTCCAGATTACATTTCATTTGTCACAATATGTCTGTCCTTTTGCAATCTCCTTGGATCCTCCTCACTGTCATCTTTCTGTTGTGTCTCAGCCTGAATAAAATACACTGAGTTGACCAAACTATTGATCTCGATTATAAACAGTTGAAACCCAAACGGTGAATCTTCTGCTACCATACTTGATCTTCCACAGAATTTTAAAACTTATCCAATCCTCCATCTGGCTTCAGTTTTTCAGCAATGTCACAAACCTCTTCCATGATCAATATTGTCCTTAACTTCTCTTGTAAACTATGGTTGTGCTACGTTAGTTTAGGATTCTTATTCTAAGACGATGGATTTGTAGAACTATAGACCAATTAGTTTAACGTGCCTTTGGAAGAATGTTGGAATCTATTATAAAGGAAGTAATAACAAGACATTTAGAATGTCAGAATACAGTCTATCAGAATCAGCATTGTCTTATGAAGGGCTTGACAAATTTGCTAGAGTTCTTTAAAGTTGTAACAAGCAAAGCATGTAATGGGGATCCTGTAAATGTAGTATGTCTGAACTTCAGAAGGCATTTAATGTGGTGCAACCCAAAAGTTTAATATGCAAGATAAAAACATGTGAAATTATGGATAGTTTATTAGCTTGGATAGAGGCTTGGTAAAGCAATAAAAGGCCGAACTTTGGGATAAATGGGTTTTTTTCTGGTGGGTAGCTCATGAGGTTGAATCCTCAGGACCCAACTATTTACAATCCGTGTTAATGACTTGGATGGAGGGATAGAAAGTAGTATAGCCAAATTTACAGTGACACTAATGGAAGTGGGAAAATAAGTTGCATCAAAGAAATAAAAAAATTATAAATGAACATGAATCGGTTTGGCGAATGGGCCAGGATTTGGCAGATGAAGTTTAATGCAGATAAGTGTGAGGTTGTCCATTTTGGTCAGAGGAATAGAAAGACATCTTATTGTCTAAATGAAGAGGAACTTCAGAGACCTTTGGTGGAGATGAATCTGGTGTCCTCATGCATGATTGGCAGAAAACTGCTTTGTACAACAAATATTAAGGAAGGCAAATGAAATTTTAGAATTATATTGCTTAAGGAGTGGTATATAAAGGTAGGTAAATATTGTTTCAACTGTACAAGGGATTAGTGAAACTGCACCTGGAGTATTGCATCCAATTTTGGTAC
This sequence comes from Chiloscyllium plagiosum, assembly GCF_004010195.1. NCBI lineage: Eukaryota > Metazoa > Chordata > Chondrichthyes > Orectolobiformes > Hemiscylliidae > Chiloscyllium > Chiloscyllium plagiosum. The sequence continues at coordinate 37,938,805 of NC_057737.1, forward strand.
CTTTACTTGAAGAGGGATGAAGTTGCATTAGAAGCGGTTCAGAGGAGATTCACTAAATTGATGCTGGAGATGAGGGGTTTGTTTTATGAAGAGAGATTGGGTAGTTTAGGTTTATACTGTTTGGAATTTAAATGAATAAGAGGAGATGTATTCGAGGTATATAAAATGCTAAAGGAAATTGACGAATTTGATGTAAAAAGGATGTTTCTTCCTGAGGGGCTATTTAGAATCTAGAGCTTGTAGTCTTAAGATAAGGGGTAGCAGATTTAAAACAGATGAGAAATTATTTCTATCGGAGGGTCATGAGTCTGTGGAATTCACTACCCCAGAGTGTAGTAGTTGCTGGGTCATTGATTAAATGTAAAGAGATGATAGGCAAATTTTTAATGAGTAATGGGTTGGGGAGTTATGGAAACTGGGCAGGAGGGTGCCCTTGAGTCTGAAATGAGATCAGTGATGACCATATTAAATGTTGGACCAGCCTTGCTGAATTGCTGACTCCTGCTCCTAATTCTTATTCCTTCAGCCAATATATATTTGTTTGGTATTATGAATTAATTCCTTAAGTGTTCGTCATTCATTCCTTGTCTACCATAACATCTTTGAATCTAGTTTCCAGTCTACCTTAGCTAATCCATCCCTCATAACTAGTGTAGTTTGCTTTGTTCCAATTTAAGAACCTCATTTTTGGACATAACTAAATCACGCTCACAAACACAAGTTAAAATTTTGTTATTTTATGACCACTCTTCCTAAATAATCCTTTATTACAGACAATTAATTAGCTGTTTCATAGTACTGAATTGGAAAGACCCTGATGCCTATTTCATCCCTTGACATGCTGATCTAAAAAAGCCACTTTGCATGCATTCCACGAACTAACCTCCTTGTTATTACTGAAAATCTGGTTTGTCCAGGCAGTATGAGTATTGCAGTCTGCCATGATTACTGTAGTAACCTTGTTAAATGCATCTTTAGTTTCTTGATTTATATTCTGCTGACTCTTCAACTATAGGTAGCGTGCCTATGGAGTATTCCTGTCAAATGTTCTCTGATCCTTGTTGTTTCTTACCTCCACCAGAACTGAATCCGTATCTTGGTTTTCTGTGCTAAGATTGTTTTTTTTTCTACTTCTTTCTTCCCATTCTTTATTCTTAAGGCAATTCCTTTCCCATTTACATTTTGCCTATCTCTTCCAAAAGTTAAGAATCCTGGATTATTAAATTCTTTCCGTAGACCCATGATGAGTAATGTAAACTCGTATTTTGTTCGGAAAGGAGTTCTAGGATTTTGACTGAGTGATAGTGAAGGAATGGCGATGTAGTTCTAAGTCAGAATGACACATGTTGTTTTGCCACAATGTGTTTGCTGACCCTGTCTTTCTTGGAGGTAGAGGTCACATATTTGGAAGCTTAAAGAAACCTTGGGAAGTTGTTGAAGTGCAGTTTGTACATAGTATACACTGCTGCCATACAGAGAGTAAAATTTGAAGGAGGTGGATAGAGTACCAGTTAAGTGAGCTGTTTGTCCTGATTGTGTTGAGCTCCCTTGTGTGTTGTTGGAGTTACTCTCTTCAATAAAATGGAGACTGTCCTTTCATACTCAGGACCTGTGCCTTGCAGATGGTAACCAGGCTTTGGGGAGTTGAGTTACGCCACTGCAGTTTTTTCCAGCCTCTGAATGGATCATGCAGCCATACTTTCGATGGCTAGTCAAGTTCACTTCTCAAAAGTTGTAACCCCTGGATGATAGAGGGCTCATTAAAAACGGTGATGCCATTGAATGTATTGAGTACTGGAATTGGGAGGTTATGTTGCGGCTGTACAGGACAATGGTTAGGCCACTTTTGAAATATTGCATGCAATTCTGGTCTCCTTCATATTGGAAGGATGTTGTGAAACTTGAAAGGGTTCAGCAAAGATTTACAAGAATGTTGCAAGGCTAGGAGCATTTGAGCTATAGGGAGAGGCTGAATAGGCTGGTGTGGTTTTCCCTGCAGTTTTGAAGGCTGAGGGGTGACCTCATAGAGGTTTACAAAATCATGAGGGGCATGGATATGATAAATAGACAAAGTCTTTTCCCTGGGGTGGGGAATCCAGAACTAGAGGGCATAGGTTTAGGGTGAGAGGGGAACGTCATAAAATGGACCGAAGGGGCAACGTTTTCATACAGAGGGTGGTCCATGTATGGAATGAGCTGCCAGAGGAAGTGGTGGATTGCATTATTTAAAAGGCATCTGGATGGGTCTATGAATAGGAATGGTTTAGAGGGATATGGGCCAAGTGCTGGCAAATTGGACTTAATTAGGTTGGGATATCTGGTTGGCATGGACGAGTTGGACTGAAGGGGTCTGTTTCCATGCTGTACACCTCTGACTCTATGACCTGTGAAACCAATCTGAAGCCCAATTATCCTACACTATCCCATTTTTATCCATATGCCTATCCAATGACCTTTTAAATGTCCTTAAAGTTGGCAAACCTACTACTATTGCAGGCAGTGCGTTTCACCCCTACTACTCTGAGTAAAGAAACTACATCTGAAATCTGTCCTTTATCTATCACCCCTCAATTTAAAGCTATGTACCCTCGTGCTAGCCAACACCATCTGAGGAAAAAGACTCTCACTGTCCACACTGTCCACCACTCTGATTATCTTGTATCTCTCAATTAAGTCACCTCTCAGCCGCCTTCTCTCTCACAAAAACAACCTCAAAACCTTTCCTCATAAGACCTTCCTTCCATACCAGGCAACATCCTAGTAAATCACCTCTGAACCCTTTCCAAAGCTTCCACATCCTTCCTGCAGTGTAGCTACCATAACCGTAAGCAATACTCCAAGGGAGGACGTAACAGTGTATTGTACAGCTGCAGCATGACCTCATGGCTTCGAAACTCGATCCGTCTACCAATAAAAGCTAACACACCGCATGCTTTATTAAAAATCCTATCAATGCGGGTGGCAACTTTCAGAGGTCTATGTATATGGACACTGAGATATCGCTGCTCATTTAACTACCAAGAATCTTACCATTAGCCCAGTACTCTTTATTCCTGTTGCACCTTCCAAAGTGAATCACCTCATACTTTTCCACATTAAACTTAATTTGCCACCTCTCAGCCCAGCTCTGCAGCTTATCTATCCTACAACATCCTTCAGCACTATCCACAACTCTATCAACCTTAGTGTTGTCCACAAATTTACTAACCTACCCTTCTGTGCCCTCATCTAAGTTATTCATAAAAATGACAAACAGCAGTGGTCCCAAAACAGATCCTTGCAGTACACCACTAGTAACTGAACTCCAGGTTGAACATTTCCTGTCAATCACTACCCTTTGTCAACTTGCCAACTTTTGATCCAAACTGCTAATTTATCATTAATCCCAATCCTCAATATTTTGTGCAATAGTGTACCGTGGGGAACCTTATCAAATGCCTTACTGAAATCCATATACAATACATCAACCATTTTATCCTCATCCACCTGTTTCGTCACCTTCTCAAAGAACTAATTAAAGTTTGTGAGGTAAGACCTACCCTTCACAAAATCATGTTGACTATCCCTAATCAACTTATTCCTCTCTAATGATTATAAATTCTATCTCTTATAACCTCTTCCAACACTTTATCCATGACTGAAGGAAGGCTCACTGGTATATAATTACCAGGGTTGTCTTTTCTCTCCTTCTTGAACAAGGGGACGACATTTGCTATCCTCCAGTCTTTTGGCTCAATTCGTGGAGACAATGGCGACATAAAGATCAAAGACAAAGGCTCGGCAAACTTCTCCCTGGCTTCCCAGAGAATCCTAGGATAAATTCCATCTGGCTCAGGGGACTTATCTGTTTCCACGCTTTCAAGAATTGCGAATACCTCGTCCTTGCTAACGTCAATCTTGACTAATCTAGTAGCCTGTATCTCAGTATTCTCCTCAACAACATTGCCTTTTTCCAATGTGAATGCTGATGAAAAATATTCTTTTATCGCTTCCCTTTGGCCACAATAGCTATATCTATCTCTGCCTTGAAGAAACAATGCTGTAGATGCAACCACCTTCTGTGGTAGTGAATTCCAGAGTCACCACTCTGGGCGAATAAATTTCTGCTCATCTCAGTCCTAATAGTTCACTGCTTTTCCTTAAATGATGACCCCTGGTTTGGGAATCCCCCATCATGGGGAACATCTAACCTGTCTAGCCTTGTTTAGAAATTTGTAGGTTTCTATGAGATTCTTCCTCAACCACCACCCCCCAACTTATTCTTTTGAGTGAATACAATCCTAATTAACACAATGTCTCTTGATACTTTGGTCTTCTTTTCCCAGGAATCAGTTTGGTATACCTTCACCTTTGATAACAAAAGTATCCTTCCTCAGATTAGGAGACCAAAACTCCCTCTCATTAAATTCTGTGTTTCTCATCATTTCTGGTGCATTATTTCTGTTCTCCTTTGTGAAGGCAGAAGTGAAATATGAATTCAGTTCATCAGCCATTTTTGTGTTCCCCATTATAACTTCCATTTATCACTGTACGGGAACTACATTCGTTTTCACCAATCTTTTTTTCTTTCTATAGCTGTATAAACTTTTAAAATCAATTCTTAAGTTCCCTGCAAGCTGACTGACCACCTCTACTTTCCCCTTCTTACTCAATCCTTGGGTCCTCTTTTGCTGACTTCTGAACTGTTCTCAGTCCTCAGGTTTATTGTTTTTTTTCTTGCCAACTTTTATGTCTCTTTTTTGCAACTAATACTACCTCTAATTTTCCTCAGGTCATTATTTAGCAACTGTTTTATGTCAAACAGGAATAAACAATTTTTATGGTACACCCATTTGTTATTGGAATGTTTGCCATTGCCTATCCACTGTCATTTGTTTCAGTAACTTCTCCCAATCCATCATAACTATCTTATCACTCATACCATCTTAGTCTCCTTTATTAAGGACCCTAGTTTCAGAATCAACAAGCTCACTCCATCTTGATGAAAAGTTCTATCACATTATGTTCGTTTATCCCTAAGGAGTTTCTCACAATTACATTACCAATTATTTCTTTCTCATTGCATATTACCCAGTTTAAGATCACCTGTTCCCTGGTTGGTTCCTCAGTGTATTTGTCCAGAAAATCGTTCCGTATACACTCTAGCAATTCCTCCTCTCTGCTGTTATGATTAATTTGATTTACCCAATCCATATGCAGAATAAAGTCACCCATAATTACAGATATTCCTTGTCATCATGCAGCTGGTTTCCTGTTTAATGCCATTCCCAACATCACCACTACAGTTTGGTGGTCCATATACTACTCCCACTAATGTTTTTCCCCCTTGATACTATTATAACTTCCATTTATCACTGTACGGGAACTACATTCGTTTTCACCAATCTTTTTTTCTTTCTATAGCTGTATAAACTTTTAAAATCAATTCTTAAGTTCCCTGCAAGCTGACTGACCACCTCTACTTTCCCCTTCTTACTCAATCCTTGGGTCCTCTTTTGCTGACTTCTGAACTGTTCTCAGTCCTCAGGTTTATTGTTTTTTTTCTTGCCAACTTTTATGTCTCTTATTAAGTTTAAACTCTCCCCAACCAATCTAAATACACCCCTAGGGCATCAGTCTTGGTCCTGCCCATTGTAACCCATCCAACTTGTACTGCTCCTATCTCCCCCAGAACTAGTCCCACTGCCCCAGGAATCTGAAACCCTCCCTCTCACACCACCCTCCCTCTCACCATCTGTTTAGCCATGTGTTTGCCGGATATATACTGCTATTTCTGATCCAACCAACATATTAGAGACAAAAACAACTGCAAATGCTGGAATCCAAAGTAGACAAGCAGGAGGCTGGAAGAACGCAGCAAGCCGGGCAGCATCAGGTGGAGGAGAAGTCAATATCTCTGGTATAACCCATTTTCAGATTGGAGGTGGAGATGGGGGAAAGGTTGGGGGGGGAGGAACAGTCGGAGTGGTCAGGTAGTGATAGGTGAATACAGGTGGTGGGTATGACTGTAGTTGGTCAATGGCAAGAATGAATCCAGTTGATAGGTGGAAGGAAGGGTGGATCTGAAGAATGGAAGGGACGAGGTGGGGGATGGGTGGTAAGGTTATTTTAAGTTGGAGAACTCGATGTTGAGTTCTCTGGGCTGTAGGTTGCCCAGACAGAAGATAAAAGTGTTGTTCCTCCACTTTGCGGTTTGATTCACTGTGGCAATGGAGGAGGTTGAGGATGGACATGTCAGGGAGGAAGTGGGAGAGAGAATTGAAATGGGTGGTGACCAGGAGGTCAGGCTGGCCAGTTGTCCAATACCATGTCTTACCTCCCTCTTGACCAAGACCCCACCATGGCCCATTAGGCCATTATCAGCCATACTGTTCGTGACCTCATCGCCTCCAGTGATCTCCGCTCCATCGCCTCCAATTTCATAGACCTCAGCTCCACACTGCCCAGTTCTACCTGTTCCCAAAGATCCTCAAGCCCAACTACCCCAGCTGACCCATTTTCTCCGCCTGCTCCTGCCCACTGAACTAATTTCTTCCTACCTCAACTCCATCCTCTCCCCCTTGGTCCAGGCATATCCCACCTACATCCAGTAACCAACCACACCCTTCGCCTCATTGGAACTTCCAGTTCCCTGTGCTTCATCTTCTTCTTCAGTATGGATGTGCAGTCCTTTATACGCATCCATTTTCCACAATGACAGCCTGCAGGCCATTGGTTTCTTTCTCTCCAACAGTCCCCTCCACCAATACCCTCCTTCACCTCACCGAATTAGTCCTCACCCGCAATAACTTTTGCTTAAGCTCTTCCCATTGCCTCCAAATCCAGGGGTGGCCAAGGGCACTCGCATGGCCCCTAATTACGCCGACCTCTTGGCTACGTCGAACAGCACCCACGTAGGTAGATTCCTCAACTCTTCCACCCTTACATTGATAACTGCATCAGTGCTGCATCCTGTACCCAGGCTGAACTGGAGCAATTCATCAATAGACCAAGTGAATATGAAGGCAGGATGAAGTTATTGGCAATCTCAGACACCACCTTCACTTTTCTTGACCTTCCATCTCCAGCAACAATTTACAGACTGACATTTACTATAAACCCACAGACTCCCATAACTACCTGCACTACATCGCCTATCCCGTTTTGCCAATTCCTCCATCTCCATCGCATCTGCTCTGACGAGAAGTTTTCACTCCCAAGCATCCCAGAGCCCACCTATTTTAAACAATGTGCTTTTCCCCCATTCGCCATCCAGATATCCCTCCACCAAAACCCCTCCATTCCCTGCTCCAATGCTTTAAACCCCCCCCACCAAACATAATAAAGACAGGGTCTCCCATGTCCTCACTTTCCACCCCACTAGTCTCCTCAAACGTATCATCCTCAAACACTTCTGCCAACTCCAACTGGACCCCACCACCAAGAACATATTCCCCTCCCTACTTCTCGCTGCCTTTCGCAAGGACCATTACCATCGTCCCTCCTTGATTTGTGCCACTCCCTTCAACAATGCCTCAGTAGCTTCTCCTGCAACCATAAAAGTTGCAAAACGTGTCAGCACACCACCTCCGACAGCTCCATTCAGGGCCCCAAACAATCCTTCCAGGTGAAACAGCGGTTCACCTGCCTCACGTCCAACCTAGTTTGCTGCATCTAGTGCTCCCAATGTGGTTTACTATATATCAGTGAGACCAAATATAAACTAAGGGAACATTTTGCCAAGCATCTCAGCCAGGCATGTAAGGTCACCACCCATTTCAAATTCCCCTCCCACTCTCTGTCTGACGTGTCCATCCTCAGCCTCCTCCATTGCCATAATGAGTCAGACCACAAATTAGAGGAACAGCACCTTTTCTTCCGCCTGGGCAGAAGATACAGCCCAGAGGACTCAACATTGAGTTCTCCAATTTCAAATAACTTTCCCACCCATCCCCAACTCCCTCTCCAGCTCCACCTCCTCCCTTTCATTCCTCCTAATGAACTTCCCTTCCACCTGCCAACCAGATTCAGTCCTCCCACCGACCAATCAGGTCACACCCACCACATGTATTCACCTATCAATACCTCACTATTCAGACTCTCTCCCCACCCATAATCATTCCATTCCCCTCCCCCCGCCTTTATCTGCAGGTCCCCCTACCCCCACCTTCATTCCTGAAGAAGGGTTATACCCAAAATGTTGACTTCTCCATCTCCTGATGCTGCCTGGCTTGCTGTGTTCCTCTAGCCTCCTACTTATCTACAAACTAACACATGGCACGAGCAGCAATCTTGTGATTACTACTTTTGAGGTTCTACTTTTCTTCTTAGTCCCTAATTCCCTACATTTTGCTTTTAAAATCTCATCTTTCTTTATATCTAAGTCATTGTTACCAACATGTACCATGACTATGACTGTTCGCTCTCCAACACATGGATGTTCTGTAGCCACTCTGAGATATCTTTGACCCGAGCACTAAGGAGGTAGCATACATGTTGGAGTCTCATTTTGCGGCCATTGGAAAGGCCTATCTCTTCCCCATACAGTTTAATCCTGTATGACTATTGCATTTCCATACTTTTTGCTCCACCCTGTGCAGCAGAACCGACCGTGGTGTCACGAATTTGGCTGTTGCAGTTTTCCCCTGAGAGACTATTCCCTTCACTAGTATTCAAATCGGTGTACAGGTTGTTCTGTTATAATGCGCATTTCGTTAATACGAATTCACAATTACACAATCGATGAACTGGGGACACTGTTTATAAAGTTTTAAATGTGTGTTGGCTGAAACATGATTAGATGGACAGCACTTTAAGCACTGTTTCTAAAGCGCAATTTTTCTATAACAAGAACGCAACCATTGTGTCAGAAGAACTACCTGTATCTGTTTTTTAGGGGAATGACCACATAGGATTCCTGCACTGCACGCTAGTCTTCTTACTCTGTCTGATGGTCACCTAAACCCTTTCTGTCTTTGTGACTACCTGTGTATGCATGCTATCCTTGATTCTTCCAGTTTCACAGATGCTCTTCAGTGTCCCCAGATACCTCTCCAGCTTTGAAACTCAAGTCTTCAAGGAGCTGTAGCTGGAGACACTGGAAATATTCCCAGCTTCCCATATAGAGCAGAAGGAGCACACCACAATTTTGAGTTCTATTACCATGATTTATTCTTTTAATTTAAACCTGGAAAATTATTAATATCAAATAATATCAATTTCTCTCTGGCCCTCTACTGTTCCTCATTACTACCGAATTTCAGCCCTTAGTAACTATAAAAAACAAGATCTTTCAAACTATAAGTGATAACAGTTGTAAATATGGACCTGACTTGACCTACTACTTGCTAATCAGCTTTCTATGACCCTCTATTCCTGCAGTAGGGTAAGACTATTGTGGTTTTCCTGTGATGTAATCTTTGTTTCTTCCAAATAAGCAGGATACCTAATCATAAAGGTTCAAGTCTATGGAACTGCTATAGATTTAGAACAATTTTGGTGGCACAGACTCAACGGGCCAAAGGCATTCTTCAGTACTATATGATTCTATGATTCCATTGTTTTCCAGACCTCTATTAGGCCACATTCCTCAGGATGTATTTTCTAATGGGAAAGAGACTTGCCCTGACAATCCTTTCCTCATATGTCAACGATATACATTTGGTATGGTCCTGCTAACCGTGCAAACTTGATGCTGAAATAGTGAGCATCAAACCCATCCTTGATGTAGAGGTGCCAGTTTTGGTCTGGGGTGGACAAGGTCAGAAGTCAGATGACACCAGATTATAGTCAAACAGGTTTATTTGAAATTGCAAGGTTTCAGAGTGTTGCCCCTTTGTCAGGTAAACCCATCATGTAAGGCATTTGTTACAGCCAGACCTGGGAGACGTTCCCCAGTTTGTTATAGTTCCAGACAGGGTACTTCAAATTGTTAAGTTCCTGGGTGAGGAGGGACTAACTGGCTCCCTGTCTTTACCCACCTATCCTTTCAGTTGGTTGCAACAAGGCTAATTTAAAAACAGATCCCTTTTCTTGTAGATACCTTTTTTCCAGATGCAAATGAACTTATACTTTAGAAGGAATCAATTTAACCAGGCTTTCTTGAATTAACATTGAATGTGTTAATTAATTACCAAACATATAAAGAGTCAATATATATTACAACTGGGAGGTGATGTCAAAAGGATAAAGTTGTAAAAAATTATATCTAGATCAGTTTCTGCATTGTTCATGAAAAGCAGATAGTTGAACTTCACGACCATTGCAGTGGAGATGACCAGCAGTAATGACATTGATAGTTAATAGTCAGTTTCACAATATTTACTTTGCAGCTTGGTTGAGATTCTGTAGTTCTGATTTCTTTCAGCTTTCAGTGTGAGCAAGAATCTTTTGTCCTATTTTCATTTGTCTGACTGGATACAGAATTGGCTGACCGAAAGAAGACAGCGAGTGGTAGTGAATGGAAAGTTTTCCGCCAAGCGGTCAGTGACCAGTGGTGTCAAACAAGGATCTGTTTTAGGCCTCTGCTCTTTGTAGTTTTTATAAATGATTTGAATGAACAAGTGAAAGGATAAGTTAGTAAGGTTGCTGATGACAGAAAGGTTGGTGGTGTTGCAGATAATGTTGAGGGCAGTTGCAGGCTACAACAAGACATTGACAGGATGCAAAGCTGGGCTGAGAAGTGGCATATGGAGTTCAACTTGGATAAGTGTGAAATGATTTATTTTGGAATGTAGAATTTGAATGCTAAATACAGGGTTAAAGACAGGATTCTTGGCAGTGTGGAGGAACAGCGGGAACTTGGGGTCCACATACATAGATCCTTCAAATTTGCCACCCAAGTTGATAGGGTTGTTAAGAAGGTGTGTGGATTTTTGGCTTTCATTAACAGTGAGATGGAGTTTAAGAGCTGCGAGATTTTGCTGCAGCTCGATGAAACTCTGGTGAGACCACACTTAGAATATTATATCCAGTTCTGGTCGCCTCCTTACAGGAAGGATGTAGATGCTTTCTAGAGTGTGCAGAGGAGATTTACCAGGATGCTGCCTGGATTGGAGCGCTTGTCTGATGAAGAGAGGGTGAGGGAGCTAGAGATTTTCACATTGCAGAGAAGGAAGGGAGGTGTCTATCAACAAACGCATTGACTTGGCTCACATTTACCACCCCGTAAGAAAAAGAACAGGAGATGACATCACCATAGGAAATGACGTCACCACAGGAAATGACATCACCAACCCTAGAAAACTCTAGCATATAAATAGAAAGTAGGCTACACCACCAGTGCTTTATTCGGCGGTTCACTGAAGATGTTACCTAGTATGGTGACGAAATGTCTGAACACGAACCTTCCAGCTCAACGAGCAAACCTATATCCGGATTGTGTAAACTCTTGAACAAGCCGAACGCTGCCGCTTTTAGATCTGAAGTGTGCTCAGACTACTTCAGATTATCCTGGAGGGATAAGATAGCTCAAAAATTTGCAGCGGTGCAGCTTGCTGTTTCATGTTGCTAACGTGTAATGGAGGCATGAGTGGTAATTGCCCCTCACAGGATGCTATGTCAAACCAAAAAGACAATGTCTGTCATACAAATGAGTAATGTGATAATTAATGGATATTCAGGATCTGGATGCAGTCTGTTTAGCATTTGTGATGTGTTTGAGGATGATGCTCATTTGATTATGTACTTGCTTATTCATAGGTATAATTGCTGAATCAGATTCTGACATCTGCAACACAGAAACAGCTGGTACAACAACAATTTTTCAATATGAACCACTGTTTAGCTAATGTTTATTAAACAGGAGATGAAAATCAAGATAAATTGAAATTAAAAAGACTGTCCAAGGAATGTACTGTTACCATGGCTGCTTTACAGCCATAGTACAGGAACCTGAGGAGTCAGTATGTTGGGCACCACCTCAAAGTCCCAGATGGCCGCCTCATTCCATGATCGCAACTTCTCTTCCCAGCGGTTGACGCCCTCTAGCGTATCTCCTCCACTTCATGCACCACTGCCCTTGAACCCATCCCTCCCAACGCAGCAAGGACAGAACCCCCTGGTCCTCACTTTCCATCCCACCAACCTCTGCATATATCGCATCTTTCTCTGCCACTTCTGCCACCTCCAAACAGACCCCACCACTAAAGATATATTTCCCTCCCTACCCATCAGTGTTCTGGAGAGACCATTCCCACCGCGACCTCCTCATCAGGTCCACGCCCCCACCAGCCCACAGCCAACTCATGGCACTTCCCTGACACAGGAGGAAGTGCAAAACCTGTGCCCCCACCACTCCCCTCACCTCCGTCCAAGGTTCCAAGGAATCCTTCCACTTCCGTCAGATATTTACCTGTATCTCTACCAATGTCAACTATTGCATCCAGTGTGATTGGGGAGACAGGCCGCCTTCTTGCGGATTGTTTCAGAGAACATCTCTGGGACACCCACACCCACCAACCCCACCACCCTGTGGCTGAACACTTCAACTCCCCCTCCCACTTTGCCAAGGGCATGCAGGCCCTGGGCCTACTCCACTGCCAAACCGTTACCACCCGATGCCTGGAGGAGGAACGCCTCATATTCCACCTTGGGACCCGACAACCACACGGGAAAAATGCGGATTTCAAAAGCTTCACACACACACATATTATCCCAGTCCCAAGTCTCCAATTCGGCACTGCTCTCCTGACCTGTCCATCACCCCTCCCCACTTCTGACCTATCACCTTCTTCCTCACCTTCATCCACCTATTGCTTTCTCAGCTACCCTGCCCTCCCCCCCGCCTCCCCACCCACCTCCCACTTATCCCTCAGCCCGGTCCACAAGCCTCATTCCTGATGAAGGGCTTATGCCCAAAACGTCGATTGTCCTGCATCTTGGATGCTGCCTGACCTGCTGTGCTTTCCCAGCAGCACACTTTCAACTGTTGGGCAGTGTGGAAATATGCAGCCCACTATATAATTAAAGATTTCCATAGGAGCAGAATTACATCAATTGGCTCACCAAGTTAGCTCCATCATTTGATCATGGCTATGTTTCTCAATCCTATTCTCCTGCATTCTCCCCGTTACCATTGATCCCCTTACTAATAAAGAAAACATCTATCTCTGTTTTAAGTACACTCCATGATTTGTTCTCCACAACCTTCTGCGACAATGAGTTCTACAGATTTACCAACCTCAGGCTGAAGAAATTCCTCCTCATTTCAGTTCTAACGGGTTGTCCCTTTTTTCTGAGGCTGTGACTTTGGGTCGTAGTCTGACCAACTGGTGGAAATGTGTTCATTTGTGATCATTCATTTTCACTTTATCCAGAGCTTTCAATATTCTGTAAGTTTCAATGAGATACTCCCTCAACCTCCTAAACTTCATTGAATACACACCTAGAGTCCTCAACTGCTCCTCATGTGATAAACACTTCATCCCCAGTATTGTTCTTGTAAACCTCCTCTGCACCCCCTCCAACGCCAATATGTCCTTCCTTAGATACGGAGTCCAAACTGCTTGCGATATTCTAAATGCACTCTGACCAGAGGCTTAAACAAACTCAACAGTTCATCTCTGCCTTTGTATTCTAGCTTTCATGAAATCAATATTAGCATTGCATTTGCCTTCCTAAATGCCAACTAAACCGACTTGTTAACCTTAAGCAAATCCTGAACTAAGACTCCTAAGTTGCTTTGTGCTCCCCATTTACAAAATATGGTATGCCTCTATCCTTCCTACGAAAGTGCAAAACCTCACGTTTTCCCACATTGTATTCCATCTGTCATTTCTTTGTCTATTCTCCTAGCTTGTCCAAGTCCTTCTGCAGCTTCCTCAACAGTACCTGTCCCTCCACCAATCATGTGTCATCTGAAACTTTAACAACAATGCCCTCAGTTGCTGAATCCAGATCGATAATGTATCACGTGAATAGTTGTGGTCCTAACACAGATACCTGGGAAACTCCACTAGTCACTGGTTGCTATCATGAAAAAGATCCCTTTGTCCCTCCTCTCTGCCTTCTGGCACTCAGCAAATCTTCTATCCGTGCCAGTACCTTGCCCCTAAAAACAATGGGTGCTAATCTTATTCAGCAGCCTCCTGTGTGGCACTTTGTGAAAGCCCTTTTAGAAATCCAAATGCATCAAGTCCACTGGCTCTGCTTTGTCTAACCTGCTTGATATCTCCTCAGAGAATTCTAACAATTTTTTCAGGCATGACCTCTCTTGATGAAGCCATGCTCACTCAGCCCTATTTTACCATGCACTCCCAAGTACTCTGCAATCTCATCCTTAATAATGGACTGTAAAATCTTATTAAAATCATGTCAAGACAACCAGCCTCTAATATTCTGGTCTCTGCTTCCCTCCCTTCTTAAACAGGGTTTGTAGATTAGCCAATTTGTAATGTTCTGGGACCCTCCCTGACTCCAGTGATTCCTGAAAGATCACCAATGCCACTACAATCTTATCAGCTATCTCCTTCAGAACTCTGGGGCATTGCCCATCTGGACTGGGTGGTTCATCTACCTTCGGACCTTTGTTTTCCCAGCACCTTCTCCTTCATGAGGGCTAGTGTCTTTGCTCCTGACTGTCTTGAAGTTCTGGTGTGCTATTGGTGCTTTCCACCATGAAAGCTGATGCAAAGTACCTATTCAGTTCCACCACTATTTCTTTGTTCCCCATTACTAATAAAGTTGAGATCATAGCCTAAAATATGTGTCAGGCCTATGCATATGCAAATATAGAGACTCTTTTCCTGAAATTAATTGCTCACCGATTACTGCATCTGCAATGTAGTGAGTATTCTCAGTTGTGTGGCAGCAAATCCATTGGCTGTTAATTGGTGGTTCTCAATTGGTGGGTGGCACGGTGGCACAGTGGTTAGCACTGCTGTCTCACAGCGCCAGAGACCCGGATTCAATTCCCGCTCAGGCGACTGACTGTGTGGAGTTTGCACATTCTCCCCGTGTCTGCGTGGGTTTCCTCCGGGTGCTCCGGTTTCCTCCCACAGTCCAAAAATGTGCAGGTTGGGTGAATTGGGCCATGCTTAATTGCCCGTAGTGTTAGGTGCAGGGGAATGGGTCTAGGTGGGTGCGCTTTGGCGGGTCGGTGTGGACTTGTTGGGCCGAAGGGCCTGTTTCCACACTGTAAGTAATCTAATCTAATCTTAAAAAAACACTGAGATTTCCAAAGGAAGTTACTAACCTTTTTTGCTAAACTTATTATGTACTCAAATATCTGAAATAACTGATCTTTTATTTTCCTATGACTAGCAACTGTCGGTGTGGAGTTTGCACATTCTCCCGGTGTCTGTGTGGGTTTCCTCCCATGGTCCAAAAAAATGTGCAGGTTAGGCGAATTGGCCATGCTAAATTGCCCGTAGTGTTAGGTGAAGGGGTAAAAGTAGGGGAATGGGTCTGGGTGGGTTGCTCTTCAGAGGGTTGGTGTGGACTTGTTGGGCCGAAGGGCTTGTTTCCACACTGTAAGTAATCTAATCTAATCTAATCATCCAAAGATGTGCAGGTCAGGTGAATTGGCCATGCTAAATTGACCATACTGTTAGGTTCATTAGTCAGGAGTATGTGTAGGGTAGCGGAATAGGTCTGGGTGGGTTACTCTTCGGAGGGTCGGTGTGGTGTTGTTGGGCCGAAGGGCCTGTTTCCATACTGTAGGTAACCTAATCTAATCAGTCTTCAGCTGGAGCTTTGTCTGGTATCCACAGTATTCCAATAGTAAATGGAAACTGGCATACCAACGTTTGTGTGGTTCTGCACTGGCCAGAATCTTTTTGGTCCTATCAGGTTGGCTGTGAATTCAGATTAGGAAGAATTCCAGAAAAATATTTCTGTCAATAGCCAAATGCTTTCTCACCTCTGAACAGTCTTCCTGGGTGCAGATAGTCAATCTACAGAATTGTGTTCATTTATGGATTGATTTGGAGCTAGTGATGGCATTTTCTTAGCAGCAATTGAACCCTAATTTGAGGACCAAGCCTAGCAGATACCTGGATGTGATTTGCTAACAGCTGACTTGGATGTCCTTGAGGCCTCCTCTTAATATGCTCCCATTGCCACAGATGTAGCTAAAGTGGACCATAACTGCTGCAACAAGTCATCATTTTGGAGGGGCTCCTCAATAGGGGTAGTGTCATAGCTGTGACCACTATTTCAAACCTCTTCAGAGGGTGCCTAAAGATGGATTTGTCCTCAGGTTCCCTCTTTGTACTGTCTCAGATTTTAAAAATTTGGTCATTTGTGGAATATAGGGCATCACTGGCTAATAAACATTTATTGCCCCTCCCTAGTTGCCCTTGAGAAGGTGGTATTGAGCTGCCTTCTTGAACTACTGCAGTCCACCTGCGATGGGTTGACCATCAAGGCCATTAGGGAGGGAGTTCCAGGATTTTGAACCAGTGACAGTGAAGTAACGATGATATATTTCTTAATCAGGATGGTGAGTGACTTAGAGGGGGACTTGAAGATAGTGATGTTCTTATATATCTGCTGCCCTTGTCCTTCTAGATAGAAATAGTCATGAGTTGGAAGGTGTTCTCTGAGGATCTTTGGTGAATTTCTGCTCCATTTCTGTTCCAGTCTCAAAATTGCTCTCGTCTGCTTACTGTTTACATAATCTGGAAATGCATTAGGGAAAAAAAGTTGAAATTATTTTGCTGTGAAATTTCTTAACTGTTATTAAGTTTATATGTTGTAATTTTGTTATGTAACTATTTTTCGTGAAAACTCTATAATTCCACTCATTAATCACATTCCTTCAGTTAGAATAAATTTTACTCTAATTGCTAAATGAACTTGCAATTTCTGCAACTTCAAAAAAAAGTGCTGCTTTTTATCAATTCTTTTTTTTATTATCCAAGCTAACTGATTAATTAAGGAAATATTGTTAAAGTTGAGGAACAATCAAAGCTACTTTTTCAACACTTTTTTGTCTCTTTTTGCAGTTCACAGTCAAGTATTGCCTACAAGTTCAGAAAGATTGCAGAACTTCTACACATCTCCAGCTTATCTTCCTGTGAACTACAAGCTTTCAAATGTACAGCTAGCCTTTTTCCTGAATAAGGACAAATTAAACACACATTGGAACAGCACCAAGTCACTCCAACGCTTGGAACATTTTGTTGTATTTCAGACGAAAGAACTTCCAGTGGTGAATGCGACTTTAGGACCTTTCTCCATGGATCGCATTCTCCCAAAAGATATACTTCAGCCCACCAGTACATTGGAAGTACTGGACCGATTCACCATGAATTGGAAGGTCAGAGCCTTTATTATCCAACAGCGAGTTCCTTTTAACCAGCCACTTGTTCAAGTACTATTTTACGTGGCAGGTCGAGATTGGGATGATTTTGATGTTGTGGATAAATTACCATGTGCAAGACTTCATGTTTTCCGCGATGTCAGGGATATTGAAAGCTCCTGCAGACTGAGGGGCATTTTAGCCATTTGCCTCGTCCAAATTGAATTGCCCTTTACCTGGTTTAGTTCTGCCACCACAACACTGGGAAGAAAGGAATCCATGGATAATTTGGATACAATCAGTGAAAATCTTCAAATTGAACTCTACTACACCTTGCATCCTCCGGATAGAAATGGGGAATGCAATGCTGGCAGTGATGCATCTTATCGTAAAGGGAAAAACATTAGGCAGGATGGATCTCACCAGCAGCCTCTGCTACGTATAGGGAGCATTAATTTATACCAGCCTCCCCAAGCACAATTAATTCAGGAGCACAGGTTTGATGGAAATATTTTCATTCGTTTGCCAGAAGGACCACTAAAATCTGGGGAAATCCTCAGTATCTCTGTGTTTCTAACACCAAATTCAACAGTGGAGCAATTCACTCTGAGGTACGATAGATTTCATTGTTTTACTTGAAAAGAGAACTAAAAACTTTAGCTTGCAGTATGATTTGGAAAACACTATGTTGTATATAATAATTAAATTTATGAAAATTACTTGATTTATTGGAATTTCTACCTATTATGTCAAAACAAAGGGATTACTTTTGTCTAATGTTCTGCCTGACAACCGTACTTCCATAATTCACTGCCAGATGCTCTTTATAATATAGACCCATATATTTCCCATTTCTGACTGTCTTCTCATGTAGACAATGAACAAAGATGCTGACCATTCTCCAATAATGGAAAAGGAGAAAATAAGGCATTTTCTGATTAATTTTTAAAAATTGTGAGAGTATGCATCAGTTCTTTCAAGGATACAGTAGGTCATACAACTCACATGGACATGGATCTTTGCTGTGTGGATCCCTGTTACTCAGTAGGAGGAGAATGTACTTTGAATTTTCCATGTCATGAAATCTCCAGCAAAAGAAAGTACTTGTAACTATTCCGTCAAGGTACTTCAAGCATCTGTATATAGAAAAATCAGTTAATGGGTGTCAATGGTGGGAGGTCAAAACCCTGTCAGAGTTTCAGTGTTACCATCTGAGTCCCACCAAGCACTTTTTGACTGGTTCAGGAAATGTGGCATATCACAATTTAAAATGCTAGCAGATGGATGGCAGGACTGACTTTTTGTTGCCTTGCTTAATTTTGTACTACCTGGAGTTTTAAATTTTCAGCAAAGCAGTTGGGTTTTTGAAACAAATATTAAGCATGTCAGATCAGAGGGGTCATGAGCTGTACAGTAGCTTGTTTTGTGAATCTTTTGACAATTAGTTTGAAAAGTTTACCCAAATTGCAGATTATAATTTAATGGTGTTTCCGTTATATATTCATGCTGTAAATGATAGGGCTTTGTTCTTTAAAAAAAAAAGACCATTAATTGGATCAGCATTGAGGAAGTGTTAAGATGAATAAAGTGTTATTCATGCAACAGCATTGAGATGTGATTTGTGTTTTAATCTTACATTGCTTCAGAGTTCAGCAATCTCTTCAGCCTTTTGAAACAGTGGAGCAGTTGATATTTGTTTCAGTAGCTCAAAAGGTTTAATGTATTCAGACATGAAGATTTTGTATGTACAGTTGTGCGAAAGAATACCATTATGAATACTTAGCTGAGTTCCAAACCCATTAATGAATTTGGCTTCATTGGAGTTATGGCTTTCAATGGCACTTTGAGCTTCTTTATAATTAAGGGCTCTAAGAGCAGTTAATAGAATGACACCCCTTGACATCAAGGCCGTATTCAACCGAATGTGGCATCAAGGAGCCCTAGTAAAACTGAATTGCTGGGTATCAGGAGGCTGCTTCAAGTCACACCTGCCACATAGGAAGATGGTCGTCATTAGTGGAGGTCAGTCATCAACTAGGGATGTTCGTGATGATTGTAGAATGTTCAGCACCATTCACAGCTTCTCAGTTATTGAAGCAGTTCATGTTCAAATGCAACAAAATCTGAAGAATATCAGACTTGGGCTGACAAGTGGCAAGTAATATTCATGGTTCAGAAATGCTAGGCTATTTCTGAAACAATCTAATAAGAAACAATCTAATCAACACCCCAAGGCATTCAATAATATTACTACTACTGAATCCCCCACTATCAACATCCTAAGGGTTACCATTGACTAGAAACTCAACTGGACCCACCACATAAATGTAGTGGCTACAAGCGCAACTCAGGGGCCAGGAATACTGTGGTGAGACATTCACATCTTGATTCCCCAAACCCTGGTCACAATCTACAAGGCATAAATCAGGAATATGGCGGAATACTCTCCATTTGCCTGGATGGTTGCAGCTCCAGCAGCACTCAAGAAGCTTGACACCATCCAGCACTTGGTTGGCACCACATCCACAAAGTCCACTCCTTTCACCAGCTATATTCAGTAACAGTAGTGTGTACCAACTGTGCTACAAGATCCTGAGTCAGCACCTTCCAAACTCGTGACCATTTTCATCTAGAAGTACAAGTACAAGCAGATATACATGGTAGCACCACTACCTGCAAGTTTCCCTTTAAAGTTTGTGAGAAGATTTGTAGCTCGGGTGCTCGTTGTTGTGGTTCTGTTCGCCGAGCTGGGAATTTGTGTTGCAGATGTTTCGTCCCCTGTCTAGGTGACACCCTCAGTGCTTGGGAGCCTCTTGTGAAGCGCTTCTGTGATGTTTCCTCAGGCACTTATAGTGGTTTGTCTCTGCCGCTTCTGGTTGTCAGTTCCAGCTGTCCGCTGCAGCGGCCGGTATATTGGGTCCAGGTCGATGTGTTTGTTGATAGAATCTGTGGATGAGTGCCATGCCTCCAGGAATGCCCTGGCTGTTCTCTGCTTGGCTTGTCCTATAGTAGTAGTGTTGTCCCAGTCGAATTCATGTTGCTTGTCATCTGCATGTGTGGCTACTAAAGGTAGCTGGTCGTGTCGTTTCGTGGCTAGTTGGCGTTCATGGATATGGATCGTTAGCTGTCTTCCTGTTTGTCCTATGTAGTGTTTTGTGCAGTCCTTGCATGGGATTTTGTACACTACGTTGGTTTTGTTCATGCTGGGTATCGGGTCCTTTGTCCTGGTGAGTTGTTGTCTGAGAGTGGCTGTTGGTTTGTGTGCTGTTATGAGTCCTAGTGGTCGTAGTAGTCTGCTAGGACTACTACGACCACTAGGAACCATAACAGCACACAAACCAACAGCCACTCTCAGACAACAACTCACCAGGACAAAGGACCCAATACTCAGCATGAGCAAAACCAACAGTGTACAAAATCCCATGCAAGG